>NC_047511.1:13477540-13801290 GCF_902827115.2 Pseudochaenichthys georgianus | reverse complement strand
GAGTGTGTGAACATTTAGGCTTGGTGCAAGGAGAGATTGTAATGTTCACAATATGTGACTAACAGCAAAGAGACGGGCAGCCTGCAGGATCCACGCCCACAGTGTCTAGTTAGTGGGTGGACTGAGAGAGAGAGGTATACTGTGTATGTGCATGCTTGCTCAGTACACACATGTAGAGGAAAATATGAAATGTAACCAAAGGTATATGCGAATTATAGGCCTTAAACCTGTGAGGAAGCATTGACTGTATTATTTTTTATCTTAAACCCTAATCTTTATATAAAGTCCCTCTGGAGGGAACTTTGAGCTGTTAGCCCTTACAGACCATTTACATGCACAAAAACCTATATAACACACACACGATGCTAGGTCCCCAGCGAGGGCACTACGACTCGCTGCACCCGCACTGCGAGGGGGACCCAAGTTCCCATCAGCAAAAACACGTGGGTTTGCTATCCTGGCTCCAAAATGGTGGAATGAGCTCCCCATTGAAATCAGGACAGCAGAAAGCTTACACACCTTCCGGCGCAGACTGAGAACTCATCTCTTTCGACTCCACTTCGAGCGATAGAATGACTAACAAAGAACTGCTAACAGAGCACTTATATACAATAAAGAACTGGCTTATCTAAAGCCAGTTGAGTAGCACTTGAAATGTTTGGCTCTATGAAACCTGATGTACTTTATGATTCAGTTTTCTTCAAGGTTGTGTCTTCCTGGTCGAATGCACTTATTGTAAGTCGCTTTGGATAAAAGCGTCAGCTAAATGTAATGTAATGTTATATTTTTAGGACCTACAACTTCATACTGCAGTCCAAACGGAGACGAAAGGAAAGTAAGAAACCTTTAAAGTGGAAGCTCAATGCTCAGAAGTAAAGGAAGCAACTGTGAACAAACACATTCACGTAACTGACCAGATGGTTCACTTAAAGCATCGTTTTGCTCAACAGACGATAGTAAAGCTTCACCCGCTTGACATGCAGGCCCTTTGCCCTTAATTACAGTGCCAGCCGATTTAACTTCAGAATTAAAAAGAAAATCAATGGAAGGGTGGATCCTTTTACATTTTTCACAAGATGTATAGTTTATTAATACATAAACAATACATTAAAAACACAATAGGTAAAGTACAACCACTTCCTTATTCATCGTTCAGGTTTTCAACAAGAGCCAAAGAGCAGATGTCATGTGATGTATATATGACATAGATGTAGTCATTTGTTATCGTTAATGTATTAATGTTTGGTCTCGTTTGCCCTAAATCTGTCAAAACTTTTCAAGATTGTATACATGATGGATAGATGAATGACCAAAAAAGATTATGCTATGACTAAGTGGGATAAGGGCTTAAAATCCACATACTTGGAGACACTTTTCTGCATCATGAATTCACTGTGACATGCCCTTGCATGGCTTGACCTGACAGTGACCCATTGTGTTTGGCATTCAAAAGTAGAAGAGCATCTCCACCCACTTTATCTGCTTGTGTGTGTGTCTTCAATATCCACTGTCCAAAAAGATGATGTCATTCCAAAGGACTCTTGGTCTGTCTATGAACTCTTTGTGACACAGTGACTTGACAGAGACAACAAATACAGAGCCAGTCTACCTTCAGGCCACTTTCACTCCCTGTATGAGTATCCTTTAAATGGTAAAATACTCACTTTAATGAAATAAAGAGAGGTTTTCAGTGAATATATGATAGGAGGAAAATGTAAGTATGTACAGACAACGAGAACATCTTTTAAAAATACTCCCATTGAAACAAAAAAAATCAGATCCATGGCAGCATCTAGTTCTAGTGTAACTAACTTTATGTTTTAGTCTGTCTGTTCCCTCGGGAAAAGTCCTTGATTCCGCTGCAGGTGTAATTCCGTTCTACTCAAAATGGCCAATCAAACACTTCTGAGGAGAAACTCTGACAGGGGGCAACAAGGTGTGATGCAGCACAGTTTCGTGCTGTGTGTGTGACACTAATTACTGTCGCTAATTAAAGTCCCATATCTTGCTCGTTTCCAAGGGAGTGAGGTAGGGAGATGGGGGAAGGATTGGCCTGGATGACTGGCATGCATTGTGTGTGTGTGTGTGTGTGTGTGTGTGTGTGTGTGTGTGTGTGTGTGTGTGTGTGTGTGTGTGTGTGTGTGTGTGTGTGTGTGTGTGTGTGTGTGTGTGTGTGTGTGTGTGTGTGTGTGTGTGTGTGTGTGTGTGTGTGTGTGTGTGTGTGTGTGTGTGTGTGTGTGTGTGTGTGTGTGTGTGTGTGTGTGTGTGTGTGTGTGTGTGCGTGCGCAGAATGAAAACAGCAAGGGTTATAGTGTGGCTGGGAATGATAGCGATCACTATGGGGTTTAGATTAGTTGTTAGTGCTGTAGCATGCCGTACGGTAGGTACATGGCAGCTTACACACACTCACATACCGTGGGGCAAACAAGTATTTAGTCAGCTTCCAATTGTGCAAGTTCTCCCACTTAAAAAGATGAGGCCTGTAATTTTCATCCTAGGTATACCTCAACTATGAGAGACAAAATGAGAACAAAAAACACTTGCTGGTATTTTGGCCCATTCCTCCAGGCAGATCTCCTCTAGAGCAGTGATGTTTTGGGGCTGTCGCTGGGCAACACGGACTTTCAACTCCCTCTAAAGATTTTCTATGGGGTTGCGTTGAGATCTGGAGACTGGCTAGGCCACTCCAGGACCTTGAAATGCTTCTTACGAAGCCACTCCTTCGTTGCCCGGGCGGTGTGTTTGGGATCATTGTCATGCTGAAAGACCCAGCCACGTTTCATCTTCAATGCCCTTGCTGATGGAAGGAGGTTGTCACTCAAAATCTCACGATACATGGCCCCATTCATTCTTTCCTTTACACGGATCAGTCGTCCTGGTCCCTTTGCAGAAAAACAGCCCCAAAGCATGATGTTTCCACCCCCATGTTTCACAGTAGGTATGGTGTTCTTTGGATGCAACTCGGCATTCTTTCTCCTCCAAACACGTCTAGTTGAGTTTTTACCAAAAAGTTCTATTTTGGTTTCATCTGACCATATGACATTCCCCCAATCCTCTTCTGGATCATCGAAATGCTCTCTAGCAAACTTCAGACGGGCCTGGACATGTACTGGCTTAAGCAGGGGGACACGTCTGGCACTGCAGGATTTGAGTCCCTGGTGGCGTAGTGTGTTACTGATGGTAGCCTTTGTTACTTTGGTCCCAGCTCTCTGCAGGTCATTGACTAGGTCCCCCCGTGTGGTTCTGGGATCTTTGCTCACCGTTCTTGTGATCATTTTGACCCCACAGGGTGAGATCTTGCGTGGAGCCCCAGATCGAGGGAGATTATCAGTGGTCTTGTATGTCTTCCATTTTATAATAATTGCTCCCACAGTTGATTTATTCACGCCAAGCTGCTTACCTATTGCAGATTCAGTCTTCCCAGCCTGGTGCAGGTCTACAATTTTGTTTCTGGTGTCCTTTGACAGCTCTTTGGTCTTGGCCATAGTGGAGTTTGGAGTGTGACTGTTTGAGGTTGTGGACAGGTGTCTTTTATACTGATAACGAGTTCAAACGGGTGCCATTAATACAGTTAACAAGTGGAGGACAGAGGAGGCTCTTAAAGAAGAAGTTACAGGTCTGTGAGAGCCAGAAATCTTGTTTGTTTGTAGGTGACCAAATACTTATTTTACCGAGGAATTTACCAATTAATTCATTAAAAATCCGACAATGTGATTTCCTGGATTCTTTCCCCCCATTCTGTCTCTCATAGTTGAAGTGTACCTAGGATGAAAATTACAGGCCTCTCTCATCTTTTTAAGTGGGAGAACTTGCACAATTGGTGGCTGACTAAATACTTTTTTGCCCCACTGTACATGTACAGAGACAAAATACTAAAACTCTGCTCTCCAAAATAAAATCACAATGTGGCTACAAAAAATTGAAACTTGCCTACACTCTAAATAAAACCCATGAATACTCCATCAAGCATGCGTGTCTGAAACCAAAGGCATCAGAGACTCTTGGCATCAGGATAAGAGACACTTTTTCTGCAAGCTGTTCAGGACTACGAAATACTCAGTTTGGAAACAAACAACCCTCCAAAATCCCTGATAATCAGCTAATGGAAATTCTTTAACTTAAAAGGTGACGTCAACAATTATGGAGACACATTGAATGTTGATTATTAAACTCAATACCCAAACAAATACCCCACATCAAACTCCAACTGTTTTTCTTTTTATACCGCCATGACCCTTGCCTTGTGTGGCTGCCTGGGTGTTTGTTTCTTGGCGATTATATCATTCTATATTGCTGATTTGATGGTGTGCCCCGGGTAACACGCTGAATTAAGGGAAAGCTTGCCACTCTCAGAATAAAAAATTATATCATTGAACATTTTAGCTACAAAGGGATAGCTTCTGAACAGGCAATGTGCCTCTGAATAGGACATAGAGGTACAGAAAAAGATAGATACTATTAATCAAAACTTTTGCATTCGATTTACAGCAAGCTGACAAAAGAAGAGCACGAGCGGTACGACTAATTTGTATAATAGTAATAATATAACAAAGACTATGAAACCACTGTTGTGCAATAACACTTTGATAAATAATATACTTCGAATGTAGCTTGTACAGCTGAATAAATTATCCTTTTATTTTCATTTTATATTTTTTCTAATAGTGTTCTATTTGTATTTGTTTGTCTCTATCTTAACTTTTGCTGTAACAATGTACATTTCCCCTCTGTGGGACTAATAAAGGTATTCTGATTGTATTTAATGGAACAGAATAATGAGACAAATGTAGTTTTTGGACTAAATTGTGCTCCACAGCTCAAATGTACAACCCTGGCTTGGGATCACTTTTTACCCAAGAATATAAAAGTCTGGACAAAACCAGAAACTAATCATATTCAAATGCTGATATATATAAGGCTTCACTCAAAGCATTTTAGACATTTTAAATAAACTGGTTAAAAATGCCAGTTATAGACACCACTTTGCTTAAATTACCAAAGTTCCCTCATTGTGAAGTTAAAAGTGAAACTGCTTTGGATTAGAGACAAGAGTTAAAGACCATTTACTGTGCCGTCGGCCTCAGCACTACCAGACTATTCAGTGTCTTTGTTATGTTGCTGAATGGACTTACACCCACACTTTCAAGTATCTCTCTCACTCTTCTCTCAGTGTATTGTCTGTACATCCACCCCCCCCCACACTACTCGATTTCCTCTTGGTTGAAGTGAACTGTGTGCGTCGATAAGACCAAAGTGGTGGGAGTGATGTAAGAAGCATGTGTGGTGGTGGAGGGTGAACGAGAAAGGAAAGAAAAGAGCTGAATGAACATTAAGAAAAGAGAAAGATATGTTGAAACTGTCCACATAGTCATACAGTAGGGTTTTAGAGTTTTCTGTAAAATGCTCCAATAACTTTTTTTCTTGATAGATACATACTTGGGATAAAGAGTTCGAAAACAGCATTTTTAAACCTTGTTCAAATCAGAACCCTACTTCATTTTAGCAGTGATTCTTGCTGTAGCACATTTTACAAAAATATAAACTCATGACAATTCTCACTACAAGATGTAAGGAAATAATGAAAGTTGTGATGCACTTTCAAATTGAACGAGGCACCAACTCAGATTCTTAACTTCTATTCAATTATTTTGAAATGTGGCCGAAATCTACATTGACCGCACCTGGATGATTTTTCGCTGATTTATAGAAAAAGCCAAATTGGTCAAACCTTGGATTGGGCATTAGGGTCGCTGCTGTGTCGATGTGAGAGTACTTTGGCATTGACATAAAGAAAAAAGCTAAGGACAGAAAGAATAGTGAAAAGAGGAGAAGGAGAAACAAGAGGTAAAGTGGAAAGGAAAAAGGGCGCAGGAAGGCAACAGAAGCAAAAGATGACAGTTAAAATAAGAGAGGCCAAGAGGGAAAACAAAAGGAATGAAACAAGAAAACACATTCAGAGTAGGGATGTGCGGAGCAGGAAACGGGAGAACAAGTAAAAAGGAAAGCAAGAAGAACAATAGCGAATAGTACAGAAAGAGTAAAGCAGTCAGAAAAGAAAAGGAGAAATAAGTCAACATTGAAAAAAACAAGACGAGAAGACAACAGAAACAGAGAAACAGAGAACATTGTAGGTCAAGGAAGACACACACACACACACACACACACACGGCCGTAATCCTACCTGGCGTCAGCCTCGCTGTAATACTCTCTGGCTACGATGTCCTCAAACAGTTCACCTCCGGTAACCCTGCACACACACACACACACACACACACACACCACACACACACACACACACACACACACACACCACACACACACACACACACACACACACACCACACACACACACACACACACACACACACACACACACACACACACACACACACACACACACACACACACACACACACACACACACACCACACACACACACACACACACACACACACACACACACACACACACACACACACCACACACACACACACACACACACCACACACACACACACACACACACACACACACACACACACACACACACACACACACACACACACACACACACACACACACACACACACACACACACACACACACACACACACACACACACACACACACACACACACACACACACACACAAACAAACATTAATAATAGGATGCGTTGATTGTTAGGAGGAGGGGGGGTATTAATGCAGCACCCCCCTTCCCCCAATCCTCCCCCTTAACACACTGTTACCATGGAAACTAGAGGATGTGCCAAGAGATGGATGTGGAGGGCGTAGGTGGTGGTGGTGGGGGGGGGGAGATATGTAACAGAGAGAGACTTATGTAATTGTGTTTTGAGGCAAAGGTGGGGAATCAGGGTGGAGGAGGAAGGAGGAAGCTGAGAGGAGAGGATGACAAAAAGTAAAGAGGAAAGGAAAAGAGAGGAGATGAGAGAGGCCGACTTACAAGTCAAACAGGAGGTAGTGGAAGCCCTCCTCTGATATACTGTCATGAAGACGAACTGTAGGAGGAATACAAAACGATTGACAGATTAATGAATGTCTATTCATCTTTTAATTGTGCGAGTACAGTTTGAACCCTATATACTTTATTTATTTGTAATTGCCCCTGGCTTTGCTTCTTTACTTTAAGGTAAACGGTAATATATGGGTTTGATTAGATGTTTGTGGGAACAGGTGCAAGAAAAGAGAGACACGTCCTCACCAATGTTGGAGTGTTTCAACAGGCGACAAATCCGAGCTTCTCTTTCCAACTTTTGGTGATCTAAAGGGACACGGAGATAAAAAGACACACAGGGAAATCATTAGGATTCATTCTTAAATGTGACTGGGAAAAACATCCTTTGTTTTTCCAGTCATTGTGGCAGACACCACGGGACAACATGTCTAAACACTGGCAGATGCATATCAAAGATGGAAATCCTCTGTTGTGACACACATATTGAACTACTGCATGGACACAATCAAATAAAAGTAAGACAGTCATTAAATCCATTTATTGAAATTGAGAAACCCTAAATTTGTTTGCATGTAACTGCCTTATCTAGGTGACTGGCGTAGTGTAAAACCATGCGAGATTGCATATCCCGCAGGTGCGTAGGTACATGTGCGTTGTTGTGAAAGAAAAATATTGGATCCACTTATACAAAAACTCTTCACAGCACTGCTCGAGGTTAGATTCATAGAAAAACCGTAGACAAACATCTTTTTGCAAGACACATTTAAATTGATACTTTTCACTTTTTAAACTATTTTAAACACACTGTACCATGCTAAAAAGATGTTTCCGGTAACCTACATACTTTAAAATGCCTTCTAAAAAATACAAATAAGTTAAAGTTCCAACATTATTATTTTATTATTCGTTGTGAGTCAGATGTCTCAAATGAAAATGATGCATGTGTTTAGATCATAGCCAGCCATGATCCACACACACACACACACACACACACACACACACACACACACACACACACACACACACACACACACACACACACACACACACACACACACACACACACACACACACACACACACACACACACACACACACACACACACACACACACACACACACACACACACACACACACACACACACACACACACACACACACACACACACACACACACACACACACACACACACACACACACACACACACACACACACACTTGCTGACATGCAGAGCAGAGATCAGTAACATCGAAATAAATACATGTTCATCCCGACTCATCGACAAGTTGCATGGGCTTAATGCATGCACACAAATAAACTAGCAACACACAAGTGCACATGTTCACGCTGGCATTGAGCAGTGACAGTGAAGTGTAAGCCCAGTGATTACAGTCACAGAAGAAGAGAGGAGCGAGGCGGAGAAAGGAGTGGAGGAGTGTAAAGTGGGGACAGAGGAGGAGGAAGGAGGGAGGAAAGAAAAGGGCCGATTAATATGCATAAAGCTTGGGTACTCCATTTCTATTTAAAGAATAAGAGATTGCCGATTGCTGCTGTTTCTTCACCGACCACCATCACCGACTGTTATTTTCTCTTACGTTATTGATTTGTTCTTACATTTTTAATCTTGTTGTGGGAGGAGGCTATGGAGAGGCTTTTGTATTGGTTTGTTTCTTTGTTACAAACTGCATTTCAGACACCTCCAATGGGATGGCAGCAGTTTAATCTAAATACATGATGGAATAAGATGTTTAAATGATGGCCCCAAATAGTGCTTTTGTCCAAAAAGGACCACATCTTTACAATTGAATCACTAAGCACCAAGCACATGCTTTCCCAGACTGTTTTATCTCCACGATTTATAAATGTCAGCTGGTGCTGAACACCGATATGTTATCCATCATACTACTATGTCAAATGGTGAAAACATGTCACAAGTGGAGGCATCGCATTTCATTCTGTCAGTGGCATCTGCTGACATTACTTTGCAAGTACAGAATTGGCTCAGAGTAAGCGCAATGGTTCATCTTAGCTTAGTCTACCAGATGGCTGGACTGGGCCTTAAGGCCCTGACACACCAACCCGATTTTACGACGCTGAAGTTGGCTTCCGATTCAGAGCATCCGATTCGGCAGTTAAGGGGAAAGTTAAGGGACATTTAATTTACAGCGCTGAGCGAACAATCCTCCGTGTTTTAACCTCTTAAATAGCTGCATAGCTGATTTATTTGGACTGGATTATCCCAGAGGGTCTAAAGATTCTTTATAACACAGTTTGAGATTTGTGAAATCTTTATTCTATTTGTGAAAATACAAAAAGTGAGATTTCAGTGCTTTTTTCACATGTAGACCACATTAGACCAGGTCCTGATCTAAAACCACTAGACCTAGACTCATCAAATCTGGACTGGATTATCCCACGGAGGCTAAAGATTCTTTATACCACAGTTTGAGATTTGTGAAACCTTTATTATATTTGTGAAAATACAAAAAGTGAGATTTCATTGCTTTTTTCACATGTAGACCAGGTCCTGATCTGAAACCACTAGACCTAGACTCATCAAATCTGGACTGGATTATCCCAGAGGGTCTAAAGATTCTTTATAACCCAGTTTCAGATTTGTGAAACCTTAATTATATTTGTGAAAATACAAACAAGGGAGATTTCAGTGCTTTTTTTTTACATGTAGACCACATTAGACCAGGTCCTGATCTGAAACCACTAGACCTAGACTCATCAAATCTGGACTGGATTATCCCAGAGGGTCTAAAGATTCTTTATAACACAGTTTCAGATTTGTGAAACCTTTATTCTATTTTATCTCATGAACCTGAATTCCTTTAACATCTCTTTCATTTTTTTGTTTGCTATGAAACAGTATTTAAGATACGAAAACTTTGTAGATAAAGAATTATCACCTAAATGAGGAGCATACACTTATTTTTATTTATGTATTCATTTGTTTAACAGGGACAGTGCACATTAATTAACATTCCCGTAAATGTGCCAGAGTTAGCCAAGAGGCTATCATCTGTTGTCCCTGGACAGATTTTATAAGTGAACCTAAAACAAATTTCATTTAAACAAGTAAATACAATCAAATTAAAGGCCCTGACACACCAAGCAGTCACCAGAGGACTAGCCGACGCTGAAGTCGGCTGTTGCCTGGCCGTGTTCTCCTGCGTTTTGGCCATGTGTCGCACGGGAACACACCGCACCGACTTCAGTGCATGAGTGGCAATAACTCTCCTTACCAGCAGGCGGCGGTAGTGTGTATCCGTCATTCAAAAGAGGCAACAACCGGAAGACAGAGAAGAAGAAGAGTATCTTTTCTCCGTAATATCATACAGAGCTGGCCTCTCCTGGATCAAGGTGATGAGCAGGTCTTCGTTTGCATCATTCCAGATCGCCATGATGAGATGAAAATGAATAGCAGTGTGCCTTCTTAAATCGTTTGTTTACGTCCCTCACTTCCGCTTCGCTTCTCATGCACTGATTTGCTAGCTGAACAGCCAATCAGAGTGATTATTTGGTCCGACTGCCAGACCCGATGCATGGCCGATTCAACATGTTGAATCGGCCATGCATCGGGTCTGGCAGTCCAAATAAGGCGTGTCACGGTCGACGGTGCGGGACACACCAACCTGACTACGGCGCCGCGAATGCCGACAGCCTCTGACGGCCTCTGACTCCCAAAATCGGGACGACGCTGAAGTTGGCTTCCGATTCAGAGCATCCGATTCGACAGTTAAGGGGAAAGTTAAGGGACATTTAATTTACAGCGCTGAGCGAACAATCCTCCGTGTTTTAACCTCTTAAATAGCTGCGGCGCCGTAGTCAGGTTGGTGTGTCCCGCACCGTCGACCGTGACACGCCTTATTTGGACTGCCAGACCCGATGCATGGCCGATTCAACATGTTGAATCGGCCATGCATCGGGTCTGGCAGTCGGACCAAATAATCACTCTGATTGGCTGTTCAGCTAGCAAATCAGTGCATGAGAAGCGAAGCGGAAGTGAGGGACGTAAACAAACGATTTAAGAAGGCACACTGCTATTCATTTTCATCTCATCATGGCGATCTGGAATGATGCAAACGAAGACCTGCTCATCACCTTGATCCAGGAGAGGCCAGCTCTGTATGATATTACGGAGAAAAGATACTCTTCTTCTTCTCTGTCTTCCGGTTGTTGCCTCTTTTGAATGACGAATACACACTACCGCCGCCTGCTGGTAAGGAGAGTTATTGCCACTCACGCACTGAAGTCGGTGCGGTGTGTTCCCGTGCGACACATGGCCAAAACGCAGGAGAACACGGCCAGGCAACAGCCGACTTCAGCGTCGGCTAGTCCTCTGGTGACTGCTTGGTGTGTCAGGGCCTTTAGCTACCTACAGGTCTGCGTAGGACTGCATGACTGAGGAGGAGTAGAGCTAAATATTGATTTAAGGGCAACAAGGAGCCTCATGCATCAAAATGATATTTAATGTTTCTGATATTATTTTGGGATTTTCGGTTTAGAGAAAATATAAGAGAGCAGAAAGCGAGTGTTTGCAACTAGTGTTGTATGTTCTGGCTAATAGCCAACCCTCATTAACGGATAATTCACTGTTAACCGTCAAGATAAATGTCTTGTATGCTGGGGGGCTGTGATCAAAGTGCCGAACAAGCCGCAGCTGGGCCTATAAACCAAAGCACAAACAGTTTCATATACAATCCAGCTGTAGGAAAGGCAAGAAAAAAGGCAACAAGGTCCCCAATTCACCTGCCCGGGAGATGTATTTTGAGTGGATTGACGTGACAACATGCAGCTACTTTCCTAGTCAAATGTAGTTTAGCTGCCAAGTTGTCAGCTGCATGTCTGCCTTGCATATTGTTTCTCTGTTAGCGTATTGTAAACCCCGCAACCCGCGTTAAGGTAACAACGCAGAGTACGTACGAGGTCAGTAGTAACGTTATAGCCGTGAAGGTAGCAGTGAAGCGTCTTTACAGTATGTTTGTCGTATCAAGTCCCTGTTTCTTGCTTGTCCTTTCTGATTAAAGTGAAGGATAACCACCAAAGTAGGCAACAACTGGGACAAGGATTTCTTAAGATGGGTTGGAAGAAGCTGCTCTAACAAGTTTTAGTTTTATCGTGTTACTAAACCAGCAGTAGTGATGGGACCAATTAAGGTTTCTACACTGAAATGCTTTAAAAGTCGTAAAATGTGTCTGGGGGTATCATTATTGTAAATTATTACGCTGCTTAGTTGAATACTTGAATCTGATAGGTCGAGTCGGACATTTCAGAGGTTGTTTATACTCTATAACAGGGGTCTCCAACCTTTCTCCACCTGAGAGCTACTTTGAAAAAATTAAAGTGGCCAAGAGCTACTTGCATCCCATCGCTTACATTTATTCACATAGCACTCATCAGTTGAATTAAGCTACTTTTGTACACGTGTGAAATTGCAATACCTAAAGCTTATCTAGAATCTTAACTTCACATCAAGGTCCACAAAAACGACAATTTTTCACATATTATTATGGCCCTCATAGTAAATACATCGCCTTAATCACCACCTTGTAAACATCGATCAGTGCTGCTGTTCATTTTAAGTTATGTTGTTGTTGCCGCAGTTAGTAGTATTGTTTCTATCCATCGTTCTCAAAACAATAAAATCATTTTCGATTAATATGCGAGTCAAGTTGTTGGTTTAGGCAGGATAACGTGCAACGATTATTATTATTGAAAAAATAACACCCTGGTTGCTGCATATTATCCACATATAGCATAGACTAGATAGGATACATCGTTTTTCTATAAATCACATCTTGAAAAAGTGAAAATTAAAAACCAGATACTGATCCTATACTTGAGATGGAGCAGGCTAAATAACAAATGCCAAAAGGGGAGAGGGAGAAACAGGAGGGATAATGAGGACTGGTCCGGAGGGGAAGTGGGGATAAGAGGACAGCAGGTGACAGTTTGCAGAAAAGAACATTAAGAACTGAGAATTCACTGAGTGAGATAAGGACAGCATCTGGTGATGTCTTTTAGAATCTATGTGTTGAGGGAGCTGAGAGAAGAGGAACGCATTTGGGTTAATCGTCACCAGTGAGGACCCAAGTCTCACGAGGGAAGGAGATGTAAAAAGACAGCCAGATATAATCGTCCTTTGTTCAGAACATCTGACTCAACATTAGTATTGCCCTTGCCAGTTGGGGAATGTTGAGTATGAAATGCATTGTGATCAGGTCATCGGGCTGCCTTCTGTAGTCATCTGCATTAAACAGTAAAGGCAGGACAGAGCGGGATAGAGTATCATTATGCTGCCTCTGAATTTAAAATTGAAATTGACTATGGGCAGGTGGGGAATCATTCAGTGGGAATCGAGCATTAGAATAATAAGAACAACTCAAAGCCTATTTTAGGAAATCCTCGTATTTAAACTTTTTAAAAATGTGGAAAGCCTAGGTTATAAAGTCCTTTTTACTCAGTGAAATAAGAAAAGAAATGGAGCGGTAGAAAAAGCAACAAGTGGAAAAAAGGCATTTTAAATTATGGGAACTTTCTTTTTTTTGGGTCTATAACTTTCAGTTTTAGCAGCAAAAAAATAAAGAATGATTACCAAATCAGGATTTACTTATGTGTAATACTAATAATAACAGATAATGTGATTTGACTTTATAATAATACTTAAGATTGAATGTGCAGTAGACTGAGTTGACTACATCTGTCCTGGTTATTTGACATTGGCACAAAGCTTGGTGGGCGAAACCAGGCCAGATAACTGCTACTGCATTGCAGGTGAATCTCAAACATCACACACACATACAGTAGACACACACACACACACACACACACACACACACACACACACACACACACACACACACACACACACACACACAAACACACACCTATCTCTCATCATGATGAATTACAAGCCCATTCAGCAACCTCTGGCAGCCCCTGTCCAGAGATCACTGCCAACAAACAAGCGCTGTGATTGGCTGGAAACCTTGCCCAACAGACCTGTCCTACATTCCTGTTTATATGTCTTGAATTGGAATGTACCTTTTTTTCTTGCGGCTGCATGGGGGTAGTCTGAGGGGAAATTGAGAAAACTGGCTGTGTGTGTTGGAAAGTAATCATATTACAAAAGTAAACCTCAATCTTTTCTTGTAGGTGCAGTGTGTTACAGTCTTAACTCCTATGCTACGCGCGTGCGTGCGTGCGTACGTGCGTGCGTGCGAGAGAAAGTCAGATGAGAGTCCCGTGCTTAAGGCATGTAGGCAAACATGTAGGCATGTCCCTCAGCTGCCAAGTGCCTAGGGTGCCTTCTTTCGCATGACCCCCTCGGCTTCCACCTCCGTCTGCCAGTCCGAAGGAAACGCTCCTCTTAAGTTGCTGCATCCAGGGCTCTAAGATCAGCGACCTTACCTGCTGCCCCGAGAAACGGCACAACAACAAACACAACCTAGACCAAATCCCACTTCAGAAGTAGAAGGGCACGTCATCGCGGCGGACATAAAACCTGGCTGGAGCAGCCCATGTCACATAGGTCATGGAGCTATGAATAGGACCTGGAGTAGAAGGAGTATGCAGCATACCATACTGCTGTTTCACAGAACATGGTTCATCCATTAGTGAGGAGCGCAGCGCAGCCAGGACAGATCAGAGCTGCTGTCAGATGCAGAGGCAGGGAGATGAAGCTGCGCCTCAGAAACGTGGTGGTAAAGCTGCGAGAAGCTGCACTCCCTGATGAAGCAGCTCGAGTGAAATGTGTAGGTCCAATGATAGCACAATGTTTAGGTGAATTCTTTATTTTAGTGTGTGTAGCTTTGTCAGCCAATTGAAGGGATTAAGTTTACCTCCTGCCTATAGTGGTAGGATAATCTAGGATGAGTTTAATCTCATTAAAAAATATGACAAAATTAATTGCTGCCAAAGATGATGGAACACAGCATGCAAATAAGTCTTGTTTACGTTTTCTTTTTTTATATATAAAGTGCAGTTTTGATATATGTGTTGTTTTTTTCACAATGTGGTTGTGGACGATCATGCATTCCTACATTTAAAAAAGTTGGGACTAACTGTGTTCAACTGCTGAGCAAGTGCTGTAGGGTACATGACGTTTTTTCACTGAAAACAGCTGCGTGCTGCTGGCTGACAATCATATTAATGTAAAAGAGACTGATTACATGTCATTTGTTAGACGCTTTTATCCAAAGCGACTTACATACATTCAGTACTGTGGACAATCCCCACAGGAGCAATTTGGGGTGAAGTGTCTGAACGACATGCTGACGCAGTGGGACTCGAACTTGCTACCCTGTGATTCGAAGTCCAGCACACTTCCCACTGAGCCACAGCCTCCCACTGATCAGGGTGAACCAAACAAAAGTTGTTTGATAATCATCTGTAGGCAACGCATCTCCTTTTACATTATCACGTTATACTTTGCTATTAGAAATTGTCGATTACAGTTATTTTGGAGTTACTGTAGGGTTATATTTTTGATCAAGAAAATGTGTACATTAGTACGTCACTGCACATCATTTTATGAGCTGAGGCAAGCTAGTTTTCAGCTGTTCAGTTTTCATAATATCCGCTGCAGCTCTTAATGGTATGTTGAAATTAGGTCTGCATGATCTATAAAAATTTGATTTATATTTTCTGAAATATAGGAAATGTTGCTACGGGGAAATTAATGTGCCGTGGAAATGATCCTGCCTCTGTTCCACATCATATCACCACAACATAGGGAGTATACTTTTACAAACGCCCGGCACACAGTACTGATATCCTAAAAAGTGTTTAATAAAAAAAGCATTATGGACAAAAGAAAATGTTGACTGACAAATCATGCAGTGCTGATTGAGACACTTGTGAGAGACAAACAGATATGCCCAAACATTTCAGGTTGCTGCCCTCTGCTAATGCCGGTTAAAATGCCTGCTCCACCACACTCGACATTCTCACACACGTGCGGTGGCCCAATATGTGTGTGTGTGTGTGTGCGTGTGCGTGTGCGTGTGCGTGTGCGTGTGTGAAGGCAGGGTAATCGTCAAGTGTCAGTGTGGTGCCACCTGGCAGGGCCTCAGGACTAAAGCTCCAGTTACGGGGGGAGGGGCAGCAGGAGATTACACGGGGGCAAGTAGTGGTGGTGGGAAGAGCCACAGCAACCACTGTGGGCCAGATTGGTCTTCATGGTCATGGAATGTAGCCTTGGCTTTGGCTTAAACCGTTACTGGCTGCACAGCATGTGACACTAATTAAGGTGCTTTAAAGATATATTTTAACAGAGCAAACCATTACGATTATATGGTTAAATATTGTGTGACGTGAAGCATCCAGAGTTATCTAAAATAAGTGTAACGGTGGAGGGAGCTTCACTTTATATTCAATTCACAAGCAATCACTATTAAAGAAGTCATAGTTGAGAGCCTTTAGGGCTTTTGCGCCGGGGGCTAGCGGGTCTCTGGGGGCTAGCGGGTCTCTGGGGGCTAGCGGGTCTCTGGGGGCTAGCGGGTCTCTGGGGGCTAGCGGGTCTCTGTGGTCTCGCGCTAACGGCTACTGGCCTAGCAGCAGGATCCATCTCCACATAATCGGAGGACTGGGGGCCCGCACCGAGGGCTAAAGGCATAGCAGCGGAGATCCACGCATCGCCGGCTGGCTTCAGACGAGGCAAGCTAGCTGAACAACTAGCTCTGCCGGAGGACTGTGGGTCCACGTCGATGGCTAGCAGCCTAGCAACAGAGAACCACAAACCAACAGCTAGCTCTGTCTGCTCCACTGTCAACAACAGCACCGAGGAAAAGCCTAGAAATCCGGTATTTAAAAAACACTGTTACACAAAAATGCCGAAGGGACTATTCAGTGGACATTTAAATTTCCGCAGCATTTGCAATAAACATGAATCGCTTGAACATCTCCTCCTTGAGTCCAATATTGACTGTTTGGGAATATCTGAATCTTGGCTAAAACAGTCGTCACCATCAACTATTGTATCTATGTCAGGATATAATGTGTTTAGGAAGGACAGACTGAAGGGAAAAGGAGGTGTTGCTTTATGTGAGGAATACCATTACTTGTTGGGAGATTGCTCTTCCAGCTAATATTGAGTTTGATTGTGTTGGTGTGGAAATCACACTATCTGAGGAAATGTCCCTCACCATGATTTTCCTATTTCGACAACCCACCGCTAAGGTGGATTTCTATGACCAGGTAAAACTCATGCTGAATTGCTGTGACTCCAACAAAGAGCTAATCATTTTCAGGAGACTTTTACATAAACTGGAATGACAAACAAAATAGAAAGAACTTAAAACGGATCATGGATAAACACAACTTAATACAACTAATGGATCAACCGACTAGAATAACCAAAACCTCTAAGACTATGATAGATTTATTATTTACTAATAAAGCTGACAAAATAGTTCAGAATAGTTCCTGACTGGTCTTTCTGACCATAATCTTATTATTATTATTTACCAGGAAACTCACAAAAAAAAGGTTGATGGCCACAGCTAAAACCCCTGCCTTGGGTTCTCGCTTCATCCCCAAAAACCTGCAACAACGCTTCATATATTAAAAAATAACACCATGCGCTTCATGATGGCACATAACAGCTCGCGACCGCAGATTATTTCGGCGATTAGATAAAATGTAAATTATATTTGACGCAACTTTAGTTACAGTGGGGCAAAAAAGTATTTAGTCAGCCACCAATTGTGAAAGTTCTCCCACTTAAAAAGATGAGAGAGGCCTGTAATTTTCATCCTAGGTACACTTCAACTTTGAGAGACAGAATGGGGGAAAGAATCCAGGAAATCACATTGTGGGATTTTTAATGAATGAATTGGTAAATTCCTCGGTAAAATAAGTATTTGGTCACTTACAAACAAACAAGATTTCTGGCTCTCACAGACCTGTAACTTCTTCTTTAAGAGCCTCTTCTGTCCTCCACTCGTTAACTGTATTAATGGCACCCGTTTGAACTCGTTATCAGTATAAAAGACACCTGTCCACAACCTCAAACAGTCACACTCCAAACTCCACTATGGCCAAGACCAAAGAGCTGTCAAAGGACACCAGAAACAAAATTGTAGAGCTGCACCAGGCTGGGAAGACTGAATCTGCAATAGATAAGCAGCTTGCTGTGAAGAAATCATCTGTGGGATCAATTATTAGAAAATGGAAGACATACAAGACCACTGATAATCTCCCTCGATCTGGGGCTCCACGCAAGATCTCACCCCGTGGGGTCAAAATGATCACAAGAACGGTGAGCAAAAATCCCAGAACCACACGGGGGGACCTAGTCAATGACCTGCGGAGAGCTGGGACCAAAGTAACAAAGGCTACCATCAGTAACACACTACGCCGCCAGGGACTCAAATCCTGCAGTGCCAGACGTGTCCCCCTGCTTAAGCCAGTACATGTCCAGGCCCGTCTGAAGTTTGCTAGAGAGCATTTAGATGATCCAGAAGAGGATTGGGAGAATGTCATATGGTCAGATGAAACCAAAATAGAACTTTTTGGTAAAAACTCAACTAGACGTGTTTGGAGGAGAAAGAATGCCGAGTTGCATCCAAAGAACACCATACCTACTGTGAAACATGGGGGTGGAAACATCATGCTTTGGGGCTGTTTTCTGCAAAGGGACCAGGATGACTGATCCGTGTAAAGGAAAGAATGAATGGGGCCATGTATCGTGAGATTTTGAGTGACAACCTCCTTCCATCAGCAAGGGCATTGAAGATGAAACGTGGTTGGGTCTTTCAGCATGACAATGATCCCAAACACACCGCCCGGGCAACGAAAGAGTGGCTTCGTAAGAAGCATTTCAAGGTCCTGGAGTGGCCGAGCCAGTCTCCAGATCTCAACCCCATAGAAAATCTTTGGAGGGAGTTGAAAGTCTGTGTTGCCCAGCGACATCCCCAAAACATCACTGCTCTAGAGGAGATCTGCATGGAGGAATGGGCCAAAATACCAGCAACAGTGTGTGAAAAGCT
Organism: Pseudochaenichthys georgianus; assembly: GCF_902827115.2. Taxonomy (NCBI): domain Eukaryota; kingdom Metazoa; phylum Chordata; class Actinopteri; order Perciformes; family Channichthyidae; genus Pseudochaenichthys; species Pseudochaenichthys georgianus. The sequence continues at coordinate 13,782,312 of NC_047511.1, read as the reverse complement.
TGTGAAGACTTACAGAAAACGTTTGACCTCTGTCATTGCCAACAAAGGGTATATAACAAAGTATTGAGATGAACTTTTGTTATTGACCAAATACTTATTTTCCACCATAATTTGCAAATAAATTCTTTAAAAATCAGACAATGTGATTTTCTGGATTTTTTTTCTCATTTTGTCTCTCATAGTTGAGGTATACCTAGGATGAAAATTACAGGCCTCTCTCATCTTTTTAAGTGGGAGAACTTGCACAATTGGTGGCTGACTAAATACTTTTTTGCCCCACTGTACATTTCCATGACTTTTCCAAAACTTTGGGAAAAATATTGTTTTCCATAACTTTTGCATTTTGAATTTCCATGACTTTTCCAGGTTTTCAATGACCGTACGAACCCTGATAACTGTCGACGCTGTAGGTGTGGAGGTGTCTACTGAGACAGAGAAACTATGAACAAATGAGTGATTCTCATATGGTTACACATACTTACTTGAAGTAAGTGAAATTCAACTTTTGTTTGGGACCCCACTTTACAGGAACACAGCACATTGGTTTCAGCGCCAATATATGTTGAAGGGCCCTATTTTGATTTTTGGGGTTTTCCCTTTCCTGTAGTGGTTTAGGTTATTGTGCATGTAAATGGTCTGCAAAGGCTAAAATACCAAAGTTCCCTCAAGAGGGAGTTTCTCTCCAACACCTGCCTAAAATGCCTCCATTGGACTCATTTGTTGACTTCTGTAGTATAGTGACATCACTATGTAACACTTGCTTCTATTGGTTAGCGCTCCAACACATAGGGTATAGGCTAAGCGCCGGGACTTCTCTAAGCAGTTTACCTATCTCAACAGAGCCAGCCAGCTAACTAATCAGAGCAGACTGGACTCTGGTTTCAGACAGAGGGTGAAACGAGGTGCTGCAGCACAGGCAGTATGAGAAAAATATAGAACTTTTTGAACATTAAAGCGTGTCACAGTAGAGGCACAAAATACAATTATAAAAAACTCAAAGCTTAGCATAATACGGCTCCTTTAAGTTCTGAAGGAATTGAAAACACCTTGGATGGAGAAGAACGGGGATGTGCTTACCTCTTGCGGATAACTTTTTGGTGTTGATTATTTTGGCGGCATACTCCTGTCCTGTACACTGCTTAACACACCTGCGCACCACTGAAAAGGCTCCCCTGTAAATACACAGAAAAAAAACATTTACTAATCTTTGTTAATTTCTGTATGTTAAGAATATATATGTGATTCCCCAATTGCATTATTCACCTTCTTTTGATACAAGGGCAACACCAGCACGCCTGCCAGTTCTTGACGAACGACACAGAGAGCTCAACTTAACTCTTCATAAGATTTTGCTGAACATTTTTTTCATAGCTGGCATTTTTTTTCAGCCAAATGTAGAAGAGACCTGATGCGACTTGCTCGAGTTAACTGCGGCTAGCTCCATTAAAAGACTATGCTGCCAGGATTTGTCTTCCTAATAGGCTCCCATGGGGCTCCCCATACACAGTCAGCATAACTTAAATAACATGCACACATTCGGCGTGCGAGAGACAGGGCTAAAATGGGCTCTTAAACACAATCCCTGCATTAGTGAATAGGTATTTTACCTTGAAGAGCCTGTCACGAAGCACACATGTTGCACCAGTCCGACAACCAAAGCATGATGACTTACAGCTACCTCATGTAAACGTTAGTATGTGATTCTGTGATCTAATTTAGCATCTGCTGCCGTGTGAAGAAACTACACCTCAAAAGTTTAAAGGAAATTGTGACTGGAAAGACTGAATATGTGGATGGATTTGGCCATAAGAAGGTCACATGTCATCAGCCTCAACACAAAAATATCTCCCTTTAAAAACCAGAGAGCAGGCGACAGAGAGGCTTCATAGCCTGACATGTTAAGTGAGATCTGCCCAGTCTTGCTACCACAGTTTACAGTGAAAAGGTGGACTGGTGCCACTGGTCTGCCTCCACACTGAGGCAGTTAAAGACAACCAACAAGGTCAGGGTCAAAGGTGAACGCTGCGAGACCAGCTGACCTGAGACCTTAATAAGCAGACAGTGGGGGAAATGTCTATGGAGAGACACAAAAGCCAGCAGACTTCACAGGGAATTTCAATACAGTTTAGGCGCCTGATAAAAACAACTGAATTCAAAATGCTACATCTCATGGTAAGGATTGTCTGGGTAGTTTAGTTCCAGCAGATCAACACGCTTACAGAGAGCTCTTCTAGAGTAACCAGATGTAGCTAAACAGGACCCAAAGGCAAGAAACTCTCTGAAACACGGTTGTGTATAAAGCACTGCATGACCGACACCAGCAACACACTCAACCAAACTGACACCAAACTCCACAGCTGTGCCTGGAAAGTTCCCACTGTGAGGTAAGTGATCAGGGCTAAATATGCTAACACACATAGTTAAATAGGGCAACACGTCATGATTCATTGCTTTTAGAAAGTCTGGTTTGACACCCAGAAGAGTAAGATGGACTTTTATTAATTTAATTCTATTAGTAGACTTGGAGTGTATTGTAACGGGATTACTCCGAGCTTCTGGTGTACAGTTACAGTTTCACATGTTGCCTGTGGTGTTGAGGACGTACTGTGGATTAGGATTTGTAAGGTTACACTCAAAAGCTTCAAGTGTAACTGAGGCAAAAAAGAATACCAAAATCAGAGAAAAGTTATGAGTTTTTGAATAACTTGTTTGAGCATCTTTATTTTGTAATGAGTAACTATGACAGAAATCCACATTCAAGCTTGAAACTGTTTGTTTTATTGTGAAAATATTCCAGAATGCATAGTTTAAACAGGATGTTTTGAAATATATTTTAATTATAATTCATTCAAATTATGTTTTGTCATTTTATATGCCTGCATATGTAGAGTATAAGAATGTATTTGATTATGAACTTTATAAGATCTTGTGTCAAAACATTGAAGTAGAACCATACCAGTGTTAAAGGTCCCATGTCATGGCCATTTCTATTGATCATAATTCCATTGTTGAGGTCTACTAGAATAGATTTATATTGTGCAAATTTTCAAACTCACATTTGTTTCTCATACAGCATTTCTGTAAAGTATGTGTATTCACCGGTATTCACTCTCTGTCCTAAACGGCTTGTTGGAGCTCCTGGAGCTCCTGCCCCACCCCCTCCCCCTCCCTGTGAGCCCAGTGTGCTCCGATTGGTCAGCTCGGCCACTCTGTTCTGATTAGTCAACCACCAGAGAGGCTCCGCCCATGTCTATCACAGTGCTTTTTTCGGCTCTGAGCGGAACATCAGTTTTACAATCAATCAATCAATCAATCAAATGTTTATTTATATAGCCCAATATCACAAATGTTACATTTGTCTCAGTGGTCTTCACAGTGTGTACAGAATATCAGTATGACAATATGACACCCTCTGTCCTTAGACCCTCACATCATACAAGGAAAAACTTCTGGAGAAAACCCACAGTTTAAAGGGAAAAATGGGAGAAACCTGAGGGAGAGCAACAGAGGAGGGATCCCTCTCCCAGGACGGGCAGACGTGCAATAGATGCCGTGTGTAAATTGAAAAGATAATACATTTACAACATAGGTAGTCCAAATGTTTGGAAATGCATGTGTGTATAATAGGAAGATGAATCCACGAGGATATCCATCCAGGACCGATGATCCAGGACCACAGCCACGACTCGCGATCCAGGACACAGGACCGCAGGATCATCCATGACTCCGGATCCCGGCATATATAGACACCAAAATGGCATCTGTACAGCCGTATATGTTTGAACCGGAGTCCGATCCTGAAAGTGAGACAGACCAACGTGATACCTGATCCACCATCCCAAACTAGAGCAGACTGTTTCACAGTGGAACGTTTTTATTTAGTATTGCACTAACATTTCAGATGTAAGTTACAACATTATGTAGCCAGCTAGCTGAAAACACCAACAGTAGCACACAACATTATATGCCAAGATATACGCCATACATATTTGTCAAGTCAGACTATTATATGCCCTTTTATTTCTTCCTTAGTAATTGAATGTTTATTTTGTAAACCTCGCCATAGTTGGTTTAATTGCTAAACGTGTTATGTTACAAATATCTTACCTTCCTATAGGTTGCAACACGAATGAACCAAGTCCCAGCACCTATTATGTGCATGGTACACCACCCAGGACTAGAGCCAAACTGTCTCAACCCATACACCCTGCAGAACCTCCATAACATGTACAGATTCGATTATGGACCTTTGAGGCATAGAACGGAAGAAGAGTAAGTTATTCTTACTGTAAGGGAAACTTCTGCAGCAATGGAGAGTCAGGACTCAGAGAGACATGAGGAGAGTTGGAGCTTTGATGTCAAACAATGTTTATTACAAGTCAACGGCCGGAGAATTCATATCACAAGTCACAGCAGCAAAAGGTTCTGACTGCACGGGTGGGTTGTCATGTCAATTCTGCCCAGCCTCTCTCTCGGAGAGTTAATGAGCATATTGGGGGAGGCGTAAACATCTGTGGAGCTTAGAAAGCCAGTGTTCTCACAGTCGTAAACCATTTTGTGACCGCGAGTTGAACTGGCTTATCAAGATAGCTGGAGCCTCCCATTCCGAGAGATAACAGAGACAGGGTTTGGTCGTAAACGTCAACAGGCAATAAGGTTAAATATCTAGGGCTGTCAGTCGATTAAAATATTTAAATCGCGAATTAATCGCATGATTGTCTGTCCATAGTTAAATCGCGATTAATCGCACATTTTGTATCTGTTCTAAATGTACCTTAGAGGAATATTTTTGAAGTTTGTAATACTCTTAACATATGAGTGGACAAATATGCTTTATGCTAATGTTTATTATCATTTGAACAATGACAAATATTCTCATGAATATTAAACAACCTCTGAACATTACAAATATTCGCCTCAATTCAACCTGGAACCTCTCTCATACAATACAAATGGTGTGTGTGTGTGTGTGTGTGTGTGTGTGTGTGTGTGTGTGTGTGTGTGTGTGTGTGTGTGTGTGTGTGTGTGTGTGTGTGTGTGTGTGTGTGTGTGTGTGTGTGTGTGTGTGTGTGTGTGTGTGTGTGTGTGTGTGTGTGTGTGATCGTTGGAGCTATGTGCAACTCAAGGCATATGCTCGAACGGGAGCTGCAATCATGTTGCGCACTATCTGAGCTGAGTGTGCTGACTTTTCGTACAATGTCCCGCTGTCTGGCTTCCTGCATAAAGTCAAGTGCTCGGCGCAGTTGTGGCGAAATGTCGCTCCTCTGTTTTCATTTAAACAGCTCCTTATATCCGTTAGCGCAGCTAGCTAGCACCAGATGCTAACAACAACAATGCACGTAAGGTCTCTCTCTCGCTCGGGCCACACATACACACACCCTCCCGGTCCTCCCGATGGCCAGTCGGTGCCTGCCGGTGAGCGTGGAAGTGTGGTCTGCCACAAGCGGGCAGCAGGAGCGGGGCTGTCAGCATCAGCTTGTAGATGGTATTTTAAACTCGATGCGCTCTGAAACTACGGGGCGGCCGAGGAAAAGAAATACACATGCGTTAATCACGTTAAAATAATTAGTGGCGTTAATTTTTTTTTAATGCAGACATTCTCCTGCTATGAGATACATATAAGGCCATTTGCTGACATTGGAGTTGATATATGGAAATGCTAGCAACTTAGTTAGCCCAGTTAGCACTGTGTCAATGGCTTAGCAGCCCGAAAAACGTTTACCCATTTAAACAATCGTGGTAGATACCTTGTTTGTTTTAAACATCATAAATACACAAACAACAATGAATACTTACAGGTTGTGTACCCGAATCTCCCGCTGGTCCAAACAAAGTAGGAACAGCATCATTCTTCAGTGCCCTACGCTGTACATATCCGGCATGAATCGCTGAAAGGTTTGTGAAGCTTTGGTCCGTGAAATGCCGCGCACACAGTAAAATACCGGCTCGAACATCTGAATGAACAGTGTTAAAAATACATTTCAACCAATGACTTCGTCGTGGTTCTGCCCTCGGTAAGGCATGCATTGAAGATTTCCCCTCACAATACAGGAAACAGACCCTCGTCGGCATGACTGGATACAGTTTTGAACTGAACCTGAGCTTCCAACAGTATGTTCTGCTGGCAGAGGGTGTGGCCTCTGGGTTGAAAATGGCCACCATTGGTTGTTATTTTACCAGTAGTTTAGGATCTAGACCACCTAGGATCTTGATTCTGGTGGCTAATCCTACATTTTCAAGGATGGAGAATGCATTGGTACTATTTAAACTATGTATCTGGTATTCAGGGAACAGAATACACAGTAAACTATTAATATATTTATTATGGTGAAGTCATACATGTTACATAATATATATGAATTATTACAGGTTTTCAACTAAATGCAGACTTAGTTCTGAAAACACAGTCCACCACAGTGGCAAAGGGCAGTGTACTGAATTGCTACCTTGACACATTCAGGAGGAGTTCACAACAGGCCTGGGTCGCTTCTGGTAATGTGGTCCAGTAAACTTCCCATCCACCTGTAGCCTTCCTCTTCCACCCCTAGTCACCTGGGGATGGGAGTTCAGGGGCTGCAAACATCCTCTGTCCCCAGCAGTGACCAGCTTGGGAGGCAGCTCTCTTTGTGTGCTGAATCAATGCTGCTTGTGTTGGGGGGAGTCCCTCAATTGTTCTACCTTTCTGGGTGAAGAGTTGCTTGCGTGCCTGATTGACTTACTCCTGGCTACTAGTGCGGTCATACAGCAATACCACAAATCGCTCCAGAGGCTCCATCCAGTTGTGTACGGAGTCTGGGGTGGCAGCCAAGGCACAGAAGGCTCTAGTGACATCATCAAATGTCATCCATTTATCCCACGCCGTCTTCTTGCCCCTGCCACCAAAAGATGACACTGTGTCACATCCAGTAAATGCATGGAACATTGGTAAGGCTATGCATCGATCTGGACCTCGTGACCTCGCCATCTCATGAGCTGCTAAATGCCGAACACTCTTCCCAGCTCCAAAGGCAACCCACAGCAGTGATGTTGAGGGATTGGGCTGCTGTGATTGCCAGTACTACCACATCCGTGTCAACTGTGCGTATTGACACCTTGCTATACCCTTCCTTCACAGCATCTCCTAGGTGCAGTAGGATGTGGGTATCAGCCTCGTCATGTGTGCATGTTGCAAGTACTGATTATCTGTTTGCCAGTGTTGAGGGCTGCCACACTGGTTGCCAGGAAGAAGAACAGTTCAGCCTTCTTGTCTTCAATGCGCAGAAACTCTGGCCAGTTTCCAGGAATGACACTGGATAGCTCAACGCGTCTATGAACTCCCTTCCCTCTCTTGCTGCGTGTTTCAACCTTCAGACTTTTGGGGAAATATTCATCCCACACGACATCGACTCTGCTGACATGCTCCAGCTGAGACAGGATGTATGGTGAGAACGCTTTCTGCGCATAATAAAAAAACGTCTTGGCAGCACCAGGTCGTAGCATGTTCACAAGAGTAGGCCCATCAAGGATAATGCCTTAACTGTGGGGTGGGATGCATTCTCTTGTACATAAATCAGGTCCTCCAAACAGCCCACCAAGTCTGACTTGGTACCAGTTCTGAGCTTGCCCATTTGTGACAATGATGATGGACATGCCTGGTATTCATGTTTATTATATTTCACATAAATAATCCCAAAAGACTCATCCAGACTTCCATCACGTATCTCAGATACAATGTACAGCCTAGAGAACAGAGAACAGTCATTCTTCAGAGATGAGAGCTGTTGTGGGACCTGGACTTCTCTCGGACTGGAGGCCGGCTGAATAGAGGGAAGTTTTTCCTTTTTGACGGGATCTTTGATGGGCTTTGTCTGTTTGACCAGGCGCTCACTGACATACAGTGGAGGAAATAAGTATGTGATCCCGTGCAGAGGTTGTAAATGTACCCACTTAGAAATAAATTAACAGTCTATAATTGTAATGGTAGGTTTAATTTAAGAATATCAAAAAGAAAATCCAGAAATTGACATTATATAAAAGATACAATTTGATATGCATTAAACTGTGGGAAATAAGTATTTGATCCCCTTGCAAAACATGTGTTAGTACTTAGCGGAGAAACCCTTGTTGGACAGCACAGAGTTCAGACACTTCTTGTAGTTGGTCTCCAGGTTTGTGCACATCTCATTAAGGATTTTGGTCCACTCCTCTCCGAGGTTCCTCTCCAAATCCTTAAGGTGTTGAGGCTGATTCTTGGCATCTCAAAACTTCAGCTCCCTCCACAGATTTGGGATTAAGGTCCGGAGACTGGCTAGGCCCCTCCATCACCTAAATGTGCTTCTTCTTTAGCAGCTCCTGTGTTGCCTTGGCCGTATGTTCAGGGTCATTGTCCTGCTGGAAGACCCATACATGATCCTTTTTCAGTGTCCTGGCTGAGGGAAGGAAGCTATTGGTCAAGATGTTACAGTACATGGCCCCGTCCATCCTCTCCTCGATGCAGGGAAGTCGTCCTGTCCCCTTTGCAGAGAAACACCCCAAAGCATAATGTTTCCACCTCCATTTTGGTCTCATCTGACCACATCACCTTCTACCAAGCCTTCTCTGAATCATTCAGTGTCAAATTTCAGACGGGCCTTTCATGTTCTTCTTGAGCAGGAGAACTTGCGGGCGCTGCAGGGTTTGATCCATTATGGTGTAGTGTGTTACCAATAGTTTTCTTGGGTCTGTGGTCCCAGCTGCCTTGAGATCATTAACAAGTTCTTCCCTTGTAGTTCTTGGCTGATAACTCAACTTTCTCATGATCATCAAGAGCCAAAGGGGCGAGATCTTGTATGGATTCCCAGAGCGAGGGTGATTGATTGTTGATTGATGTCCATTTTTTTTCCTTCCATTTCCGAATAATCGCACCAATAGTTGTCACCTTCTCCCCAAGCTGCTTGATGATGGTTTTGTAGCCAATCCCAGCCAAGCGCAGGTCTACAATCTTGTCCCTGAGGTCCTGAGACAGCTCTTTAGTCTTGCCCATGGTGGAGAGGTTGGAATCTGATTGATTGATTGATTCTGTGGACTGGTGTCTTTTATACAGATAACAAGTTGATACGAGGGGTACTTTCCTAAAAGGAAATTAACTTATTTAACCGGTCTGTGGGAGCCAGAATCCTTGTTTTTGCAAGGGGATCAAATACTTATTTCCCACAGTTAAATAATTGTTTATCTTTTATATAATGTAATTTTCTGGATTTTCTTTTTGATTTTCGTCTTACTCTCACTGTTAAAATAAACCTACCATTACAATTATAGACTGTTCATTTCTTTGCAAGTGGGTGAATTTACAAAATCGGCAAGGGATCAAATACTTATTTCCTCCACTGTAGGTGTCATACCCATCCTGTCCGAGTTTCTCAATCTGGTTCAGAGTGTCAATGACTGCTGCATCTGCAAGGTCTCTAGTATCCAGTACAAGAAGATATTCACCGCTTATTTCACAGAATGGATTGCCCATGTCTCATATAGCACCAATTAGTGCTTTAACATCTTGTGCAAATGCCATTTGCGCATGTTTGGTCTGCTCATAGTGCCGGGTGTCAGTCTTCTTGCTCTTCTCAGTGGAGGCCTCAAACTCCCCAACCACACGTGCCATCTTGGGGCCAGACACCATCCAGCGTCGCTGAGCTGCAGGGTTCTCTGTCAGGCCTACAGCACCACCATCACCTTTCACAGAGGCATTGTTCTGCTCGTGGGCCTGGTCAATGACAATAGCAGAGAAGCTGCGTGTCGTCTGCTTCACAGCAAAGTTTCCTTTCAGAAACTGCCCATGGACATCAGGATGGTTATCTTTTAGCACAATCATGTCACGTAAGTGGACTGGTATCCATCCGGCATAGAGATGGATACCAGTCCCAGAGAAAGGAACCAAGGCACACTCTTGGTCAAGGCATTTATGTAGAGTAGGAAGTCGGCCTCTCTTATTGATCGCACATAGATCATCAACTCTATTTCCAGCTGCAGGATGATAGATCAGAAGTGGAACTGGGAACACGACACTGCTCTTGTCCACCCGCTACCCCTCCAGGAGGTTACCAAGTACCTTGAGTGCTGCCATCTCAATGTGAAACCCAACAAACATCAGAGTGTTTGATCCAGAGTGATCTGACCCGGATTCCGAATCTCTAATGCCTGCCTTACCTCATCGATGGAATGACGAATCATGTTCGTAGAAGAGGGGAAGTAGAGAAGTGAGTGTGACACTGCTCTCTGGTATTGTATGACCGCACTAGCAGCCAGGAGTCAGTCAATCAGGCACGCAAGCAACTCTTCACCCAGAAAGGTAGAACAATTGAGGGACTCCCCCCAACACAAGCAGCATTGATTCAGCACACAAAGAGAGCTGCCTTCCAAGCTGGTCACTGCTGGGTACAGATGATGTTTGCAGCCCCTGAACTCCCATCCCCAGGTGACTGGGGGTGGAAGAGGAAGGCCACAGGTGAATGGGAAGTTTACTGGACCACATTACCAGGCCTGTCGTGAACTCTTCTGCTGTGGATGCAGAAAGGGGTGCAGTGGACAATGCAAATGTGTCAAGGCAGCACTTCAGTGCAGTGCATTTTTAAAATGGCCGCCATTGGACACATTTGCGATGGCTCTATAGCTAAAAATCTTCCTTAGGGCATGCTCTAACAGTGTGCCAAATGTCATGCTTTTATCATCAAATGCACAATTCTTTCAGATATTTCACATATCTGCTGGACTATGAATCTTATTTCATCAACATTGGAGCCAGCCCTTTCTTCGAGGCTTGCTGTGGTGTTTGTATTTAAGTACAGCAAACATCACATAAATGGGATAAACATACTAGAGCAGGGGTCGGCAACAGGCGGAACGCGGTCCGGACCTATACGGACCCAGACCTATAATCAACATATTAATAGGGGATTTCAATTTTGACGGGGGCGATTATATTTTAACCGCTGCCGACAGGGGGCGAAAGAGACGAGTGAGCGATACAGGGAGAGAAACACAGAAGAAGAGACGAGAGCACAGAAGAGAGCGGAGAGGAAAGTGAGTGAAGAGAATAATTAGCGATAGAAGGAGAGGAGAGTGAACAGGTGTGTTAGCGGCAGACAGGGAGAGACAAATAATTACACATGGCGCTCTCCAAGAAGAGGAAAGTGGACAGTGAGAACAGAGCTTTTAACCCTGAGTGGACTCATTCATGTTCATCCTGCCCACTGGGAGCACAGAACCAGTGTGTCTCATTTGTGCAGAGACCGTGGCGCTAAAGTGCCAAAACGCCACTATTAAAGTGCCAAAACGCCACTATTAGCACCACATTTGCGATGGCCCTATAGCCAAAGATTTCTTCCTTAGGGCATGCTCTAACAATGTGCCAAATTTCATGTTTTTATCATCAAAAGCACAATTCTTTCAGATATTTCACATATCTGCTGGACTATATGAGACAAAACACAAAGTGTTTGACCAAACATTCCCTCTCAAGTCAGAACTGAGGTCACAAAAAATAAGCAGTCTCAGAGCCCGATATGATCAGTCCACCAGGATCAAAATTAAAAATAAATATCGTTCCAGCGCAGGCTAACCAATGAGCTAACCGAGGCTAACCAATGAGCACTTGCATGTGTATGAGAATGGCACTGACACCATTTCAGCCCAGATTTAAACTCCTGGCAGGACAAGCTCAAGCTCAATTCTCACACTGAATAAAAAAGTGAGTGAGGGACTGCAATATAAGAGGGAAAGAAAGAGAAACTTTAAAACTGTTCAATTGTTATGATGCGTAAAGACTGATATTGTTCTATAATCAGGGCTGCACATAACTGGTGCGCAGGTGCGCATGCGCACCTCCGCCAAAAAAAGAGCACAGTGTCATTTGAAAAAAGACGCATTTGCGTACCAACATTGAGAGAGAGAGAGGGAGAGAGAGAGAAGAGAGAGAAGGGAGAAGAGAAAAGAGAGAAGAGAAAAGAGAGAAGAGAGGAGAGAGAAAGAAATATATTTGCAAGTTGCATATGAACCTATGATATGAACTCAGGGCCGGCCCGTAGCACTGGCGTAATGTTCGCCTAGGGCGCCAGACCTGGGGGGGGCGCTGCGCTGGCAGTTCTGGGAGGGAAGAAAACATTTTTGACCGTTGGCGCTCATCCTAATTTTCGGCCTTGATGTAACAATATTCATAATTAAGTAAATGTAACACCCTTTTCACCCCGGTTACACGTTTCATTTGCCCTGTACGATGGGCGCTGAAAGTGATGAAAATGGGGGATGTTGGCTTATCTGGCGCCCGCAGCTCACAGCCAAAATGCGAGTGAGCGAGGGAGGGTGCACCGGTACCGGCGCTGTTGTTATTAGAATCTGGTGCTAGCTGCTTTAACGGATATAAGAAGAAGATGTTTCTACAATAATGTGGAGGGAGAGTCCTCTCCAGTCAGACTGAGAGGCTGATAACTACAGCTCAGTGAGGTAAAGGACTCTGAGTGTTTAGATAGTTCACTTTAGTCTAAGTTCAAACGGTTTTGTCACAATTTATGTAAACACATATTTCCAAGGCACTCCTTTATAATTATTGGGATAAACAGGTGTGAAATCATTACAATGTATACTATAGGACAGTAAACCAAAAACATCCTATAAAACTGGAAAGATAAAAAAATGCATTAATAAATAAATGTTAGATAAGATAAGATATGAATGAACATCATAAATAAAATAAGTTACATTAATTTGTTATTGGCTATGGTAGGTTATTGGTTATGTTCACATACTTATTTGATTACATCCACTTTTCTAAGATGACAGAGACTTTCGACCCGAAACCAGCAGCTAATCGCAGACTCAACCGGAGAGAAAGTAGTAGGCCTACATCATCAGCTCCCATGTCTGACAGAGAGGAAGACAGTGAGGAGAACAGTCAGGAGCGTAGTGATGACGGCTTGTAGGATTACTGGTCGTGCTAATGTTGTCTTGTGTTCACCTCTGCATGTGTGTTCTGTGTTCACCTCTGCATGTGTGTTCTGTGCATGTGTGTTCTGTGTTCACCTCTGCATGTGTGTTCTGTGTTCACCTCTGCATGTGTGTTCTGTGTTCACCTCTGCATGTGTGTTCTGTGTTCACCTCTGCATGTGTGTTCTGTGTTCACCTCTGCATGTGTGTTCAGCGCATGTGTCTGGCAAATAAAGTCAAGATCCCCTCAAAAGTTCCGGTTTATTTCATTTTAAGGATGAACACCAAACAACATCTCAAGGTGCTCCTTTGAGAACCAGGGCAAAAAACTTATGTGCACCCCCGTTTATAATCGTCTGAAACTGTTAAGTCATGATGTGAAACGGTTAACAAAGAAAAAGGGAAACTCAAGCTGCTGCTACACTTTATTTTATTTATCTAAAATTAAGCAGTTTAAGATGCACATATTTTCAAAGCTATTTTATTTATTTTCTCCTATTTTATTTTTAAATGCAGCCCGAGAGGAACATTACACATATCCACAGTATTTACTGTATATCTGTAGAGTTCAATGTTAATTGACAATAAATATTGTTGTTTATGAATTGTACTTTCTTTCTTTATTTGGCAGTCAGTTGTTGATTACATGCAGACGTTGATAAAGCTACAGGCTACTTCAATATATATCACACTAATTCATAAAGCAAGTTCGACATCTTGATGTTCCGGACCTTTGCATGGCTCTAACTGGACCTCGTTGAATTTTAGTTGAATGGCACTAGAGTATGCTTAAATGTCACAAGTCCCGTTAATAAATCGACACCATTAGAGAGTGAGGGCGCAACAATTAGTTCTGCTCAGATGTTGGATTATTATTACAAAGTCACAGTGAGCGTTATCATGAGGATTTCAAGCCTCTCACACGTGCGCTCTTTCCTTCAGGCTTGGTGTGACTGGAGAAATATTAAGATTGTCTATGAAAGATGTTATGCCGTGCAGGATGAACAGATGAGTCTCTCTCTTACAAAGAGAGCTTCAAAGCCAGCGCATTGACTGAAGTGTATTGTGTACAATTAATCGCAATTTAGCGAAATCACAAAATCGTTGCCCAAAAAAAACAAACGTGTGTATATATATATATATATATATATATATATATATAGTCTCATTGGCTTTGAGGTTTTTTGAGACATTTAGTTTAATATGATTTAAAAACAGAGAAAAAGTGGAAAATGTAAAAATGTTTCTGAAAGCAGCATGATCTGGTTAAAAAAAATGCCCCAGTATCAAACAATCACCCATGTAGACTTGAATGGTGGCTCTGAAATACATGTGGTAGCACCTTATTAAAAACAGCAGCAGGAGCAAGTACAGTAAATTCAAATGGTGACCCAGTATCACAACAAAAAACATATTCAGTACTGCCTAACTTCCCTTGCTGCTTACCATCCATAAATTATGTATGTTCCAAATAACATAGTTTCAATATCTAATATTGCAATGTCATTACAAATATGAGTCCTAAAACCCGGGTTATTAGTTAGCATTTTACCACTTCCGGTTCCCTCGTCTCAAACAAGTTTGTGGTTAGATGCCTGCTAACTGTTGCTAACCAGTGGCTGAATGAGACTTCTTAATGTCATCAAGTCAAACACGAGTCCGTTTACAGTTTAGCGATAGTGATGCAAGAGCCATGCGACCACGATGTAGTCGGTTTATAGCCTAATGTTAGCTTTTTACTACAAATGTGTTTCAATATGTGGAGATTACAATGCTGAACAACGTGCAAGTATAATCTTTCCACAGAGTTTATTTTACGTAATATTGCAAAATAAATGTTTTTGAAAAGATACCTTAAATATTATAACTTTCAAAAGAGAACAAATAGTCTTGACTATTGGTTCTGTGGCTTTTGATCATATTCTAGGTTACTAGTTGGCATGTCAATCTAATAATTTATAAAGAAAAACGTAATCCAGGACTATAAACTATATGTACTGTTGGTAAATTAGCCTATTTCCAATCATTTATTAAAATGACATGGAGATTCTAATCTTCATTCCATGAAACCCACATGAATATAACAGACACCGTAATATGTTGGTTGCTGTTATAAGATATGGCTGACTTAATGGCATGGGGCCAATCAAGCTGTCGGAAAATAACAAGAGATATGCATAATAATCAAAGAACACAGGCTAGATGCTAACACTCTTCAGCATCACTGTAAACATCTATAATGTTGCAATATGAAGATTTAAACTGTAAGGCCTCCAGTGCTTCATGGAAAGTGTTGGTGACCCCACCTTACTGACTTCATGTTCATTATTTTTTTGTTTAAATAATTATCCAATATAATGTTAGGGAAGCTCATACATTACTTTTAAAATGCACTAAAATTGTTTTGTTTTTCATCTACTAAAAAGGTATTTGTATATTACTGTTGACTTTATATTCAAACTTTTTTATCTCATGTCACCACTCTTAATTTTTTCGCATTAGAGATATTCGTTGATGATGGTTATCTAAGGACAGCACAACTTCAAAAAGTGTATATCGTTTTTTGAAATGCAATATTTGGTCCTTGGATGAGGAGTCATTTGTTGTCTGTGTTGAGTCATTACATACCACGAAAAACAATGTGCATACAGTTAACATATTATCTGCAACCACAATGCTGCATAGGAGCTGCTACGTTTCTGCAATGAAGGTGTTACTTGTGTTTATACAAAATGTGTCCATATAGATGCCATTCATTCAGAGCTTTACATAGATGAACATATAAAGAAGAAGATTGCCTTAAAAATGTAATATTAAGCCCACTAGACTTAACGTTTTTTAAGCTTTGCAGATGACATTAATGTATTCTTCAAGAGGATATCTGATCAAACTAGTGAAAAACTGTGATCTTTGCAACCATAAAACATAACTTTTTCTGCACAACAGTTCATCTGTAGTTTAAAAAGTTGCAGCACATTTCTGACACCCCACGTGTTTCTAAATTGTAACGGGAGGCTGGTGCACCTGATGTAACGGCAAATTCTGACGTTACTGTTGCATTTTGGGGCCATTTCGAAACATGCATGACAAAATATTCAGAGAAGAGCAAGCATTTGTTAGAAAGAGACTTCCACTCACACATGGAGCGAGAGCAGAGTATTTTCAGACCTGTCACACCGAAAAAACACACACTCAAACGCGCACACGCGCACACGCACACACTGGTCTGCAGAGTCGCACAGCTCTGCACTGCCTGTAAACCAGCCTTCCTAACGCTGCTCCATTTACACCACACAACACCCGCAGAAACAAGCAAAACTAACACATTAAAACCGGATACTCACTTCCCCAGCTCCTCGTACAGTTGACATTCGTCAGTGAATCGCGTACAGGTTGTCGTGGCCATGTCTCTCCTCTATCTTTTGCTCTTTTACTTTCTCAACTCCGGAAAAATGCGGGGTTTCTTGCACTAAATTAGCGTTTAAAATACAGCTCCACCCAGCAGCTAGACGGCCTTTGGAGCGGTGAAATGCCTTGTCTGAGGTGCCGAGTAAAGGAGAGTTAGATACGGAAAGACGAAGCGACCAGGGTGGGTGCTCTCTCTCCTTCTGAATCCACTATTTGACAGCCACAGCGCTCAAAGAGACCAGTCATCAAGTCACCTGGTCAAGGGGAAGCGACTTCCGGCTGCAATTTTCAGAATAAAACTGAGCTTTGATATTTAAAGGTAGGGTGGGAAAGAATGGAGAAACCAGCTCGAGTAAACTAGAATTTGAAAATACACAACCGGAAAAAATCTGCCACTTCCTTACTTACTTTCCTCTTCCAACACACACGAACGCGCACATGACCAATGAGGGCACGAGATAAGTTTGTGCACGAGATGGAAGGCTGACAGAGAGGTTGGTTATCTGCCGCGGGCCGAGGCAGATAATTGGACTTGCTTTTTACGGCACCACGGCTTCCACGGATGAAATATTTGTATATAATTATTGTCAAAGCATTACATTTATTTATTGCTATCGGAATGTTAAGAGCATTCCATGGAATATAACAAAAAGTGTTTCTGAAGTGAATTTTATCTACCGTACCTTTAAATGCTGTTTATAATAAAAGGGACTTTATTGACGAAGCAGGTGAAATAAGCTGTTTCCGTTGTGTTCAAATGATAACTATGACAATGTAATTGAAATTGAGCCTCTTTGCAAATCATTATAAATGCAGACTCTGAACTTACGATTAGTTAGCAGGTTAGCAAGGCTAGGCTATAGCAATGAAAACTGAGAAAAAAACATACACTACATGGAAAAAGTCATCTTTAAGTGAGGAAAAAAAAAGTTTCTTCCCATGCAATAATTAAAATATTCTGATTCATTCATTCATTGAATGATTGTGTTTCTTTTCAGGTATTCAATTATTTTCTTTTTCGTCTATTCGCCCTCCGGTGGTCGGCAATCAGAAATGCAGACAATGTACCATAACTGGTAGTTTTTAATTAAACAACCTATGACATATTTGTTGTTGTTATACTTTAACATAATCACAATGATATAGTAACCTATATTAAAATGAAGAACATATAACATGTATTTTATTATTGCATTGTGCCATCACTGACTTGAAGGGTTTGCCCAGCTTTTCTGACCAAAAACATTAACCATACATCAATTTACTTTATTTTGAAAGCAAAATCACCAGATTTCCGGTCTTGTGCTGATTAATGTTCCCATCTTGACACAGTCAGCTTGATTTGGTGACAGCAGCTTCACTGCTGAGCGACATTTGAGGTGATTTCTGTCGCCCCCTTGTGGGAAAATCGTGTAACAGCAAGTCACGGCACTGTAATCGAACCCACCTCCCGCCGGCACTGTGCGTATTTCCAAATAGGGACAAATATGAGAGAGCCGGTTTGTGCCTTCAACCATGCGTGTTGTATGTATATATTTTGCATGATACGTAATACAACTCAAAAGGGCTTTTATTAAGACCTCTCCTCCTATGAATTACACTGTACACTGAGAGTGTACGATGACGTTATTTGCTTAACATCATAGGAATTAAAATATTTTTTAAAAAGTCAATAAAGCATACATGTCAGATACAGTCATGTTCTGTTGCACGACAACTTTTGTGCTTCACCTTTAATTAGAACGATTAAAAGATGTTCTTCTCTCTTTAGTTGAACAACAATGAAATAAACTTCAATCAAGTTCAGTTAAAACCTTTATTGTATTTATTTTTTCTAGGATAGTATTCACACACAATACATATACCAGACCCGGCGGCAGACATACATCTGTGGGCGGGCATTTGATTTACCAGGGCGGACCCACCCCGACACTTACATTTCCTTTTATTCAGCCCTGATAAAAACAGCGGGCCTGTCACACACCAAGACTCACATACACGCAAATCTTGACTGACATTAGAGAATTGCAATGACAGGGAAAAAATGACAAACACACTGATTGCATTCAACACAACACTGTCACACATATCACAGCAGTCTTTAAATTAATACTTCTTAAAATGACCCCATGCACCGCCTGATTCTCTGATAAAAAGGCTTTAGATTTTTTCACACATAATTATGTCTAGTAATATTTTTTACTTTCATCCTTTCCTATAGCTCTTTGAGTCAAAAAGCATAATCTTTTATAGAAGACAGAACACAGAGAGGATAGAAAATGTGTTCGAATTCACTGCAGAAGCCGGACAGAGTTGACGTGGAGATGGTAGAGGAAGTCTGCATAGGACGCCCCACCGTTGGGACTTTTGTCCTCCACCAAGTGGCGCTGCAAGGCCTCCTCGCAGGTGTCACCCTGCTTCACCACCCACAGCTGAGACAGAAAAACAGATACATGGTTACACTTGCACTAAGTGAGGCAACATCATGGATGTATAATAAGAACTGGATACAGCGTGGGAGGCGGGGCCTCGTTCATTCCGAGAGTTGCTCATTGGCGCATGAAGACAAAATGGCCCAACTTTTGAGAGAGCGAAACGTCACGAAAGTATTCATATAATCATATAATCCGTTTTTATTGTGCATCCATGGGTAAAGGTAAAACTCATGTAGTACTGACCACGTCACATGAACGTGCCGGGCGGTGCAGTCCCGTGGGTTAGATAGATGAGAGTAACAAATGCGTCACTTCCGGGCAAAAATAACGGCTCCGCCCACTTTTGGGGGAAAACAACGCTGTCAGTTGAACGGCGGTCAATACAAATTCTGAAGTGTTTCCCAATCCGATCAGAAATGTAAGAAAACCTGAGATTTTTGGATCTTCAAAGAGCCCGATTACAATGGCTAGACAGGCAAACAATTGCATTAAGCCATTGGAAATCGACGATTGGGCTCGATATATGGTTAAATATAGCAGTAGGCTATCGATTTTCATAGATGAGAGTAACATCTACGTCACTTTACGGCCCCACCCACTTTTGGGGGAAACAACGCTGTCATTTGAATGGCGATCGAGCCTGAAGCCACAGAGTTCTTCTTTTACTGTCCTTTCTTCTTCTTTCTTACAGAAACACTGAACTCTTGATTATTTTTAATGTTTGAGGTGCAATAAACAACACAGCAGCTTTTTGGCATGATAAAAACTATTATGTTCCGCCTCGCTCATGAGAGTAATAACAGCTGGAGAAATTACAGACTTGCCTACTGATTTTAATTTAACCATATATCAAGACCGATTGTCGATTACCAATGATTGAATGTAATTGTTTGCCTGTCTGGCCATCGTAATCGGGCTCTTTGAAGATCCAAAATCCACGGTTTAAAAAAAAAAAGTATCGGATTGGCAAAAACTTCAGAATTTGTATTGACCGCTGTTCAAATTACAGCGTTGTTTTCCCCAAAAGTGGGCGGGCCGTAATTTTTGCCCGGAAGTGACTAGGTGTTGCTCTCATCTGCGCCTGCGTTCATAATGCAGAGGAAAATAACTCTCAGAATAACGTTAGCACATTTTACAACTTGAGGACCTAATGTTTTTAATAAGGGCTATATAAATGTTCATACTGGATAGTTTATTTAGTTTAAAAAAAAATATCCAACGATTTACAGACGTCTCTTTCCCAATGTTAGTCAATGGGAAAAAGTATTTCCGGGCCCGGCGACTGATACGGAAGTGTAGTACCGCTGTTTGGCCACAACGAATATTTTCCTCAGAGTCTGGCGCACTTCCTGGAGGCTTGGGCAACATGTGGCAACTGAAACCAAAGGGAAAAACTCAGAAAGTGCAAAGGTCAAAATAGGTCAAAAGTTGGTGCTCAACTTCTCACTGTTATTGTTTTTTTTCACCTAATTTCACATAGTATACACTTTATAGCTCTTCCATGATTTTTTTTGTTATATGAAAAAATGTGAAATGACAAATTCAAAACGTTTTGGGAGGAAGTTGGTTATACCCACAATGCAAAATAGAAATAGGATGTCAAACTGGGGGAAATTGCTCCAATTGCTAAAATTGCTCAATGATATCTCCACATAACAGAAAAAGTGCATGTGTTTGTATATGTATTCATACTGTTTATACTGTAGGTCCTGTGCATGTGTGTGCATTGTCCTGTGTGTAATCACAAATGAGTGAACACATGAATTTCTCTTTGGGGATAAAATAAAGGTTCATCTTCATCATATTAAAAAAATAAATCCAATGTCCAACTTTGAATGAACATTAGGAGGATTAGATTCAGCTTTTTCCTCGAGGTAGCTCTAATTACTGAGTAGACATGATGAGTGGGAAAGCGACTAAGTAGTTAGAGGTGTCAGCAGCTCACCTTGCGGGCACAGGGAGCCTGAGAGTTCAGAGTGCTGATGAGGGACCGCACTCTGATGGACAGAGGGTTATCAAGAACTGGCAGCTTGGTCTGAAGAAACACAACACAGCAGAAAAGAGAGTCAACTCAACAGTGAACCTGTCAGTGTTGCAGGGAACTACATCACCAGGAAGAAAAGTAATCATTGGTGTCTTTATATCCCTTTGGGTTCAATCTGTGTTCTACTAAAGGGCTCAGTTCAGTCGTTAAAGGCATCATTGTATTTGTACATCCCATCCCCAACACCATGTTTTCCTCTTCTCAATAACGTTCTAACATTACTCTACGCTTTATACATTTCTGTTAATAGCTGACATAAAACTTTGTTTATATAAGTTGTATTGTTCCAACAAGCATCTTCTTATGCGAGAAGGTTAAATGTATTTATTATTGAATGTTTGAAACATATACTGTACAGCTAAACAGATGCAGGCAATAAGAAGTTTTTTTTTATTAAAATGCTTATTTTTTTACACTATACACTATTATAAAACACTCTTGATTTAATAAGGCATATTATCTGCTTTAGATAATATAATATACACACCAATTAATATCATTATGGTTCATTAAAAAAATAAAAATTCCAAATAAATTTTCAACGTGCTTCACAGACACAAAAAGAGAAAGTACAAATATTAGATTATTTAACTCAGACAAGAGGAACATAGATAAAACACAATGAATACACATTTTGAGAATAAATCAATGAATACAAAAAACAGACAAAAAAGGAAAAGCTAAGAGACATTTTTTTTAAACGTATAAAAAAAATAGTTTTAAAAGAGGTTAGCATTACTGTATGAGTGAGTATCTGTCTGATCTCTTACCTCTCCAGAGAGCAGGGAAGAGAAGCAGTTGTTGTTGAAGAGTTCCACCAGGGTGCATGATGGGACTTGGTCACCCACCCAGAGCAGCAGTGTGAGGGGTGCATGAATCAGATACAGACATCCGGGCTCCAGGCTGGCCGCGCAGCAGCGCAGAGCCTCCGGGGGGGGTGGAGAGACGGAGTGGTTAGCTGCCAGCGGCTGCAGGGGCAAGATGAGTGGATGTGGGTCAGAAAGGAAAATAATGCTAAGATTGCTTTGCACTAATAATACTCATGAAAAATAATGTCTGTATCACCAATGGTGCAGAAATACTGGCAGAGTAAAGAGATGCAGAAAAACAAATCTGTGCGTGGATCTAAAACATTAATCTTACCGTTATAAATTGTTAACTCAATGCAGCTACTGTAACCACAAAGAATTGTTGAGCCGAAGTTATTTGGTATTGTCTGACAGAAGCTGAAAGTCAACTAAAACTAGTTACATTTGTCGATGCTGGAGTGCCTTACAATATGAGATCAACTAAATAAGATGTCAAAAGTAATACCTCCAAAACTACAGTTGTGTTTTTGATCGCTAGAAAGTGAATACTAAGGCTTTCAGCACCGTGATGCAGAATTTCCACCTGAGACGTCACCCTCACTGATGAAGACCATGTCCCTGTTGGTAAATTGTTACCTACAGCCATTGCATTACATTACATTGTTACTTGTCAGGCGCTTTTACCCAAGGCGACTTACATACACTCAACACTGTGGGCAATTACCACAGAAGTTATTTGGGGTAAAGTGTCTTGCCCAGGGACACAATGACAAGCTGACTGCAGTGGATCTCAAGGTGGGATTGAACCGGTGCTCCCCTGATTTGAAGATCACTGAGCCACAGCCTCCCTATAGGCTCAATACAGCCATTATAACAACAAAGGGGGCACTGACCAGAGGCAGCAGCAGAGGGTAGAAGTGAGTGGAGGTGCTGCAGGTGTCCATGCCGAGCACCTGGCAGCGCTGCTGCAGCCGCTGGTGGATGGAGCTCCTCAGGCCCGGCAGCAGCACCTCGCTCTTCCTCAGACTGTTGATGTAAACAGGAAGTGCTCGCAGGTACTGAGGGAGGACCAGCTACACGACACACACACAGAACACAGGACATGATGACAAAATATTTAAATCCACTCCAGGTTTGCACAGTGACAGTTACAGAGGGAATGTAGCGGATAAAACAAACTCAAAATAAAACATCCACTGAGGCATTAGGTAGCGAATCTTTCAAAGGATTAATAAATTGTCGAGGTAAAAATATATATTATCTTTTTACGATCAAAAGGAACAATGAACAATAGCTTTACTTCCTCTCTGGACTGCCGGCTTGCCCGGTTTAAAAACAAAGCCTGAAGTTGTGCCTGGAGCTGCCTTCAAAAACAAAATGAAAACAACGACTTAAACTAAAATAATGACACTATATAACAATCCAAAAACAGCAAGAAGATACATGTTTAACTTGTTATTATTATAAATCAATGAAAAGCTCCACCAGGGAGGAACATGATATCTGAGGGGAAATGTGGTTCATAAAGAAGAAGAAAAAAAGAAATTAAGGTCAAACTGAATAATTGCCAAGATTTTCCTCAACAATAACAAAAAAGAAAGACTTTTGAGATATTAAACAGTGCAGCTTTACAGTATGTTGTAATGACCTCAACGTTATACTTTAAAGTGTATGTTATGATTCTAAAGCTGACCTGTCCAGCAGACACTGAAGCGGAGCAGCAGTGTCTGCGGTAAGATGCCAGCGCCTCTGTGACCTCCGTCTGCAGTTCCTCCCTCAGCTCCTGAAGAGGGCGCTCCAACACCGTGCAGTAAACTACACCAAAACACAAATTAAGGTTTTCTTACAATGTCACATTTTAATTCAATA
This sequence comes from Pseudochaenichthys georgianus, assembly GCF_902827115.2. Classification (NCBI taxonomy): domain Eukaryota; kingdom Metazoa; phylum Chordata; class Actinopteri; order Perciformes; family Channichthyidae; genus Pseudochaenichthys; species Pseudochaenichthys georgianus. The sequence continues at coordinate 13,758,814 of NC_047511.1, read as the reverse complement.
CATTTTTTCCACTTTTTAATTTTGAGAATTACTGTACACAAATGAAACCATAAAGCAACTAGGAAATTCTAATGACTAGTACATAGTATATTGCCCTTCACCTTATATATACAATTCAGCTTTACAGGGGAATCTACTGGGCTTTAGATTCTGAACAATCTTGCTGTGTTTATGGAAAATATTGTAGTTGTAGTCAGTGGTGGAAGAAGTACTCAGATTAGTACTCATGTAAAAGTAATAATATCACAGTGTAGAAGTGCTCTGTTAAAAGTCTGGCATTCAACATGTTATTCAAGTGAAAGTACAAAAGCATCAAACTATATTTAAAGTAAGAATTAAAAGTATTCAGAATGTTGCAGGATTATAATTGATCAATTCATATAAACACAATTTTAATTTTGCATCTGGTCACTTCAAAGACTTTTATATACTGCCAGGTATCTAAACCCATAACAAAAATCTCTAATAATTTATTTTCATTTAATTTATATTTTGTATCAATCATATGACCTAGCAAAGTAACTAGTAACTTTCCATGTCAAATAAATGTGGTGAGCAAAACATATAATTTGTTCTTCCAAATTGTACTGGATTAGAAGTATGAAGTAGCAAATAATGAAAATACTCAAGTAAAGTACACGTACCTCGAAAATGTACAGTACTTGAGTAAATGTACTGAGTTACTTTCCAACATGTTCATAATTTCAGGGATGACACCAGTATCTTAACTATGAGGGTATCTATAAACTAGGTTGATCATGATCTCATCTGATTTCGGATGCATTATTAATATAAATTGGACAATAACAAATTAAGGTGGAATAAAGGATGTATCGTTTTAATTTAAAAACAGTATACTTTTCAAACTTTTTCAAATACAATATAATAATCTATGTTAGTATCACAGAGCAGCGTATTTATTTCCACTTAGCTGTTAACATCAACTGATGCAGAGCAGACATATTGCTTTAGTATACAATAGAAGCCTTACTTTTTTTGCTGTAGAATGTGAGCAGTGTTTGGGCCTGGTACTGCCGGAACGTGTCCTGAAGGTGACGAGAGCATCGCAGGGTCAGGGTGTGAACTCTGGTCCTCCTGTCTCCTGTTCTGGTGCTGTAAGACAAAACAGTCTAACAGGGGGGGGGGGGGGTTTAAATAACAATATCCGTCTTTTCTTAGTAATCTTTTTATAAAACAAAACATATTGTTGCCTCATTCAAAAGTAAAACAAAAAGTGAATAAAAAGTGTAATAATTCAATAAAATCTCAACTAACAGAATGATTTGGGTGAGAAAAAGACAACACAAGTGTCTGTAAATTCACAACCACTTTTGATCTAATTTGACGATCACTAACAATAATTAACCACCTGTATGGCGACACCTCTGGCCTCGTCTAGAGCTCTGGAGTGTGCGAGCTCTACAGCCAGCGTCGTCCTCCAATCAACAGTCGCCATGGTGACCTGGCTGGGGCTAGGCCCAGGGAGGAAAAGTCCATAACAGCCGGACACACGCATATCTGGGGACAACAGGCAAGAAGAATAGAATCACTAGTTGTTTTTTTAAAAGGTGACTTGCACAAACAAAGTAGTCTCACCTTTGCTGACAAAGATCCTGAGCTCAGCCTTGTAGCCGGTGTCCGTCTCTAAAATCTTGTTTAGATCAGTGCTGAAACGCTCTCTGTCCAACTCTCCCTGTAGGGGGAATTAAAGAGATACCACTCTACAATGGGACCTCGAACACTTCTGTCTGCTTAGCATATAGTCTAATTGCCAGCTCATAAAGTCCTATTCTGAACCCGGAAATGTAGAGTACCCCATCGCTTTATGTTAGAATGGTCAAGTACGGGTCCCCAGCACATAGAAACTGCTGGATGCTAACTCGCATATGTTGGGCAATTTGCACAATGATCATAAGTTGTGTTTGTTAGCATGATTACCAATATAGCCTATGGGGACAATATTAAAAAAAAGGCTTTCGAAAACATTTTTAAGTGGTTTTGGGGTTATTGGGGATGCCGAGTCCATTTCTGACATTTTCAGGATCAAGAATGGCAGATTTAACCAGAGAGTGGCCATATTTGTACTCCCAGTGGGAGGATTTTGATGAATTTTGGGTACATTTTAAAGTTTGAGGCGACTCATAACTGCCATTCTTGATCCTAAACATGTCAGAATTTCCTTAACCCTTCGATGCACGAGTGACTGCACTCTTCCATAAGTGGGTCAAAAAGGACCCGTATTAGAATAATGTGTTTTTATGCCATTTTTGTCATTTTGGTTCAGAAAAATCACTTGTATAATATTTAGTATTATATTTTGGTTCACACTAGAAATATCTTATATTTAATTTTTCAATATTTATAATTTTAGACGTTTTTTTTACATTTAGTAAAAAAACGTTTTGAACATATTGATGCAAAGATCCAACCCTCTCTTACCTGCCCTGCAGCTGAACGACCTATCCTACCTTTATTTCCTCCCACCTTGACTCACTTCTCTACTCACTTCTCTACGGCATCCGCTCCCCGTCCCTCGATAGACTCAAAATTGTAAAAAATGTAGCCGTCCGACTCCTCACACACACCAGATCATGGCACCACATCACACCAGTCCTCAAAGACCTTCATTGGCTTCCCGTCTCCCAACGCATCAACTATAAAATACTGGGACCTATAGCCCTCCTCCATCTGACCCCCCCTCCTATCTCACTGGTCTTCTCACCCCCTACCAACCCCCGCGGTCCCTCAGATCCACCTCAGCCGGTCTCCTGTCCCCCCCAAGTCCAAACTAGGCAGCATTGGGGACAGAGTCTTTTCAGTGGCAGCTCCCAGGTCCTGGAATCCCCTCCCCCAAGATCTCCACTATTCTGAGACCCTCACAGTATTGCAGTCTCTTTTCAAAACTCATCTCTTCTCCTCTGTCTACTCATAGCCCACCCCCCATCAATCCATGCCGGTGGATCAAGTTTGAGTCCTATACCCCCCACCCTAACCTTCCCCTATATTGTAAAGCGATTCTGAGTCCTTGAAAAGCCCTATACAAATATAGTGTATTATTATTATTATACTGACAGGTATCAGATCTTGCTGTGTAAAATAATCTTCCTGAGAAGTGTCACTTGTGATGTATTCAGTGTGGTCTACACGTGAATGTATTCATGACAACAACAGGTGATAAGAATCAAAGGTTCCCAGAGGATCCCATAGAAAATGCATGCAAATCATTTTTGACCCACTTATGGAAGCTTGGGGTAGTACAAAAACTACAATTTCTTAAAATATCCAAAACATGTTTTTTGAGGAATAGCTGGAATATGAAATGATGAGAAAACCACCTCGCCGGGTCAAAAAAGACTCACTTACATCCTCGATTTACCTACAAAAAAATGAGCTAGTGTCTGCACCTAATTAATGCTAAATAATACCAATTGTGTAAATTGCCCAACATATGCAAGTTAGCATCCAGCAGTTTCTATGGGCTGGGGACCCGTACTATACATTTACATGTACTTTGGGATACTCTATATTTCCGGGTTCACACTGCTGGCAAGGCAAGTAGACTAATATTCCAACAGTCTGCATAAAAATACAGCAAAAAACACTTCTTCTAAGTTGCAGAAATATACATTTTTGGACAGATTTTTTAAATTGGTAGATGGTGTTTTTGTGTCAAGTCAAGCGACTTGCTGTATATTTAAATTTAGCAGAAAAGAATGTTGTATAAGCCCATTTTCCAAAATGTCTACTATTCCTTCCTACAAAGCAGCTTTCTTCTTCATGCAGTTTTTTTATTCTGGCTACATTGTGAGGGGCTGTTGATATACCTGGAGGTGGCTGTAGGTGTACAGAGCTCCACCTGTTAGATATGGTATGTGCCCCGGCCAAGCCCCGCCCACATCTTGCTGGGAGAGGACAAACAGGCTAACCCCGCAGCCTTGACTGACGCACTCCTTGGCCAATGAGATGGCTGGATCTGATGGCTGAAAGATGGACTGGAAGAAAAAAATGAAGAGGGAATTAATGTAAGTGTACATTAGTGAAGCCTCCACCTGTACAGGAAGCCAACTGTGCGTGTGTGTTTTTGTGAGTTGTGTACCTTTGGTTTGTTTGAGCCGAAGAACCCTGAGGACGAGTGTGTGAGTCCCATCTCTGTCAGAGGAGCAGTATGGAAAATCAGCAGCTTGCCAGGACAACTCAGAGCCTGGAAACAAACAAAAATAACGCGTTTGTGTTACTTCCAATAGGCAAGTTGTGGGAGAGGATGGCTTAGCAAAGTAACACCTCTGCCAAAAAAGATATGCAATATCTGAGCAGAGATTACTGACCTGAAGGACGGCGAGCCCTGCTTTCACCGGCAGCTCGATGGGAACTCCACTAGAGCCATCACACTCCGGACTGAACTGAGGAACAAGCTGCAACACACTAAACACAGACAACCGACGAGTAGTGATTGCTTGAAAACCAAATGTATACCAAAGTGATTTAGAAAGACTTTCAAAACAAAATGAACAAATGTAATTATTTAAGTGTTTGTTACTTTCTAGGTAGAGACAACATTTTCTGAGAGGAACTATACTATAAACGTTATTCATATGTGGGCCGGCAACAGAACATCATCGTCACAACCACTAAGCTAAGAACTAAGGATACATCTACAAGTTGGAATTGGAAAGTTTGAGTTAAAATAGTTTTAACTCTTTGGTCTCATTGAACTTGTTAGCCTTACATGTTTTTAGACATGTAAGAGATTCAAAATGTATGAGGTATTTACTGATATATATTTTAGGTTTTTTAACGAAATGTGAAAATCTTTTAAAAATTGGGGGAAAGGGAAGTTTGGGGCTCTCTGCTGGAACTGCTACCGCCGCGACCCGACCACAGATAAGCGGGAGAAGATGGATGGCAAATCTCTTAAACTTGTGTTAACCACAGACCTCATTTTAGGCAAAAACCCATTCAATAAACACTTTTGACTTCGAGACAAACCTCAAGTGAAAAAAACTATTACTCATTTGGCAGCTTTTAGGATTCAGATATAAAAGAAAACTAAACTGGTCAGATTTAGGCTGTATTTGTAAAGCTAGAACATACAAAAGCAAATATTACTTAGAAGAGTGATTAATAAAACTAGGGGCTGATTATGATTCTGCAAAATGCATCTGACAGAAGTCAGTGAACGCTTGTGTTACCTGTCGATACTGTCTATACAGTCTTTCAGGGGCACCAGAAGCCCCTCCCTCACAGGAAGCTGCAGGTCTTCTGTCTCCGTGATGACCAGCATGTGTGGGCGGGACAGGGCGGGGCTGAGGTCGTACAGGTGGATCCTGCTGTCGTACGTCATCAAACCCACACGGACGTCACCATCCTCCCTACACAAAATGAAGAACCTTTAAGTATGTTGATCCTTTTCTCTAGCATTGCATTTGTTTCCAAAACTGAATAGGGAAAGGTGTGTGTGAGCATGTCTTACATCTTCAGCGATGTGAGCAGAGTGAGTATTTGTTGTGTTGCAAACTCCAAATGTCCTCCTCTCACCGCGGACGCAGACACATCTATGGCTAGGAGCAGGGCAGCAGGTTCCCCCTGAAACCAGTACAACAATTAAGAGAAATGAGATACAGGTTGACTGAATTGTGGGATTCCACTTTTAATCCTAAAGTTACAGTTTACAGACTCTGGATTCTCTGCATGAAAATATGGCTCCAACTGTCTTATGTCAATTAATTAAGTCATTTATAATTTCGATCTGCAATATATCAGAAAAGAGCAAAAGTATCCTTTTAGAAGTTTACACAGAGCACTTGACATTTTCCACTTCTTCTATTGTCTCACAGACTAAAACCCCCAAAAGTCATTGTAATGATTTATAAAGCATCACATTCTCAGATTTGAGAAGCTAAAATAGTAATTAAGACGTTATAAATATCTTATTTATTAATGGAGGATATCAGGTTGTAGAAGGAATGTTTCATACTGTGTGTGCAACATCCAGACACAGATGGTAATATGTTTGAGAAAGCTCATATTCAAGAGCAGGTAAATAAAAAACTAACTTTCTGAGAATTAACTTTCTCGTAGGACCCCATACTGAGTTCAGGCCTGTTGTCTCTATCCAACCGAGCCCCCTCCACCCCTTTGGTGGGCTGGTAGTGTTGCCACGGCACTGAAACACAAGAGGAGAGAAAAGCTGCTGCTGAATGCAAAGTAAGCAACAAACTGAAGAACGTTCATTCAGGGAAGCCGTTAAATACATTTAAGGGGCCCTATTATGCTTTTCGCCTTTCCTGTATTGTTTTATATAGGTTTGTGTGCATGTTAATGGTCTGCAGAGGCTAAAATCCCAACGTTCCCTCCAGATGGAGTTTCTCTCCCACAGTCTCCCCCCCTGCCTGAAACGCCGCCATTTACGTCCGGTGTTTACTTCTGTAGCATAATGACATCACCGTGTAACACTTGTGCTTCTATTGGCTAGTGCTCCAACACATTGTATATGATAGGTTAAAGGGCGGGACATCTCTTAACAGTTTACCAATCACAACAGATCCGCCCAGCTAACCAATCAGAGCAAACTGGTCTCTGGTTTCAGACAGAGGGTGAAAAGAGGTGCTGCAGCAGGATTCAGTTCTTACCTTCACTGAGTTTCCCGCAGAAGGGGCAGTAAAACCTCTGACCACAGTCCTGCCAGCCCATCGCCGGGCACATGGAGGCTCCGCAACAACCACAATCTGAAACACACTCTGGCTCTGTGCACACAGGGAGGGGCTTGAAGAGGCCACACACACACACACACACACACACACACACACACACACACACACACACACACACACACACACACACACACACACACACACACACACACACACACACACACACACACACACACACACCCCACACACACACACACACACACACACACACACACACACACACACACACACACACACACACACACACACACACACACACACACACACACACACACACACACACACACACACACACACACACACACACACACACACACTTTAACCTTCACAGAAGCTTCACATATGTCAATTGTGGCATTAGCTTCACATATCTCTAGATATAATTATGAGTAACTACGATTGCTGTTATCATTTTTAAGAGATTATTAGAAAAAGCAGATTAGCTAGACACTGACCTCTCCATCATTTTGCTTGGCTAGAGGAGTGACCAGAGCTCCCAGTGGCAGACGGCTGAGCAGAGCAGTCTGAGCATCACAGGGCATACAGTACGACGCAGAGCGGATGGCTAAAGGACTTGCGTTACCTAGAGATCAACAGAGACACGGTCCAGAATTACATGAAGGTTGGTTTAGACACACAAAATGGAGACAGGAAGAGGTGAACGGGGAAAAGGCCCAAACATTAAAGTATCATATTTGTAATTCACAACTAAATCGGAGTCCTTCACAAAAAAACATACGCTATAATGACTTTAAAATACTCTTATTGAACTACCTGCAGATATTATTGTCATAATCCTTTCATCAGTACGTCCAAAATATTGCTGATAACTGGAATCAGTGTTTCCCCTACCATTGTCTTGGAGGGGCGCTGCGCCCAGCCAACGGAGCCCAGCCAACGGAGCCCCCCATATATTTTTTCTTTTATATATATTTTTTTAAATATATATATAGCACCAAATTGCAACTAATCTATTTCTACTGTCACTTTTCACATTGAACATGTGCTCTTTTATTAAATAAACTAAACGCTTTCATTTTAAGTTGGGAGTTTAGTGTTTATGACCCTAAGAAACACTGATGCATTCATTAGTATAGTGAGCACACACTATTATAACTATTACAAACCGTTTCATACACGAGATGTTTTCCAAAGTTGGTCTCATTTTTCTTCAATTAAATATGTTTATGTTCAGATTTTTTCTAGTCGCCTCCATCAATAATACATGGGATAACTTCTACAGAAAATTCTCTGTGCAAAGTAGGTTACATTTCAGTGATGTGGATGCCAGATTAGGAAGCCATTTCTACCCAGCTTTACATACAGTGTTGTGTGTGTTTACCTCTGTCCTCTACGATACAGGAGGTAGTTGCCAGAGGAGGGAGACGGGAAAAGGCCTCTGAGACGAAGACCTTGCCCTCCCACTCTGCACTGTCATCTGCGATCACCTTCACCTGGGAAACAGAGAGAGAGAAAGAGACAGGGGTGCAACCTTATCAACCTGCAAGACTGTGAATACAGATCACTACGGTTAAACAGGGGCAGGATCTTTTATAAAACATCTTACAAGTAGTAGTTTTGCGGCTCTTACTTTAAGTTAAAAATAATAATGATTGGAAAAAGTTAGAAGTCAAGTATTGGACTCTTTATTTGCTTTTTTTCCCTAAAGATGTACCATAAAGGGAAGCACACATCAGCAGCGGATGGCACTTTGATGAGGGCTTCATCGTGCTGCCAGTGTGTGTAGCCAAGTTGCTCAGTTTGCATGAAGCCAAACATTGACTGACATCAGATAAGAAAAAGTATCTGGATCATTCAGGGACTGAGGTCAATCGAGCACCATAATGATTTGATTATGTGCTATAACAGTGTTCATACTGGGTTGTTGATTTGGTACATCAACTGGTTGACATTGTCAGAGGAGCTAAGGGCTAGGCAATATATCAATATAATATCCATTGGTTGATAAGAAACTAGATATCCTCTGAGATCTAGGAAATCCTAAGTGTTAAATTCATGTCATTTTCTGAATTTACCAGCGTTTAAACATCATGGGTCTAACCCTACAATATATTCACAATATCGATCTTGTGGTACTCTCTTCACATTGCCCAGCCCTACAGGAGCCGCAGAAGCACGGTAAAGAAAGAAGGTGACGAGAGAGGATAAAACAACTCACAACACTGGGCAGGAGCTCTGGGTCCAGACCATAACGAGACTCAGAGCTAGGAGACTGGAGGGGAAAAAACAATTAGTATTGAATAATAATTTATAATAACACAGACGTCAAATTTGGTGAGATTCTAGACTTTATATACAATATGATTGAAGCAATAAAGTCTAGGGGCTCCATGGGAAATTATCTAACTATCTAAATTGTATACTTAGGGATATTTCCATGCAACAACAATGCATTACTGACATGTAGCTGTTATTGCAAGGTACATGGTCAGAAGCTGCTTTAACACCTTTGAAGTTGAATGGAGAATCTCTCTGAAAGCTGAAATAGTCGAATGATAAACTGATCTATTAGTTGCCTGACAAAATAAATCAACAGTTTTGTTAAACAACAATAATTATCTGGTTTTGCTTTTCCAATATGGAGATCTGCTACCTGCAGTGTAAACTGAATAACTGTTGCATTTGGAGTCTTGGCTAAATAATACATAGATTCATTAAGACAATAATCTGCAGATGTCTCCACAGATACTCAGTTGAGCTGGCACTCATACTTCATTAAAGAGTTGTAATGGTGTGACTGTTTTCTCTACCTGTGGAGTGATGTTCCTGTCCTCTGCAGCCGCATTGGGAACAAACTCGTCTGTGGTCCCTTAGGAGAAAACAGAGGACTTAAGTAATTCTTAAATTAAATGATATCCTTAATTAGGTAGGCTGTTTTAGCTCAGACTTTAGAAAACAGTATTTATTGATCAGTAAGATGGTGGTGTACTGTAAACCCTGGACGATTGGACTAATCAGCAGGTCTATAAGGATCTACTTGTGAATGATCAAACTTTATTTTTCCTTCTAGTCTACATGTTGTATATTTAAGAATGGTTCGTGAGTAATTCTGCAAGTCATTAAATGTAAAGGATCTGCCCCTGAGGGAGGCTTTGCAACATGCATGTTAGTAAGTCAACCACAATACAATAGACTTACCTCTTGAGTTTGTTGTGAGAGTCCACTGAGGCGAGGAATGAGTGTGTGTGTATCCAACAGAGGATTCCACATTGGCCCTCTCAAATGCAGGCTGAGGTGTAAACTGTGGACTCTGATTTACACCAAATGATAAAGTGGTAATGGGCAAATGTTTTTGTTGGGGTGACTGAGGTCCATTTAATGAACAATGGTGAGTGTATGGGGGCTGTAAAGGGGACGATATTCCTTGGTAAGGGCTGTGAGGGGAATAAAAGGGCATTTGTTGGGGATTGCAGGGATGCGTCCCTTCCTTCATAAGAGCGAGAGAACATGGAGGTATATATCTTCCTTGGCTTGCAGATGGAACCATGGATGAAGCATGAGCATCAGGAGTGACCCGCTGAACACTGTGGTCAGCATTATTAGCATAAAGCGCGCTGTGTTCGGTGTTGTTTCTGGATGAAAAGGTTGCAAGTTCGCTCTGGTAGCCGTGGTTGGACACCTGCAGCTGCTCGTAGCCAGGCCTCTGGTCAGAAGGAGAGCTCAGGCTGAGATTCTGAAAGCTGGGCAGAGGGTTGCAGGGAGGTCCTTGAGGTGAAGCTGGGGACCAGCCGTTCTGGCCCGCCCACGGCTGACAGGGTGTATCGCTCTGATTGGCTGTGGGGACGTCCATCATCCTTCATTACCATCACTGATAGGTGTTTGACTCCTTGGAGGCGGGATCTAGCGGGGCAAAACAAACCTGCAGCGTCGTGATGCGACTCTCGGATCTCTTCTCAGAGGCCAACATGTTGTATTGACAGTTAGCTAAATCAGATAGATTTCTCATCAATAACAAGCAAAATGCAGCTATTTTGAGAGATAATGTTACATCTTTGAAAACTTCCTAACAAAATGTACCTAACGTTTCCCCTGTAAAACTACCACTGTGTTGAACGATTTGTTAATGAGAAGCAATCGTTGATATGAAGAACGTTAGCCTACTAGAGGAATTGACTGAGGTTCTTCTGTAGTAAGCAAACAATATTGACACATAACAGAGGTGCATCCTTACAATGTGCAGGGTGAATTAAGATATGTGACCTGAAGGAGCAATGTTATTTGAAGTAATAAAATATTAGATACCTTTGGACATCAGCGGAAACAAGGGGCTTTGCGTGCAGCACTTGTTCGTCCACATTACTAACGTGACCGTTAGCGTCTTCATCTCCCCTTCTGCGACGGAAGCGAAACACTTCAGCAGTTTAACATATGTGAAATGTAGTACAATTATATTCAATGACCACAAAATGTGAGAGGATTAATTTAGACAACATTCATGAATCCGAGCCTTTGCTGCAATGTTAGCGTCAAGTTAGCACGGATCACAACACCCCATTTCCGCGTTTCCTTTCAAAGTAAAATACATGAGATACAATAAATGCCATAATTTGAAATAAAAAACGAAATATTAGAAAACCTTTAAACCATCAAAGTAAATATATTACTGTGGCGCATTAAAATGGTGCTAATATTTTATTATTAATAAGAATCAGCAAATATGTATTGTGGCACCACAATAACATGAATGTCTGATTTATGAAATATTTAGTGTTGTGTTTTCTAATACTCTCATTTCTTTTCACATTATTAAGACTTTGAATGTGTGACTTTTCTTCTGCAGCCACTTGTTTTGTGGTTCTGAATACTTCTTCCTCCATCAATGCCTATATGATTGTCATTTCTACATACATGGATAAAGATACAGTAGGCCTGACAGTGTTGGACAAATCAATAAAATACTGCGTGTATTATGTTGTGAGTGGAATAGAGTACAAACTGTTTTTTCACACATAAACTTTAGTTTATTGGAAGGTTGATATGCAAAGTTGACAAAATACAGTATACCAGCATACCAAAGAGAATAACAAAATACAGTATACAAGATGTCACCGAAGTTAACTTACTAACCAGCTCATTATTTGTCAATATCCATGATCCGTCTCTTTCCAAATTAACTTAATAACATGAAAAATAACATGACAACCTGTAATGATACAAAGTAAGAGAATTACAATTAACAAAAATAGAAAAAATAGAAATGTAAATCTATTATTGGTCATCCTAACCGATGTAAACGCTCACCATGTCATGCCGATGGTGACTGAACACATAAAAAACAAAGAGGAACAGAGGGTGGCAGGGATAAAAAAAATGGAACAGGAACAAAATTGCTTGATTTTGCCATTGACCAAATAACCCACTTCTAAAGGTTGAAAATGTCCAATACTTTGCTGTGGTTCTACTTGCCTAGATCAGTTACTGTTTTGGGGTCCTTTTTAGGGCAGTGATCCTGTTTCTGACGTAGTCCTTTACACCTTTCCATGAACGGGTCCTCAGTGCTGGCTCAGCTTCCAGACACTGAACACATTCGTCCTTCTGAGGCACCTTGTGCTCATTAATTAACCGCATCATGTGTTTTTCAACAGCAAGAACCTCTGCTTCCTCCCATTTATGTTTGCCCTTAATTTTGGAGCCTGTGGGTTAAAAGAGAAATGAGTAAACTGTCGCCATTACAAAATAACTCCAGAAAACTCTTCAAAATAACAAAATACTGGTTTCTCACACAAGCACTCTACATACTGTTTTCCACATTTAGTCGTAAAGCCTCCAAACTCAATAAATGTTATTTATCTTCACCGGCCATTTTTTCTTTTTGTGTGTCAAGTTTTGATAACAAATTAAGCTTGGACAATGGAATGGACAATATGTAAGAACTCCTATGTTGCCTTAACCCCCCCCTTGATTATTTTGTTATATAAGAAATTCTAAACCAAAGGGGAACAATATTAAATCAATTAATTGATAGAATCACCGATCATGATTGTTCACCATTTTACCTTTTTTGTCTGATTCGAAATATTTTGAAGTTATAGTCACGTTGGTGCTTGTTGGTTCACAGCCTGCTTGTTGTCCTCTCTCTGTGTTGAAGAAAAAACAAAAAGGATTAACTACCTACACACACATTTCCAACAGAGAGAAAACAGAGAAATAAGACCAAAGGTGCAGCTCCTCAGTGTTGTTTTCAGTCATATTACATCAAGTGTTCATAGTACGTCTTACGATAACAAATCTACACATTTTGCAGTTGTGTCCATTCCCAAAGTCCATTAAAGCAACCAACTCCTCCAACCAAGCTTCAGCTATAATCCAGATTTTATGTGATTTAAAGTCACTTTTATACTAAAGTATCCTAATTATAGAACTGTAGATTGCAATGGTTGATTTAGAAAGATATTTAGTAGGTTATAGATTTGAACATTGCTCAGATATAGGTTTAAAACATCACATCCACCAGATTATTTCCTGATTATCTTTTATTATCAAGTAAGAAGTCATTAAAACAGCGAATCACATATATTCTTAAATACTGCTGCATAATAGACAGGTTTTACATTACGATACATTTAAGTGGCTTGCTTCAAATTACTGTGATGAAAATGATTTGCGATATTCACTTGCAGGTAACACAAAAGGCTGTTGACACCACAATAAACCACAGACTGACTCCTTTTCAAATCCTTTGAATAAATGCAAAATATATATGTATTTTGTCTGAACTTTATGTTCCGAGTAGTTTTGCCAGTGCCAATGACACATTTCCATTTAAAAAGTTACATTTAATTGACGTTAAAGTAATCGGAAACATAATCATCTTAAAAAAGAAATAACCCTACCATCTGAATGGATTTCAACGTCATCCAGCTGCTGTCCAAGGCTGCGGACTTGATTGTTGGGGCCTAAAATCTGGTCGGCCTCATCTTCATTCAGGTTCATCAGCTGTAGCATTTTCCCGTAATGCTTCCGGATCTTTGTGGATGTCAGAGCTGCAGGGTCTTTAGCGCCACATTCTTTGACGTATTTCTGGATGCACTGTGCCCCGGCGTAGGCAGTCAGAGCACTGGGTCGGCCAAACACGTAAGGATTCTGACTGGGGACTCCACATGTCTCGCGTACCTTTACGAGAAGCTCTATTGCTGACTCAAGTGATGGTTTGAGTAAAACTGGAACCGTTCTGCCGCACTTTCCTTGTATGTCGATTCTGACAAAGAACCTGCACATTTTTCTTTCCAAATCGGTAACGGATATGTCCATGCCGTCTTGCAAGTTTGACTTTTTACGCGACTCAAAAGCTGTTAGTTCCACTGAGGATACCTCTAAAACACTTCTCCTGTTGAAAAATATTGTCCGGGAGAGTATTACATTGGCCAAAGCAGCATAGTTTTCTGTACAAGGGCTTTCTCTGAGTTTTTTTTCAGCAAGAAGATGAACATTCTCCACGTGGATATTCAGGCGCATCACATCTTGAGCAAACGGCACCTTCTTTGCCCTTTTCAGTTTGGTTTTCTTGATGGCTGTTAATGCACCTGCAGAAATATGCTTGTTCCATTTCCTCTTGTACAGAGAGAGGAAGTTTCTCGCGGACTCTGCTGATCTCTCATCGCCAGACTTTACTGCGTTCCCCTCAACAATACCACAAGCCTTCTGTAGGTGGTAGCCAAGCTTGATGGCAAGTGAAGGATTTCTGTATGTTTTGTTTTCCGCATTGTAGCCTGCCACGACGTTTACCGCAGACACCACATGTGGGAAGCACGAAGGGAGAAAAAAGTCCTTCAGTTTCTCCAGAGGGGTGATTTTTTTAGCTTCTAGTACAAGTCTTGCTAACTGTCGAAGGTATTGTCTTATATACTCGTGTTTTTTCGGATCAGTTCCGTGATGAGTGAACATGAGCTCGCCAAACTGCAAGAGAACTTCGTCTTCCATGGCAGTTTGCGTCACATCGTCGTAGATCATTTCGGACAGAATGTTCCTAAAACCATCAGTAATGCTAAGGTCTCCTAAAGTTTGAAGTGCACACCGAGATGCGATATTCTTTCTTCCAAACACAGTCTCGTTCTTCACTCTCTCTGGGCAAACTTTCATGTGTCTGAACATAGGTTTCTTTAGAAAAAGACCTCGACAGTGAAGGCAATGGAGAAAGTCTTTGGCTTTTTTTGTGTGGCTCGGCCTTTTTCGGGCAGCAAGTTGGCCCTTTCCTGATTTCAAGACATCCTTATTATGAGCAAAGTTTCCTAGATTTGTTAATCTGTTCCATATCCTTTGTCTTTCTTTTGATTTTGTGGGGTGTTGAAATGCAGCTGCGACTTCTTTTTTGTCACTGTGGTTCCTTTCAAGATGTCGTGACAATTTAAATACTGGCTTAGCACAGTATAAACAATAATTCCTCTTGTCGTAGACACGTCTTCCATTAGAACTTGAACATGGCAACACTACAGTGTCAGAAGACTTTTCTTTTTGAGTAATTGCAGGAGTCTGTTTGTCACTGTCAGTGTTGTCCTCGGACATAGAGCTTTCTGATTCATCTTCTTTTTTTTCTGTCAGAGAAGGTTTTTTGTTTGTGGGGGTCGAGGGTTTGATGTGACTGAATTCATCTGAAGAGCTCCCTTCAGAGTGGAATGGGGAATCAAAGAAGTCAGCATCACTGTCAGGCAAGTAATCAGAGTCACTGTCGACCTCTGACTCAGCCGACTCATTTTCCTTCAAAGAAATACAAAAAAGAAGAAAATAAATCAGTGGAAATCAGGTCATCGACAATCTGTGGTTGCAGAAAATCTAAGTATATCAGAATCTTTAAACTCATATTGTTTACTTATATTTTGGCCTTTTATAGAGGTTCTTCAATATATTATTTTTTGTTATATTAACCGCATGCTCTGATGCTTCAGAATGAGACCGTAGGTTCAAAGTTCAACGTTAGTGTCTTTAACAAGATATATGTCATATGTTATAGTATAAAATAATATCGCAGCAGGACATATGTCATATGTGTCCATTATGTCATATATGTCCTGCTAGCTTCATATTCTTCAAAAAAAACATAACTAGCAGAGTTTGAAGGCCAAAAATTAAGCTTATTCAAGCGTATTTAGCTTTTATTACTATATTTTGTGATTCCATTCCATTTTTCTTACAGCTAGTTCCAGTAGCTAAATGTAACACCAAAGGCAGAATGCCATGTGTTAACATTGATAGTGTTGATAATGTACAGTACATTGCAAATGTAATTGATATTTATCATTTGATTGGGCCAGTGTACTGCAGTCAAAGCAACTTAACTTGATTGACAGGGAGTTGAGTGAACACTTCTGTCAAGTATTTGGGCCCCTTACTTTTTGGTATATGTCTATGCTTGTATAATAAAATAATTGGCCAGCAGTCTTGGTTAATTGAGCAATATAGACTTTTAAAAGTATTTTCAAGCGCTGATTCTTTAATAGATGTATTGATTGTCCAGTTGGAAAAAAGCAATGCAATGTCTTTGAATAGTCAAAATAAAAAGATATTCAATTGACCATAATATTAGGAAAACATTATCCTCACAATTGGCATGCTCGAACCAGAAATGACTGGTCATTCTTTTCTAATAATGTTTTCTTTCTTTTTTTGCAGCTTTAATTAATAAATTAATGACCAAAATAGTTTCAGACTAAAATGTTAGTTAATTACGCAACTGACCCAATATGAAATATCAAGAGCCACATTTTACAGCTAACAAACATACTGTTACTACTGCCCTGACAAATAACATTGAAATGATGAACTTTTGAATACTACTTTAAACATTTTATATGGGTTATTACCTCTGATTTGGCATTAGATGACATTGACTCTTCATGGGATGCAGGCGATGAACAATCCGTTGATATATGCGGCTGAAATACAAATAATTAAAGAAGACATTTAACAGTTTTAACTAATGAGGTTGAGCCTTTACTATCAATCAAGTTTAGCCTATTGTACAGTAAAGGCATCTTTGGTATTGGTTCATATTTAATGTGGGGCTACCTTTGACTGCAGTTGAACCAGCTGTGCACCGCTGGTCTTAGTTTGTTCAAATTGAGATGATTTTTGCATTGGTGGTGGAGGCTAAAAGTGAAGAAAAATACACAGAATTATACAATTTTGATTGTATAAAACAAATAAAACAGCAACATCTAAAAAGACAAACTACCTGAATAGCTGCATGTGGAGACTGCCCACCACTGCCGTCCTCTGGGTTTATGGATTCCAGCTTCATTAGGGGACAAAGCGAAGTCAACAGGAAGTATCTCTTATAAACTATATTTCAGGAATCAAATCCATTCACAATTTAAAGTATTATATCATTTTAAAGTTGAACAGTGTAGCAACTATCCAAATGTTTATCTATAACACACTTACAAGTTTATCCAACTGTGCCACTTGGTGAAGAAGTTGTGCCCGCTGTTGCAAAAGCACCGAACGTTGTCTCTCATAGCTGGCCTAAGAGAAGATAAAACATGTTAATTAAAAAATATACAATCTAACGAGTCCTCATAAGAAACCCCACATATCTGTAACCATAAATATCATGATGGTAGCAAGTTGGGCAACGTTTATTTGGTAGATGCTAGTAACTAACAATGTGTACCATCAACCTTTGTAGAAAGTTCAAACAGCTAGATATCATGAAGCATGTGAAACCATCACAACAGTCGAGATGGGTACAAAAAAGACCAACAATCAACAAAACCTTATTTTCAAATACATTTTGGTGGTGTTCATTTTCTCACCGGTGAGCTCATGTTTCCCTCTAGCGATGGCACGTTGTTAGGAAGAGCAGCGCCAGGGACTGACTCGTGTACAGCTCCTGAGGAAAGGACACGCAAGTTGTATGATGAACGGTATTACAGCACTGTAGTATGCACTGACATTACAGTGTGGTCACATGTGTTTTTTTTTGTAAAGTCCTGTTTAACAAACAGTTGTTCATATTGCCTGATTACTCATAACCACGAACCCTTTGTAAATCAGTTCAGTTGCGTTAATAGGGGGCCGTTAATATGTAAGAAAATAATGAGAATCAATATTTGAACTTTTAAACAAATTATTGCCTAATTGAATCACTACTTTATTCACACTGATCAAATTTAAAGACGCAAAATGTAAATCAATACGCCTCTTTAGACTATTTAAAGTTGTGCATTTTCAAAAACTTTACTTTCAGTATCTTTCTTCTTTTTTATAGCATTTTAAATTTTTGATGACGAGGACAGTGTTGAATTGGAGAAGAGATAGAGACGGGTGACACAACATTCGACAGTCCATCCCTCGGCTAACAAAAAACAGCATGTGTTTTGGTGTTCACAAATCCGTTTCATGAGATATTCCAAAAACGTAGTTAAGGAATGGTATTAAATAAAGAAGAAATCTGGTGGCTCAAATTGGCTATTTAATTCAAATGCAGTATACCAAGGATAAGCAACAAACCAGCTAAAGTACCAAACACATATATTTTGACAAATCCAACCCAACATGTTTAACCCTCCTCCAAAACAGGACAAATGTACTAGAGGACAACAAAGGCGAATACAAAAAAAGCTTACCCATGCAGTTTGACGAAGGTATCCACTGACGCTGCTCCTGAGACATGGATGAAGCATGGCTATGAGTGTATCCAGCAACACCAGCAAACTCCGCATGCACTCCTTCAAAAGTAGCTTGAGATGTACTTACATGTTGTCCACATGGTGGCAGGCTAATGGGCAAAAGTCTGTCGGGTAAACCCTGATTGGTTAATAGAGGTTGAAATGGTGCTTTGTAAAGATCGTGGGGGGATAGCAGCGGTGGATGTTGGGGCCTGCAAGGCAGTGGAGATTGGTTTGTTTGGGGAAGAGATGGTAGGAGGATGTTTTTTCCTTGGTTTGCACTGAGCAGCATTGGTGAGGTGTGAGGGTTTTGCTGGGCAAAGGGATTAATGTGAGAGGAACTCGGGGTGGCAGTGTTGGCAAACAGCGTGTTTGATGACGGATTGTTGCTGATGTGAGAGGCTTTGTACAGAGCTGAGTGGTGAGTGGTGTTTCCGGATAATATGGTGCCGGGGTCTCTCATACAACTCTGTTCTGACTCCTGCTGGTGCTGGTAGAAGGGCCTCTGGTCAGACGATGAGCCCAGGTGTTGATGCTGAGAGCTGGGCAGAGTGTCGAGGAGGGGTCCTTGAGATGAAGTAGAGGACCAGCCATGCTGGCCGGCCCACGACTGACAGGGTACGTGACTCTTATGGTTATCCATCATCCCCTGTAAACATCCAAATGTGTTGCCTGGTGTCTTATATTTCCTTGGAAACAGGTCCTAGCAGAGTGAAACAACATACAAAAGAAAAAGATTCAATCGGCTACAAATTACACATTAATAACAGAACTTTAAAAAGTGAAATAGCTGTTCCACCTTTAAAGATGGAGTCTTTGATGCTTATGTGATCAGGAAAAAAATGATACATTAGCTCACTTATAACACTGCAACAAAACTATGCAAAAGTTCCATTTTATTCGGCATCCACTTTATTCTTTAGGGCTGCAATTCGTTTTGTGATTATTTCATTGATGGTTTGTTCTAGTAAATGCATGTTGCAATTTTCTAGGGCCAAAGAGGGAGCTTTCAAATTACTTATTTATACAGAAAGATACTATATTATCAGAATAGGAAATATAACAACAAAACAATCCTCATATTTCACAAGATAAAACACAAAATGATTAATTCAGTAACTATCTTGTCAAAATAACTTCAGTTTAACTACTTAAGATGTCTCTACCTACTGAAAAGTACTTTCTTGGTGTATGCGGCTGTATATTTTAGGTGAGCACTGAGAAACTAAGGATAGAGGGTGTCGTTTTTCTCTACTGATATTCTGAACAATCTGTGCTATTGTATTAGCTGCAAAGTGTCTCTACTGTAGGCTATTTTTATTATATGTACAGCACTTTGGCTCGACCAAAAATCGTTTATAAATGTGCTATATAAATAAAACTTGATTTGATAAATGTCAAAGTCTGGGTATACATCATTCTGCTGAAGCAAAGTAACAAAAACAACTCCCTCACGGGTCATATAATGCAACAAAAAATGGGACATTGAGAAATGTACCCTAGTGTGTTCATATTTTTGGATCCATACTGTTACCTGATCCATACTTGATTTTAGCAGTGTATGTATTTTTGTTATTGCAGAGATGGGCACTTTTTATTGTTCACACGTTG
Source organism: Pseudochaenichthys georgianus (assembly GCF_902827115.2). Lineage (NCBI taxonomy): Eukaryota > Metazoa > Chordata > Actinopteri > Perciformes > Channichthyidae > Pseudochaenichthys > Pseudochaenichthys georgianus. The sequence goes on along the minus strand of NC_047511.1, from coordinate 13,738,869 downwards.
TATTGCCACGGCTACACAGCAATTTCCATTACATCAATTAGAGATGAAGAGGGGCTTTAACAAACTTTGAGGTTTTTTTAACGATGTTTGTGTCACTTACCTCTTGTGGTGCCGAGATAGGCAAATAGGAAGTTTTTCACAAGTTTTACAGTGTAAAAATTATTTGTTACAAGTAAAGGTCTTGCATTTAAAATGTAGTATTGGCATAAATAAAACAAAAGTACTTATTGTGCATAATATCCCATTTAAAGGTGGGGTAGGTAATTTTGGAGAAACCAGCTCGAGTGCGCTAGAATTAGAAAATACACAGCCGGAACAAATCTGCCACTTCCTTACAGAGCCCCTCCTCCAACACACACGAACGTGCACATGACCAATGAGGGCATGAGATAAGTTTGTGCACAGATGGAAGGCTGACAGGCAGGTAGGCCATGCTTTAGGTCGTGCTTTTTACAGTACTACGGCTTCCACAGATGACATTTTTTTATGGATTTTTTGTCAAAGCACTTAAGATATTCATTGCTATCGGGATGTTAAGAGCATTCCATGGAATATAACAAAAAAGTGTAGCTCAAGCCGGTTTCTCAAACTTACCTACCCCACCTTTAAGAATCATATATATATATATATATATATATATATATATATATAAAGTGACTTTATTTTATGCATAATGTGTTTATCATAGCTGGTAAGGGTGGAGCTACTTTTAATTACTTGATATACTGCTTCTTCACATCTTATCGTATACTTATATAGCATAGTTTATCCATTAGTTATCTGTAAAGTAATTAGAAACATATTTTGTCAAATAAATGTAGTAGAGTAAAGAGTACAATATTGGCTGCCAAATTGTAGTGGAGTAGAAGTTTAAAGTAGCATTAAATAAAAAATACCTAAGTGAAGTAAAAGTACCCCAAAAAACCTACTTTTTAATTACAACATATTACAATTAGGGCTGTCAAGTTAACGCGTTAATAACGCAAAAAAAAATTAATGCCACTAATTATTTTAACGCGATTAACGCATGTGTATTTTTTTTCCTCGGCCGCCCCGTAGTTTCAGAGCGCATCGAGTTTAAAATACCATCTACAAGCTGATGCTGACAGCCCCGCTCCTGCTGCCCGCTTGTGGCAGACCACACTTCCACGCTCACCGGCAGGCCCCGACTGGCTATCGGGAGGACCGGGAGGGTGTGTGTATGTGTGGCCCGAGCGAGTGAGAGAGAGACCTTACGTGCATTGTTGTTGTTAGCATCTGGTGCTAGCTGGCGGCGCTAACGGATATAAGGAGCTGTTTAAATGAAAACAGAGGAGCGACATTTCGCCACAACTGCGCCGAGCACTTGACTTTATGCAGGAAGCCAGACAGTGGGACATTGTACGAAAAGTCAGCACACTCAGCTCAGATAGTGAGCAACATGACTGCAGCGTCCAGGCAGCTCCCGTTCGAGCATATGCTTTAAGTTGCACATAGCTCCAACGATACATATCTCACACACACACACACAATTTGTATTGTATTATTGTATGAGAGGTTCCAGGTTGTTGTGTTTAATATTCATGAGAATATTTGTCATTGTTCAAATGATAATAAACATTAGCATAAAGCATATTTGTTCACTCATATGTTGATAAGAGTATTAAAAACTTGAAAAATATTCCTCTAAGGTACATTTAGAACAGATAAAAAATGTGCGATTAATTTGCGATTAATCGCGATTAACTATGGACAATCATGCAATTAATCGCGATTAAATATTTTAATTGACTGACAGCCCTAATTACAATATTACATATTACTAGACCGACTAAAAAACTGGGTGGGACTTTCGGAAACAGTTCTAAATTGGTTTGAATCCTACTTAAAGGACAGAAACAACTTTGTTTCTATAGGTAAATACAAATCTGAGTTGACAAATATGGCATGTGGGGTTCCTCAAGGCTCCATCTTGGGGCCTCTTCTCTTTAACATCTACATGCTACCACTGGCTCAGATAATGAAAAACAACAAAATAAGTTACCATAGCTATGCAGATGACACACACATTTACATAACCATTTCACCAGGAGACTATTCTCCAGTTAAAACACTGAGTAAGTGCATTGAACAAATCAATGACTGGATGTGTCAGAACTTTCTCCAATTAAACAAAGACAAAACTGAGGTAATGGTCTTTGGAGCCAAGGCAGAACGTATAAAAGTTAGCGCTGAGCTTCAGCCTGCAATGTTCAAAACAACAGATAAAGCCAGAAATCTAGGTGTAGTCATGGACTCTGACCTGAGTTTCAACAGTCACATTAAAACAGTTACTAAATCAGCCTACTATCACCTAAAGAATATATCTAGGATTAAAAGACTAATGTCACAGCAGGATTTGGAAAAACTTGTCCATGCTCACTAAAAAATCTATTAGGAAGCTGCTGCTGATTCAGAATGCCGCTGCTCGAGTCCTCACTAACACTAAGAAAGTGGATCACATCACTCCTGTTCTGAAGTCTTTACACTGGCTTCCTGTGTGTCAAAGAATAGATTTCAAAATACTACTGCTGGTTTATAAAGCACTGAATGGTTTAGGCCCAAAATACATTTCTGATATTCTGCTAAATTATGAACCATCCAGATCTCTCAGGTCTTCAGGGACTGGTCAGCATTCTGTCCCCAGACAGAGTCAGAACTAAACATGGAAAGCAGCGTTCAGTTATTATGCTCCAAATATCTGGAACAAACTCCCAGAAACCTGCAGGTCCGCTACAACTCTTACTACTTTTAAATCCATGCTGAAGACTTATCTTTTTGTTGCTGCTTTTAATTGAAACTGAGCCGTTGTGTTCATCAGTAAAGTGGAACTTCTGTGTGAACTATTCATATCTTAAACTGCACTGTAACTTTTTATTCATGTATTTTTTATTTTAATGTTTATTTTATTATCTTTTACTGTTTTTAAATGCCTTTGTCTGAATGTCATTCATTTTTGTAAAGCACCTTGAATTGCCTTGTGTTGAAAGGTGCTATATAAATAAACTTGCCTTGCCTTGCCTTACTTAAGTGCAATACTTGAGTAAATGTACTTCACTACATTACACACCACTGGAAAACATTAACACACAATTCACCAGCAAAATAAATAGGAAAGTAGCTAACTAGTATGCACAAAATAACCTAACATGTATAGTCATAGTAGGGGTTGTCCACCTATAACTAAATGATTGTAGTCATGTTCATGTCGACGAAGTGTAGCTTAGCGTGGTTTCCGATGTCTTCCTTTCTTTAGCTACCTGTTAGCTAAACTGGTGTTAGCTCGATAAAACTGTGAAAATCTCGAATAATTCATAGAACTGAAAACGACACCAAAATTAACACGCTGAAAAATACTAACTGCTTAACATACCTGTCATTTTGAGTAAAAATGCTTGAAAACCAGTGCCATGTCTGGGCTAACATCGAATGGCTTCCGGTGGTTTGTTTACCTCACAGCCCTGCAAGCACTTCCGCTTGGTTTTTCAGAGTAAGAGCGTCATCTCCACAATATTAAGTGACATTTTATTTTTTAAATGAATCAATAAAGATAGTTTGAGAATAAAATCACATCCTATACCAACAACGGAAGCAATACCCAGTGGTGGAAATGAAGTAGTTTTACTCAAGTCCTATACTCAAGTATTATATAGAGATAATTGTACTTGAGTTTAATGCTACTTTAGACATTTACTCCTCTACATTTTTTAAAGAAATATTGGACTTTTTACCTGCTACATTTATTTCACACTAATACATATACATATGTTACATATACAAACATGTGACATACTTGACTGATATTATAGGGTAGGCCTACTGTTCTACTAATATATAAATACAACCTAGTATACAAATACAAGTAAATAAACATTGGCTCAACACTGATAGCAACATGCTGCTCCATGTTCTTTTAGTGATAAAAACAGTTTAATACAATATTCTATGATAATTGAAAACTGTGAAAAGAGCCATGCCACATACTGTGTACTTTTGATATTTTGAGTACATTAAGCTAACAATACTTATGTACTCCTTAAGTAACATTTAGAATTCAGGATACTTGTGATAAGTATTTACAGACCATAGTATTTCTGGGCCCTTTCTCATTTCAAAGATTTCCCCTCCTCGACTCCTCGAATCCTCGGTAGTGACCCGGAAATGAATTTCAGCACGCCATGTTGAAGGACATCTCATTTCCCTAAATGCACATTGAGGACCAATAAGGATCGAGCGTCGAGGAGGCTCTCTGGAGGAGCTATAATCAAGGATACACTGATGAGTCCTCCACGGTTCCTCCGTGGATGCATTTCCGGCAACGATTTAGATTTGTCTAATGTGAAACCTTCCAAAGCTGTCATAAAGACTAAGAACCTGGATACTAACCATGACAATAAATAATGCTTTTATATGCAGGAATGTTTTGATGGACTCCACTGCCCTACTGGAGGAAGACAATTAAGGAGAGGAGGAAGGGATGGGGAGATCTGTCTCACCCTTGATGACACTGACTCCTCTGATGATGAGAAGCAAGATTAGCCTCTTCCACTACACTAGGATGCTGGGTCCTCGGCCGACTTTCCTATCTTGACAGGTTCAAAGGTTAAAGGTTGATGATCCAGGCAAAAATGTGCATTGTAAAGTGTAATGGTTTGTTTGTTTGTTGTTGATGTAAACATTTTGACTGAATAAAAGCACACTGTTTAATTATGTAATTGTTTTATCTTCTGTCAGAACAAGTATTGCTGTTGTTTTACATAGTATATCCTTTAACAGCCAGAATTATTTCTAGAAAATGGTGAAGGTTTGTTTAAGAGAAGGATGTTCCTGTAATGAGAGTTCACATTTATGCTACATTGAAGGGTGTAATCGACTACACATCTTCAGAAACATAATTTGCTTCAGATATAACTCATAGCAATATAATAAAGCCAACTGCATTAAAAACCCAGTTAACAAACACTAGAGAGGTTTCTCAATACTCAAATTTCCCCTCCTCGACTCCCCTCCTCGACTACTATCTTCGATACTTAGTCCCGCCCACAGGAGATGCGAGCGGAGGACTGAGGAGGGGAACCGAGGAGAGAGGAGGGGAAGCAGCAGGCGGTTAGAGAAATGAGAACTCCTCCCTGAGCGGTCATTTTAAAGAGACATCCATTAATGATGACAGGAGACACAGCAGCCCTCTGTCTGATGGACAGATGTGTTCATGACGACTTATATTATATATATATTTACTTTGATTCATTCACAGTGTGGTATAATGAGACAATAACAGGCTACAGATGCGGACACACACACACATATATTTATATAAATATATACAATTTCAGAATCAAACAAGTATGAGAGCACTCTCATAATAACGTAACACAATCAGAGACTGGATATATATCCCCCCCCCCCTCTCTCTGGTCGCTGAAATGGGGAATTGAAATTACGGGCCAAAAGTTGTATTTACAAGTAGGCCTATTAAAAGTAAGCACACACACCTCCAGCTCGTAAAGCATAATCAGGCTACAGCCGTTGTGTATTTTATTATGAGAAGCACTAAATGGTCTTAGAAAAATATCGACTCTTTGTTTGTAGATATCTACTAAACTAAAGCAAATAAAGAGAGTAGGCCTGTTATACTGAGTGATATTATACACACTCAGAGCCGGCCCGACCCATTAAGCGACATAGGGCTTAGGGCCCCGCAGCCACTAAGGGCCCCCTAGCAAAAAAAAAATGTAATTAAATAATCTCAGTAAGTATGTTTAATTAATTGTGTTAATATGCCTAGAGTGCCTACTCTCAAAGTCATATATTATATGATTGAGTCAATCATATAATACATTAACCGTGCTTTACCTAAACCTCATCATGACACTAAGGACGGCAAGAATGTAATTTCCTGTGTTCAGTGAATGCAACAGAGGCAAGACACCAGACCAACCTGAGAGTTGAATGGAAATAAACATCTGTCTTATTGGCTGACTGGTACCTAACCTGTGAGCTGTGACAATGTTTAAACTGTCAGTCAGACTCAGAGTTTTTGAAGATGGACATAAGAAAAACATTTCTTAAAAAAGACAACAATTCTCAAGTGGTGGCTCACACAACAACCCCAGAGTCAACACTTGAGCCAGGTAAACAAGGTATGTAAATGTCAGTAAACGTCCAAGTTATGCGAACATGTAATCAAAGCATAAATTACAGCTACGTTGACGTTACTTTGAATCGCGGGGGTAAGCTAAACTGTTAGCAAGTAGCAAAAGCTAGCAAGATATATTAAATGAACACTTTGTCATACAATCTAAATGTAATGTTGTTTAGCGTTACCTGGTGATTTCAAAGAAAGCTCTCTGGAAAATGTTGACTTACTGCTCGACATGAAGCTAAATGCGACCTTACAGTACACAGTTGATCCTGAGTCCTGTCAGAACCTGTTAAAAAAAAAATGCAGGACACTGTGTCTCAGGCAGAGATGTTCACAAGTCTTTTTGTGCAAGTCCAAGTCAAGTCTCAAGTCTTTGGTCACGGGTCCAAGTCAAGTCTCAAGTCTTTGTGGTGTGAGACTTGATCAAGTCTCAAGTCTTTGGTCACGAGTCCAAGTCAAGTCTCAAGTCTCTAAAAAATAAAAGTCTCATGTCTCTTCTGGTTGTAATAAGCCTTCTAGTGTCTGCTGCTATCCAGTCTGTTAAGAATACTGCACAGCTATATTTAAAAAATTCAAAGCATTTACTGTATTATTATCACTCCTATATCTATTAGCATACAGTATCAGTACTGATTAGTTGTTTGTTATATGATCACTTTAAACAGGCTATTGCAATGCAATATGAGGAAAAACATCACACTTTAGCTAAATGCAAACAACTTATAAGCAAAACACTTCAGAATCAGAAATCAGTATCACAAATACTTTATTAATCCCCCGCAGGGAAACTGTGTTAAAAGTACTTAAAAGTAAACATTTGTTCTGTGCCATTTGCAACTAAAAAACTATTGCTGCAATATTATCTGAAATATCCTCTCACTCAAACCCAGTGTAATGGTAGCCTGATAAACCTGTAACATTAACGTTACATGGTCAACAATAAACCTGTAACCTGCCTATAAACCGACATGTATTTATGTATGTAACTATGTATTTTTCTACGTTTAACGTTAGCCAGTAGATGGTGGCAGCGGAACGTAATGATTAACGTTATCGACCTTTTTTATGTCATGTCAAGAGTTGGATGTCAACCAGGCCCGGTTCCAAAACAAAATGACTAAGGGTGCATCTGAGATTAGAGAGGGTGCAGTGGTAAAGTGCTATTTTTATAAGTGGGGAGTGGATCTAACACCCTCTATGGGGGTCCTCACCTCCTCTGGGGGGGTCCGGGGGTATGCTCCCCCGGGAAGATTTTTTTAAATATTGAAGTTAAAACCATCAATCTGGTGCACTTTGAGAGCAACATTAAGAGATCTATGGATCTATGTGCTCTTTGCTTGATTATGCCTTCCCAGTCCCTTATCACGTAGCCTATAAGAGCATGGCGCCAGTTGTTGCAGCCAGTTGTGGTGAAGGCATCTGACTTACTTGAACCGAAATGTCTACATGCATAGCAGAAGATGGCATCTTTTTTACATGAATATTCCAGCCAATCTGTTTTGAAACCATGAGCTGCAAAATGAGCGCCTTACCCCACTGTACAGGAGAGTTGGGTACTTTTTTAAATATACCTGGGCAGGCTCTGTTTTGAAGAGGTCCTCTGGCACTTGCGGGCCGCCGAGGGGTGGCGGTGTTTGGGGTAACGAAGACGGCTGTGGCTGCTCCGCTTCTGTGGGCGAGGCGGGCAAAGCCGGCGAGTCGGGCAAGAGGACGTTAGTGTCCACGACAGTAACGTAATGTCCCCATGATCTGAACTGTTATTACCTGCAGTAGATGCAGTGTATGCTGGCGATAAGGGCTGGTTGTTTTAACCATTTTCTGATCCATCATTGACAGCTGTGTAAGCACCTTGCAGATGATGAATGTGCAGCGGCACAGGTCACACGTACCTGACATAATAACGTTACTTACCGTTTAAATTGATCAAATAAATGCAGCAGACAATGCTATTCAACCACAATTACAATTTATTTTATTTCAACTATATTCTTCTTCTTCTTCTTCTTCTTCTTCTTCTTCTTCTTCTTCTTCTTCTTATTATTATTATTACTACTATTGTTAGTAATAGTAGGAAAAATGTAATATTTTTCACTTTTCATTTTTTTACTTTTCATTTTTCAAATGAGGGTGCATAACGACTCAACTGAGGGTGCAATGCACCCTTATGCACCCCCGTAGAACCAGGCCTGATGTCAACGCCACTCAACGCAAACAAGTGTGACAAGCAAACATTCACTCATCTTTTCAAATATTCAGTTACAAAGCTAGTAGCAAGCTAAGTTAACATTACATAGCTGATGCTGAGCTAAACATGTTTGCTAACCGTCCATATGCGTTAATGTGACTGACCTCTCCGGGTGAGTTTTCAAGTGCCTGATGAAATTTTACATTGTTGCACCAGCATCCTTGATTTTAATATGGCAGACTTTCCAGTGTGCGCTCCTTTTGTTCGAAGTTTTTATAGTTGAACCCAGAGCCGTCTAATAGTATAATTCTATTATGCGGCTCTGGTTGAACCCAGAGCCATTTAATAGAAGAGTTACGACATCTCCGTTCACTCCAATGGACCACTTTTTTACAGCAATGGCGGATCGTGGAGCCTCTCAATCGTTCCCCGGAAGTTAGCGCCAAGGCTGGCAGAGCTGTGGAGTTGCAGCATAATACACCGTTCGTGACGGACTTTTAAAGGTAAGAAGAAGTTTAAAGATTTATATTGCGGATATTATCAGTATATTTAGGGAACGTTTACAGATAACAGATTAAGCTAGCATACCGAAGCAAGTTAGCAACACACGTTGAACAGGTAATTGTAAATTCCGTTCTCTTAATGTCATTTCGTCCAACATGTTGAATTATAGAAGAGGGGCTTCTAAACGGGATTGTATGCGGGGGTGGGGGGAGTTAAATATTAGATAAATATAACTTTGGTGCGTGTAAGATAGAGTGTTTTTAGCAGAGCCATATTGTGTCCTTGTGATTCTGTTGATTATTACCTGTCTGTATAATGTTGCAGCTCAGCTGATTCTGGATTGATGGCAAAGGGAGAGGGACTTAAGTGAGAGTGAAAACACAAGGTAAGTGTAATACTACTGTTTTATATAAGTAAACACCTTATCTCCCCAAGGCATTTCCCATCCAATAGGTGTGCTGTGTGTGTATAACCCTTTCTCCTGTCTGTTACTCCCTCTTTCAGCACAACAACCAGAGGGGGGTTCAATGGAGCCTGAATACCTGCACTGAGACCCTCAACTCTGTGTTTTTCAAGCCTTTCCCTGTTTTTTTGTATTAAACAAAACATTAAGCTTTCCCAATGGTGTGGTTTTCGTTTTATGAAAAAGTGCAAATGCAGTGTTTGTATATCACATATTGTGTTGCTGTTGGTCGTGAAATTGCTCCTGCTGACTTGAGCCAGCCATTTTTTCCTCCGCTCTGTGTCAGTGGGGAAGCCGTACATTCGTACTCCTTTCTCTGAGCGATTTGAGCATCCCCAGGCAGCACAGCAAACCATGGTGGCGACTAGGAGGCAGCACAGCAAACCAGGACAACACGGAGGAAAAGGCACCGACAAACTGCATGATATGCTATTCAATGTTTATTGAATTCCATGTATTTGCAATGGATGTTCCTAAAGCAACACATTTAACATCATCATCATCATATGCTGCTGCTGCTGCTGCTGCTAGTCCTTTGATAGTCACCTGTCGGTCTCCTGTCCTTTCTGAAAGCCATAAAGATGACATTAGTCATTTAGATAACTTGTGTCCTCAGTTACCATGGGATTACTGAAACTACCATGAATTTAAGAAAGTGGTAGAAATTAATCTAATCTGCATTTTAAAGCATTACTTTAGATCCCCTCCCTCTAAATATATCAATAAACATTAGAAAGTGATGCTCCTGACTACCATACAACTTTAAGAAGATAATATTGGTTTGAAAGAATTCAAAGCTATAAATAAACAGCAACAGGCTCTTTAACCAAGGCACTGTTAGTAACATGTACACTAGTTGTTCACACTAATCCTAATAGTATCACTTAATATTAGCAAATTCTATTTTATTTTTTAAAACATATTGATGTAAATACATACACATATCGATTTGTTGTATAAATATTGCAAATCAAAACCTTTATTCACTAATAATTACCAAAAATCGTAGTTCTATCTCCTGTTATCAATGCATTCACATTGCCCGCCATGAACTTCCGGGGAACGATCCTCGTCTACATGAACCACGTGATGATAACCGTTTTTGGACTTCCGTTGTCGTAACTCTTCTATCTATATGGCGCTGGTTGAACCTATACAGTCTATGAGTTGAACCTAATTACAAGCGGTACAGCTGCAGGTGTGCCGCCGGTCGCCATGGTGTTACAGTTACCATGATGATCATGATGTTAATGTTAAAGGTGGGGTAGGTAAGTTTGAGAAACCGGCTCGAGATACACTTTTTGTTATATTCCATGGAATGCTCTTAACATCCCGATAGCAATGAATATCTTAAGTGCTTTGACAAAAAACAGCGAAAGAGGCTTTTGGGATGATAACAATTTAGTGTGTAGTTAAGACATGAAACGACTACAGACAATATTGTGATTATTTACCCATTAACCAGCATAACGGATTTGGTCTGGATCTGGAATAACGGATTTGGTAAACTGAACAGTGAGCCGCCAGCCCGAAAATAAGTTTGCTCTAAAATGATATTAATAAATTACTATTTTCATTAATATAAGCAAGACAATAAATGGCAAATATATAGAACATAAACGTATTTGAGATACGTTCATAACAAACGTAACTGAGAGAAAATAGGTTTCTAGAAGATAAGTAGAACTTAAACGTTTTTGAGATATGTTCATAACAAACGTAACGTGGGAGAAAATACGTTTCTTGCTAAACGTAATTAAGAATGCAGTATGAAACGACTACACACAATATTGTGATTATTTACCCATTAACCAGCATAATAACGGATTTGGTAAACTGAACAGTGAGCCGCCAGCGCGAAAATAAGTTTGCTCTAAAATTATATTACTAAATTACTATTATCATTATTATAAGCTAGAAAATAAATGGCAAAGATAGGTAGAAAGTAAACGTATTTGAGTTATATGCAAAACAAACGTAACGTGGGAGATAATTTGTTTCTAGCGAAACGTAATTGAGAATGCAGTTTAGTTCGGTGGGAATGTAATTTTTAGGAGACAGAGTTGTTTGAAGTGCACATCTTTTCAGCATTCAAAATGTTCTGTTGTATGATTATTATTTTTGTCAGAGGCAGTTATGCAAAGCTAAATGAATTTATTTCCCAAACAGTCCAATTACCTCTTGATTGTGAGATGGAGAAAAATATATTGAATGGTTCTTAACTCCATGTCTTACGGTGAGAAGAGCACCCTCCGGTTGCAACCTGATATGCTATATTATCTTTTAGCCATTTAACACATATGCTTTTGAGAAGAACAAAGGTTTTAAGATTAATTTCCTTTGCAAATGAACAAACTATTGGGAGTTGTTCTAACACAAAGTGACATTTTACATTAAGTTAGCTTTAATACATTTCTTATTTGGCATGAGTTTCTGCCCAATAACTGATCATAAATATACAAAATCCATTAACTACCAAAGAGGCAATTGAAAGTGCTATATGTATTCATTTAGGTCCGTGTATTGTAGAATCCATTTAGTTTTTCTGTTTTAATGACATTAAATATCTCTGCTTAATGTCAAGAAAAAGCATTTATTTGTAACTGAACATGGTGAATGATTACAGAACTGAAAAAAAAAAAAAACGTTTACAACACCTGTGAAAACACTCATCTCCTTACAACACTATTTAGCCTTTTTCAATGTTGGCTTTACATGGTTCCTAATGTATTGCTTTCAGTTTCATTCATTTTCCAGTCTGGGAACAGCAGAACTAAGTATTTTTAAACACCACCTGTCTGCCAGCATGAGAGCCACACCTCCCCCCCGCCTCACTACTATCCCTCCCTTGGGCCAGAGTGAATACCACACGCTATTCAGGCCGGGGTTAGGACTCTGTTCTTCTCACGTAAAGCATAAATCCAATCTTAAATAAGTAAATGTAAGACATGCAAATGATACTCTTGAATCATCTGATATTGAGGAATAATTTAGTGATTAATCTAGCATTTAAGATTGCCATGTCTGGTCTGTTCAGAGAAAAGATATATACATGTTAAACACCACTGCCTCCAAGTGACTGAATTGAGCAATAGCATCTCTGTGCGAACACATTTTGGATTGAACTGAGCAAGTGAATACATACAACCCATCTAGGCAGATAGGTAATGTTTAACAGTGTATTTATTGACGAGAGGAAAGCATAGGTTTAGTCAATGAACAACTTAAATCAATAAAGCGGAATGTTTGTCTTTCTAATACTCCTCTCCTTCCTCATCCCCCAGACTATCAGCTCCAACCTCCTCGTAATCTTTCTCCAGAGCGGCCATGTCCTCAGAGAACTCTCCCTCCTTCATACCCTCACCCACATACCAGTGCACAAAGGCACGCTTAGCGTACATCAGATCAAACTTGTGGTCAAGCCGAGCCCAGGCCTCTGCAATAGGCATGAACACAGCCCTCTGGACCTTGGCCAGGTCTCCACCAGGAACTACAGTGGGCGGCTGGTATATGATGCCCACTAGTGATGTTACGTATTGCGCCGAGGCTTCGGAGCGTGTGTCGAGTAATCCCCGAAGCTTTTTGTGAAGCATGTATCGAGGCTTGTATCGTTTTGGGCCAGTGACGTCACCGATGACAAACGAAGCCTCGCTGCCTGTCGATACCACGTGACTGCTTCACGAAGCGATTCAGATCGGTTGAACCACAACGCTCATAATACCCATGGATGTATAATAAGAACCATATCACCCCTCCTGTACCCGGCGGGCCCGGGGACACGATGGATTAAGAGAGCTCAGACCCTCACTTATAGAGGTCGGAACATGTCATAATAAATAGATACAAGCATAAATAAATGTAGGAATAAAAACATCAATAAATACAGGAATACATATGTTGCAGTTTTTTCCGGGAGCTTTAGTGTGTGTGCTGTGGCTCAGCTGGAAAGCAGCCAGTTGACTCATGACCGCAGGGTCCCTGGTTCAACGACTCGTCAATACGTCTTTTTTGTTGTTTATAAAAGCTACAGCTAAATGAGATAATGTAGTTAATAAATGTATTCTTTGATATGGTTTAGCCTTTCTCCGGCTACAACATGGTTAAGTTTATGAATATTATTAAGGAATATAAATCCCTCTTTGCAATGTTTACCAGCCTCCTTAGGCTTTTCAATCACAATCATTAAACTGGAATAAATACAATATTGTTAACATGAAAATATGATTTTCTGTTCGTTGTTTAGAGTTATTCTAAGGCTTTACTCAATGGGAACTCGGCATGAGATGGAGCACACTGTTGAGAAGTCCAATCTGCCTGTTTTACACACTTTGACCAACAGGGGGGTTTGTGTTCAAATGAAGCCCATGATGAAGCCTTATGAGATGAACCCTTTTGCGAACCAATTGGCTGGAAAGCTTCAAAGCTTCATAAGGCTTCATCTCGCCATCACTAATGCCCACCTTGAAACCAGTGGGGCACCAGTCCACAAACTGGATGGAGCACTTGGTTTTGATGGTGGAAATGGTAGCGTTCACATCTTTGGGAACGACATCACCACGGTACAAAAGGCAGCAGGCCATGTATTTACCGTGGCGTGGGTCGCATTTCACCATCTGATTGGCTGGCTCGAAACAGGAATTAGTGATTTCTGCCACGAGAGCTGCACGAGAGTACGCTTTTTCCGTGGAGATGACAGGGGCATAAGTGGCCAGAGGGAAGTGGATACGGGGATAGGGCACCAAGTTGGTCTGGAACTCTGTCAGATCAACATTGAGGGCACCATCAAAACGAAGGGAGGCAGTGATGGAGGACACAATTTGACTCATTAACCTGTTCAGGTTTGTGTAAGAGGGACGCTCGATATCGAGCTTTCTACAGCGGATATCATAAATGGCCTCGTTGTCTACCATGAAGGCACAGTCAAGAGTGCTCCAGGGTGGTGTGGGTGGTCAGGATGGCATTGTAGGGCTCCACCACAGTGGTGGACACCTGGGGAGCTGGGTAGACGAAGAACTCCAGTTTGGACTTCTTGCCGTAGTCGACGGACAGACGCTCCATCAGCAGGGAGGTGAAGCAGGAGCCGTGTGTGGAACACCAGGAAACCCTGAAGACCGGTGCACTGGTCGGACTGAAAGAAAAAGAGAAAATCATAATAATAATAAATGTATTTATATAATACAAAGACAGCAGTGCCAAGGGTTCACAGCGTATTAGTGCACAGCATGTAAACATATAGATTAAATGAAAACAGATCAGAGATAAGAGGGTGCCATCTCTGGAGGGCTTTGAATGCGATCAGGAGGATCTTAAACTGAATTCTGCAGGGTGGAGGAAGCCGATGCAAGTGGGCCAGAATCGGGGAAATATGCTCACTTTTAAAGAGTGATACGAGATTGTTATGTCTTGTTTTTGTTTAAAACACTGTACAGCTCTACATTTTAAAACATATACTTCACATATTTATTATTAGTTATGACACTTGGCTTTTGCAATACTTATTTTTGCCATTCACCACAATATGATTGCATACTCCTTGTATGTGAAAACCTACTTGGCAATAAACTGATTCATTTCCATTTAATACTCTTCAGAAAAATGTACTTCTGTTCTAAATGTACTGATTGTGGTGATCACTGTATTACAGAATTCAATCTAGGAACTACAGGCTGGGGGTATGCTTCCGCACAGACACATTTGTTGACGGTACCTCCTGTGTATATACAGTAGCCGTTTCTCAATCTCGAGGATACTGGCTTCCAAGCCAATATTTCAAGGATGCCATGTCATCGAGTGCCGCCGAAATACTGTTCCAATGTCCGGCATACTTGGAAATCCACCGAGGCCACGTCCTTGGTTTGGGGGAAATTTCGAGGCTGCATATGGGTAGACTTTGCGTCCTTAAAATCCCCACAATGCTTTGCGCACGGACCAATTTCAAAAACCCTTGCGGAGAATGGCTGAACCGACGCAGCACACATTTAAATGTAAGTATGTAGTGGCGTAGAACATCTGTTGGTAAATATGTTACTTTAGCCGCGTTCACACTGCGGTACTTTTCCCACAAAGGTTCATGCGAACTTAGTTCATGCGAACTCTTTAGTTCGCATGAACTAAGTACAGATCGCGTTCACACCAGAAAAAGTCCCTGGGGGTGGATTAGGCAAATGAAGCCGCTGACGTCACTTCTTCTTCTTCTGCTTTGGGTTTACTGGCAGGCCGCAACCCACTTCACGGCGTATACTGCCGCCCAAAGTCCCCGGCCGGAAGTCCCCGGAGTTGGGGACTGGCTTCAGTAGAAGCTGCTGGGAGTCCCAGCAGCTTCTACTGAAGCCTTCCGAGTAAATCGCCAGAACGCCGACACCTCCTCATCCATGTTTTATTTTGTGTTGCCATAAGTTAGTCTCTCTGCATTTCTGCGCTGGGCTAATGCTAATGCTAATAATGCTAATGCGAGGATAATAAAATGGCGGCTTCACAAAACTTTTTGGGAGTTTTACGGGGCGTGGTTTGCAATTCGCCCAGCCAATCAGGAATATAGCTCTTTTCTCAAAAAAGAGCCGCTCGAAAGTCTCTGCTCTCTAGCAGGGACTTTCGAGGGGGTAAAAAGGTTCGCATGAACTACTTTTAGTACCAGCTCTTTTTGGTGTGAACGCGATCATGAACTAAGTTCGCATGAACCTTTGTGGGAAAAGTACCGCAGTGTGAACGCGGCTTTTGTTACATTTGTTATCACCAAAAAGGTGTTCCGTGAAAGTAAAGCAAGTTCATAATTAGATAGACATTGTGAGGTATTTATTTTCGGTACAGTTTATGTTGAAACCGTAGAGAGTGGCACACTTGTTAGCCTGTTCCATTCTTCTTCGTTTTCCGAAGCTGTGGCTTGGAAGTATACTTGCTTTGTTTCTGAATGAAGTGATTTGGAAGTACGCGACTACCAAGCCAGCATCCTCGCGATTGAGAAACACCCTGTGTCCTCCTCCCTTTCTCTCTCTTGTCGTCCCGGGCTGCGACCCGACAACACCTGAATTTCTGCTGCTCATTAAAGCCAGCTTTGTACCTCCATTGCACCGCCTCCATTGCACCGCCTCCGACTCCCTATCTCTCGGCACTACATTGGTGACCCTGACAACGTCTCGTGAAGTTTCCGGGACGGACCCGAACATGGCAAAAAGAGCTGTTTTTCTCGTTATGCCGGAGATTGTTGGAGATGTCCGTGGCAGCCACCGGCACGCGGACTAAGGCTCGGTGCGCCCCTCACGGAATGGCTGAGGACGTCGCTCGCCATTCCCACATCGTCTCGGCACTGGAAGACAACAAGCCTTCCGACTACATGGAGACGATGCACGACCTGCTGGGTAGGGAAGAACCCGATTCCTTCCAAATGGGGCTGTTTCTTTGGGACGTGCGGCTGCACGTCCAGCTAACGACAACTAGCAGCTAACCACGTTAGCTAACTACGGCTAGCAGCTACCGATGGCTGCTAGCTAGCGGCAACAGCTAACGGCTAGCTGCTAACGGCTATTGACCCTTTTTCTAGTGCCTGAGAGGAGGTTCGACCATGTCCGGTCGGCCTCGTGTGGACCCTTGCGCCTTTTCACCACCTCGACGGCGGATTCGGACGCTTTCATCGGCGCCTGGGTGGCACGCTTCTGGACACCGTCTCGCCTCGACAGTTTCGGACGGCTCCTTCCTGCTGGGGACCACCGGGTTATTCACGGCCGTCGTGGCTCAGCGACCCAGCTTTCTCCTACTGGCGGGTGAGTTCTTCGTTCACCACGACGCCTACTGCGGCCTGTTCCATGGCCCGGCCCTCACCTGCAACCCCGCCCTCCTCGGCCCCTGTGGGGCTTCCTCTCAGACGCAGGGATTGTCTCCATGGTTGAATTCTGGGGTTAGGGGGCTTGTGTGGTGACCACTGTATTACAGAATTCAATCTAGGAACTACAGGCTGGGGGTATGGTTCCGCACGGCACTACATGACCCGCTTTCGGATTCTGTCCATCACTGTGTCAATGAGCTCCTTGCCGATGGTGTAGTGTCCTCGGGCGTAGTTGTTGGCAGCAACCTCCTTGCCAGTGATCAGCTGCTCAGGGTGGAACAGCTGGCGGTAAGTCCCCGTGCGCACCTCATCTAAGGGTAATGAGCATTAGATTATTTAAGGTTTTGAATGACAGAGGGGGGGAAAAGGCATTTATGATTTATGAGAATTTACCGATGACAGTGGGCTCCAGGTCAACAAACACTACTCTGGGACGTGCTTTCCAGCTCCAGTCTCCATGAAGAAGGTGTTGAAGGAATCGTCCCCTCCTCCTCCTGAGATGTTCTGGTCAACAGGCTTCCTGCCATCCGGCTAGATCCCATGTTCCAGGCAGTAAAGCTCCCAGCAGGAATTGCCAATCTGCAGATCAGCCTGACCAACGTGGATTGAGAGGCACTCGCACTGTAAAAGGAAAAAAAAGAAGCCTAGTTGGCTGATTGTTGTGCAAAAACAGTGTAACATACATACATTCTAGTGGCATATATGTGGGAGGACTGCTATAGAGAAAAAGGCTATTTTAATAAGAACCAAACATCATATCATGATTTAAGTCACCTGACGCACACAATTGTCATCTGAACAGAAAGACAGTTATAATTAAAAACAAAAAGAGGCTAAATACTGTTTATACATCTAATACCGAAAGCACAATGACGCAGTTGTTGGCAGACAGGTGGCACGATTGGACGTGAATGTGGGCCAGTGTTAAGAGAGGAGACTACGCATTTACATTTTCTGTGTGTCACACGGATTGCGCCACTGCCTTTAGGAGACTAGTGGCGTGGCAGGCCAGAACATAAACACACATAATAATCTAATTCGACCAAAATAAAGTAAAAATTGGAACGATGTCTCTCATCTCTCGTCGGTTTGCTATCCTGGCTCCAAAATGGTGGAATGAGCTCCCCATTGACATCAGGACAGCAGAAAGCTTACACATCTTCTGGCGCAGACTGAACTAATCTCTTTCTACTCCACTTCGAGCAATAAAGTGACTAACAAAGCACTTATATACTAATAAAGGACTGGCTTATCTAAAGCCAGTTGAGTAGCACTTGAAATGTTTGGCTCTATGAAACCTGATGTACTTATATGATTCTGTTTTCTTCAAGTTTGTATCTTCTTGGTCGAATGCACTTATTGCAAGTCGCTTTAGATAAAAGCGTCAGCTAAATGCAATGTAATGTGAAGATACTAAACCGAGGTCAACACAAATCCGTCGCGGGAAAAAGAACTCTCGCGAGATTTGGGGAGACGGAGCCTTCATTTTTTGAAATATCGGCAGCGAGTAATCATTTCAGACGTACGTTGGAAAAACGCCCTGGTTCTCTGAAATTCGAAAGAAAATGTTTTATCTGTGTTCATATCACGTTTTAAATATGAAACCTGGCCACTAATGAGACAGGAAGTATATTTATTTCCAACAATTCGAGCCGATTGTAAATGCGTCTCTTCAACATCTTGACTGTGCCATCGAGTTACACTTAATTTACCAACACCAAGGGCGGACTGGCCATTGGGAATACCGGGAGTTTCCCCGGTGGGCCGGGCCCGGGCTGTGTGTGGGCCGGAGATTCAGGGGGATCAGGGGGAGTGGCTGTATGGCTGTACCCGTAGGATAGAAAAGGGGAAAGTGACGTCTGACTCAGAGGTCGCGTGGCTGTGGAGAAGAACGTGTTGCCCCCTTTCTCTTTTGTAATCTACTGCCTGCACCAAGTCAATTGTTTCTTTCTGCAGGTATTTGTGCAGGCAGTGGTTGAGAGCAGTGTCTGGAACATGACAAGCATGTAGATGGTACTGAATTTTCAAAGCTTGCTTTCCAGTCCCTTTACTAGAGGGGCTGAAAGGCTCCCTAAAGTCTTGATCAAAGCAGGGAGGTTTTTGACATGCCCAGCGAACAAGTTGTTTGTCCCCTACCTCTAGCTGTTTCTGAAATGTTTGCAATCTCTGATGGTGGACAAGAGATGTAGCGAAGAAAGAGTAGAGACACTCCAGTAGATCAATGCAGGTATGCGAGTGTTGTACACCAGTTTGTATAAGTTTAATGTTTCACATTGCTTGTGAAAAATATACTACCACTATATGATCATTGATGTTTTGTTGTTTACTGGACACTTATTTTGTAAAAGAGATAGCATGAGAGGATCTCTTAAGCAATGTAGATTATGTGTCCTTTTTATATGCTGTCCATTGAAATGCAGGAAAGTAGCTCTTTCACCAGCTCTGAGTGATCTGTTGCCGAGGGGACACTACACCGGAGTTACATAAGCAGAGATAGTGCTATTTTGGAACTCACCTCCTCTGGGGTCCCCCACGAAGATTTTTTTTAAATATTGAAGTTAAAAGCATCAATCTTGTGCACTTTGAGAGCAACATTAAGAGATATGGATACATCTCTCAACACCCATATGTCAAAAAAAAAATCAAAAAAGGGTTTATTATTTAAAAACACTTAATTTTCCAATTAAATCATAAACTATGTCAAATTATTAGAAGTTGTTAGTGTAAGGGAAACTTCTGAAGCAATGGAGAGTCAGGACTCAGAGAGACATGAGGAGAGTTGGAGCTTTGATGTCAAACACTGATAGTTTATTTGGAGTTACGGCCGGAGAGTTGACAAGACAGGTGGTGTGTCATGAGTTGACACAGCGGTTGCCAAACCAATTCTGAAGAACTCTTTCCGTAGCTCGAGGTTTTATCTAGTTCAGAGTGTAATAATCAACATTCTTCATCAGTGAGGCTAAACAAATATGGACCCTGAATCTAACTAGAGCTCTCGTCCATAGAAAAGAATGCGCGACAGGGAACCTTCGTCCCTGAACAGTAAACTACCTCATGGCAGCTTGTGCTCTGTCATAGACTGGCAACAACAATGCGCCCAAGCTGCTCCCGCTTAAAAGAGATAGCAGCAATACCCAAGGCCGTAGACCTATGCCATGGGAAAAGAGACAGTGAGAGGAGAAAATGATGGTCTGTGTCGAAGGTTGAATACCTAAGCAAATTATTTCCCTAACAGTTAGTAATCAGATTAAACAGAAAAAAAAGGATGGAAGGAGGAAATAATAATCCCTCATCACTTGCTGTTTGTGGTTGAAATGATCTATTTTGCTGGCCAAACATGCTGGATGGAAAGCAGTGATGTCTCACTTGCCTTGGCCCTGTATCTGCAGTCCCTAAATCAGTCATGTTACCCATTGACTCTTGTCTGTTCTGGTGTTCCTGTTCATTGTTGTCTCCATTGTCATTCTTGTCTGTTGTATCTCCTGCTTGTGTGTCCCTTTCTCCTGTTCTCCTTTCTTCATCCTCTACTCTGTTTGGCTCATATGTGATGACTGTGGGTAAACACAAACAAGTATGTAAGTCAATCAGTTTCCAGCTCTGTCAAATAAAGGAATTTCAAGATACACAAATGTGTCTTCATTAAAATGAGTGTCACCACACTGTCACAAAATGTAATACTAACCAATTGAAAATAGTTACATTTACATTGGAAACCTCTTGTAGATATCACTGTTAAGAGTAGTTATCTGCCAATAGGACAGAATCATTCCTATACAAAGGCAGTTTGAGTAATTCACTTAACGCTTTAATATAGTAATTTTCACTTAATACAGTCATCTTTCTGCATTCAAAACTAAGGAAAGCTGTACAATTTGACATGATAATGAGGAAAAAAGGCCTCCGAAAATGCAGATCATTTTTTGATCATATCAATTTTAAGATTGGGGTCAAGGCTTAATATTTGGGAGCATAGTGTCCCTTGCCCCCTTTCAGGAGCCCCACTGGATTAGCTTTGATCTGAAGTATTTGTATAAAAAGCTTGTTAGCTGGCTGAACATCTCATAATGTTCACATAGAAACTAGCTGTCAATAGGAAATATCAATCAGAAGAATTATAATTTCATGCAAAAATCTGTCCCAAAAAGAGGTTGCACATTTAAATGCAGGTGTTGTTATCGCAACGTCAGTGGCCAAACAGCCACATTTACTGCTGCAAATAGGTTCAAACATGCTGTCTACACGAAAAGCAGTGGCAACTATGCCACCACCATTTCAGCTGACTTTTTCTCAGAAATACTGTCACATAACATCCATATATTTCAGTGCTAGGTTGATGCTTAGCTAAGCTAACTATGAAACACTTTGACAGGACTCAGGATCAACTGTGTAATGTAAGGTAGCTTCTAGCTTCATGTTGAACACTGACAGTAAGTCAACATTTCCCAGAGAGATTTCTTTGAAATCACCAGGTAACGCTAAAAAACATTACATTTAGATTGTATGACAAAGTGTTTATTTAATATATCTGGCTAGCTATAGCTACTTGCTAACGGTTTAGCTTACCCGCGCAATTCAAAGTAACGTCAACGTAGCTATAATTTATGCTTTGCTTACATGTTGACATAACTTGTAAGTTTACTGACATTTACATACCTTGTTCACCTGGCTCAGGTGGTGGCTCTGGGGTTGTTGTGTGAGCCACCACTTGAGAATTGCCGTCTTTTTTATTAAAAAGAAAAACCTGTCAGCCAATAAAACACGTTTATTTCCATGCAACTCTCTGATTGGTCTGGTGGTGTCTTGCCTCTGTTGCATTCACTGAATACGGGAAATTACAAACCTGCCGTACTCTAGGTCAGGGGTTCCCAACCTTTTTTCCCTAGGGCCCCCCCAAATGACTCCTGTTGGAAGTTGCGCCAACAACTTACCGCTGTTGCGCCCCCCCCCCCCCCCCTCACACACTAGGGGGGGGGGGGGGGGGGCGCAACAGCGGTAATTAAAGTTTAAAAGTCTCAAAAATGCTACAGCTACTGTCACAAACTGGATGAATGTGACATATTTTGTTAAAGGAGGATGAAAGTGTAATTAAGGAGCACTATTGGAGTGACTTTGATGGTTATTGGACTCAGGATTAATTCATTTGGATTCCTGCTGTATGAAGAAATGAAAGGACTGCGCAAGTGGAAACAATTCACAAAGGGATTAAACTGTTTAAAACACATGCTCAAAGTAAGCCGGATTTTGCCGTTGTGTTTATGTGGATTCAAAAATCGTAAATAATCTACAAAATGGAGGAGACCGATCTGATTGGAGCCACTGACAAATAATCCAACTGAAACCGGCATGGCCAATGACTGTTTTAAAAATGCGCTTATCTAGAAAAGCCTGGTTTGGACACTTTACGGGCCGAAGAAACATTTCTATTAAAGAAACAATTATACATTTCTGTCTTTTTATGCCTTTAATAGCTACTAACTTGAATTTGTATTCAAATGAATTAATCAATTTTTTTTTAATTATTATTATTATTGTAATGTAGAGACAAGGCCTTTAGTGATAATCATGTATTGCGTTACAATTATATGTATACAAATCATCTGAGGCCTGGCACCCCCCCTGCGCCCCCCCAGGTTGGGGGAGACAATTGAGGCGACGCCCATGAACACTACAGTTAAAGGGAAATGGAAACACTTTTCAAACTGCTTTCCATGCGACAATATTACCATTAGGAAATGTATTTATCTAGTCTATTTCCAATGTAAACGATCGAGATACGCGAATTTACTTTTTGAAATATGTGCCTAATGACCATGGGCGCTTCCATTGCTCCGGGACTTTCCCAGTGACGTCACTGACTGTGTACGGCTTCCTGGGCCAAAGCTCAATAACAAACAACATGGCGTGCAATGCACCAGTAGTTTACATTACAAGGAAACGGTCGTCGTCGGGAGTTTATTGTATTGCCCCAGGCTGCACAAATGGATTTTATACAAAGAAGGAAGAAGTACATTTCCATAGGCTGCCACTAAAGGATGAGAAGCTGCTCAAAGTCCAGTCTGGATGCCTGGTTCAATACAAAACATTGGATTTGAAGCCAGGATCTGTTCCCACAATATTCGATTTCTCAACGTATGCAGTCGGGAACACCGACCGTCCCAGCACGTCGGCCGCGCAAGACAATGACAGTGTCAACAAACGTGAAGTTCGAGCCACCAAACGAGTTGCTTCAGCTGCCGAGAGAGAGGTAAATATTGCAGCACTACCAGATTACTAGCTCACACATGTATTTACTGACACAGTGTGACCTTATTAATTAACGCAATCGCGTCCAAACTAAATGGTAGCTATTATTATGACGCACAATAGAGAATTGGGGGTGTTCTATAGCTCAACTAATTAAACTGGCATACACACGCTCATCTGTCGAAAACAGCCCTAAAAGGGCTAGTATTGCTATTGATGGATGGTATTGCAGGACCCAGAGCGCACGGAGCACAGAGCGGACAGCAGATAACGGAATTGCAGTTGTATTGCTTATAATAGATTATCAGAACATTTCAAAGGGGACACAGCCCCATTGGATATTAACCTATGGATTAACTACATCATCGTTTTTATCGTTGTAATGCCATTGAAGACCAGTTTAGACCAGACAATGAGGAAGGTAAACCGTTAGCCTGGCGTATGTTAGTACCTAGCGCCACTTGTTTTGATGTACGTTTTTGTGGATAACCTCGCGAGTTTGTATCTTCCAGTGTTGAGGTGGGCACCGTTAGATTCTGTGTCTCCTTGCGATCATAAACGATGTGTTGGATGTGCGGCTAGGATAAGTAATAAGGGAGCTATCGGTGCAGTAATAGGTTAGCATTTTCGCTCGGGGCTAATTCAGAGGCTCACTGTTAGCATTGTGTTTTTTTATTCCGGATCGTATGCCACTCTATTCGACCGAATCGGTTCATAAGCATAGGCCATGGGATGCCTGGTAACTGTAGATGCTTCCACATCAATGTCATCTCCCGACGAATAGTCAAATTCATCGTTCAAAACGTCGATCTCATTGCAAAATTCCTCCATCGCTGCCATATCTGCTACGTTGTGTTGACTTTCGGTGGAGCGAAAACACAGCCAGTGACGTCACCATTTGGGACTCCCCTAATGGTGGCGGAATTCCCCACCCGGCCGGCTGATAATTAATTTTCTTTTGGCGAGTAATATCATATACAATAAATATTACGATCAATATCCATTGTAAAATGAATAAACTACCGGAATATTATAACTGTAATTGGTGTTTCCTTTCCCCTTTAAAACGACTTATTAATGACCAAGCTATATGTACCAGCTCATACCGCAACATTTTTGTTTCACTATAAAAATGATGCATCTTAAAAAACGGTAAGCTGGTTACGTTTTCGCATGATGACACGTTCAGAGCGCTGCATTTGGTTAAATACACATCCTCTAAGTGGAGAAAACCTGTACTATCGTACGTAGAGGAAAAGGCAACGTTATCTCACAGCATGGGCCTTTATGAGTCCAGGATAAGACGTAACATTTTTTTCTAGACGGGCTATTTATACTATCTTACGCAGCGCAATTGCTGCGGAATCTGATTGGATGAAAAGACAAGTGGGTCCACTTCTGATTGGTTGAATTCTTTAGATTTTGAGAGCACATGGAAAACAAGAACACTGGCTATCAAAATTCCTGTTCAAAGCGGAATCACCTCACCTAAGAACGTCAGTCCCATGAATATACTGGGAAAACGTGGTTATTGCTGAACATTAATAAATAGACGTACTGTAGTAGAATAATACAACACATGCATATTACTACACAAGAACGTTTAGCAAATAAGATAATAAGAAAAAAAGATTGGCATATTCCGACTTTTGATGTTCATATTTGAATTACGATATATATATATATATATTTAAGTCATTTTCAAACATATCTTTGTCTGACATGAGTAATATTGTCATTCTTTATTGGTAAATATCATTCATTGTATCAACTGCAGGAAATAGTAAGCCCTCCTTTTATATTCTTTATAACTGACTCTGACAATAGCTTGTTTATTATTGTTTTGAATTATGCCATTTGTTTATCTTTTGTATCTTTATGTGTAGTTATAAAGAACTTAACTATTTATTTCAATGTAAGATTGTGTATCTGAATTGGTATTATGCATTATGCAATTTATTTTGCTGCACTATCAGGTCCAGAGGGCACTGCACTACTTCATCACAACATTGCATCTTTACCTTTGCCCTCTTGCTCGATAAAGTATTGTGTGTCAGAATAGCCATATACATATGCTGGCTTCCATACTGCAATATGCAGTAGGCATACTTGTAGGTTTTTCTTAATGACTTAATCTGTTTCTGGCATACCAAATAGAACAATTGTATGGGTAAGGGAACCCACAGTAATCTCATTGTTCTCCATTGTATTCTGTCTATGTGTAATGATGTGTTTTTGAAAGCTTACCATTCAAAACCAAAGAAACACCTTACAAAATAAAGCACGTTTAATGTCAATATCATATATATATACTGTATATATATATATATATATATATATATAAAAAATAATTTCTCCTATACATCAACCAACCAATATATTTAAATAGGAGTATTCTATCCATGGACTTGGTTTGTAGTGATAACCCCTGGCAATGACCTTATATTTAATTTTAGTGACCAGCACATATTATGATTTTACTCTACTGACATTTTGAATCCACAACTCTATATTGATGATTGCTTTCTGTTTACATTTGAATACACAGGGGCAATCCATCATCTGTGTTTACACATCACATACATGTTCCTGTTTTATTTGAACCAAAAAGTACTTTTAGAGCATCTTCAGGGCAAGCAGCACTACGTCACATCCTGCCCAAAATGACGGCCTTGCCCACTGAAGAGTGAAAACAAAGCATCAGCCCATCATGTCTAAACGCTGATATGCACTTAGAAAAAAAGGACAGTAAAAGAAACAATCTAACTCAGAAATGACAGTGTAAAAGCCTGCTGCCTGCAACTCGTTCAGACCATACAGTCTATGGTTCAGGCTGACCGGACACCTCATTGGCCAGCATGATCAGAAACGTGCTAAAATGCTATCTCATTTCCTGGTTTTGGTCAGAGCCCTAGAGAGATAGGGCTCTGGTTTTGGTACCCATTCTACCGTCCCTGCAGCACTCTTTCACCAATAGGAATCAACAGGTCGGGACTGGCCATCGGGAGGACCGGGAGGTTTCCCAATGGCCTGGTCTGTTAAGTGGCCTGAGGATATTTGTTTTTTATGTATGTATTGTGAACGCAACGCTGTGCAAATGTGGGTCTGACTCTGCCTCACAGAGGGTGACTGGCTGTCTACATGATGTGGCCTGCCGACATGGCCACTTTCATACAGATCATACTAATGCCCTCGATTGGTCTGGTGTCATTCAAGCTCGGGAGTGTATGTGTGGCGCGAGCGAGCGAGAGAGAATGCGCGCACACCAGTTACGTGTATTGTTGTTGTTAGCATCTGGTGCTAGCTAGCTGCGCTAATGGATATAATGAGCTGTCAACAAGGTGGAGGAGAGTCCTCTCCTGTCAGACTGAGAGACTGATAGCTACAGCTCAGGTGAGGTAAAGGACTCTGATGCGGCTTTCACACCAGCGCTTTTCAGTTTCTAGCTCCGAGCGGGAGCTTTTCTGGTTCAGCTCCGGTTTCCCTTTTCAGCTCCCGCTCTGTGCACACCGCCCACTGGCGCCCCAGAGCTGCCCCTGCTGCGTCATGACGTCACCGTTTACATCGCTGATTTGCCCCCCAACGGCAGCTCACAACAACAACAACAACAACAACTGCGTCGGGTCGATGATCGTGTTGCTTTTAATCACACGAAACCAGAATAAATTGAATAACGACTTCTCCAACCTTATACTTTTCTCCAGAGTGCCGTGGTTCATTGTTTATTAATGTGTTTCTGCAGCATTTACCGACCGCTGCAGTATACTGCTCTTCCACGGGAGTTTATTCTCCCGTTAGCTCCCGGTTAGCTCACACTGCAGCGGCCGCTCTAAAGTATTCACTGTCCGACTCACACAAGCAGCTGATGCATATCCCCAGTTCCCCTTAGCCTAAGTGAATGTGTGTCAGTCTGAATTGACGCTGTTTGGTATCACAACGCTGTTATGAAAGTTTCTCTGGTATAAAACGGGTGATGTTAGCATAGCAACCGAAGCTAAACTGACTACTTGCATCCGATAGCTGCAATAATACAAAACAACACGTCTGCCTCTCTCCACAATGATCGATAACAGTGAACGGATGGTCAAAGTAAGGCACAAATAAACAGAATCACACGAAGCCTGGTTAGTGTTGCCTGACTTTATAAAGTGTGTTTATAGGCACTACTGCTTGTAGGCAGGCATAACAGTCGACCCATGGGAGGTGGGTTTAGTTTCCTGCACACCTCGACGTAAGAGAGACGTAAGCGACGTCACCTCTTAGCTCCAAAGCTCTTGCCTCTGGACCGACAATTTTTTGGAGCTGGAAATGAAGCGGATTCCGGAGCTAAGAGCCGGCGCAGCTCCGGTGTGAACTGGAAAACCCGGCGCTTTTCAGGCTCTAGCTCCGAGCCGGAGCTGAAAAGGCGCTGGTGTGAAAGGGGCATGAGTGTTTGGATAGTTAACTTAGTCTAAGTTCTCTGTGGGTCTCAAACGGTTTGGTCACCATTTATGTAAACACATATTTCCTTTTGAAGAGGGAGTGGTTAGTAAAATACGCATGAATAATAAAAAAAAAAGTTAACTAGGTGAAAAAAGGTAAGATAAACTTTAAAAACTTGTTGAGAGCTAAAACTAGTCTTTGCTGCTGCCTCAAAGAGGAGCAGGGGGGAGATGAGGGAGACAGGTGAGGCTGGTTCAGGAGCCCAGACACACACAACTATAAATAAACCAAAAACAAATAAAGAAACAAGTTTCAATGTTTTTTCATATTGGATATGGTATGTTATTGGTTATGGCCATGTTCTTATGATGTTATGATTATTTAAATGTATACAGTTCTGTTTCATATGGGTGTAGTCTCTTTATTTCCCCCTCAAAGTCCACCAGATTGATGCATTTGAGTCCAAAAGTAAAATAAAAAATCTTACCAGGGGAGCATGCCCCCTCCACTTAAAATATGGTCACATGGATAGGTTCCTAAATAGATTTGCACTTTTAAAAAAAAATAGTAACCCATGTCCATATGTTTATTCTGGGGTAGTAGATTTAAAGTTTAGGGCTATCACTATGGGCAGCAACGCTGTAAATATTGACAAATAAATCCAGGAAAATAGCACAAAAGAAAACTGGTAGTGGCCTGGCTGGGTGTATAATTCCCGGCCTGATTTATTGTCCCAGTCCGGCCCTGGGAATCAAGCTCACCAGACGTAATCTGATTCGGCGTCTCTTATCCTCCAGCTGAGAAAGTATAAATAACCCCGCCTAGAAAAAAGGCATCAGTTGCGTCTCACACTGGACTCATAAAGGCCCTGCTACGAGAGCTATATTTATCCTACGTAACTATATTATATATATTCCTCTTTTTAATCAAAACTCAGAACTTCCCAACTTTAAAAAAAAAAACATGGCAAGTGTAAAAATATACGTTTTCTTAACTTATATTGTGTACATGAACGTGTGATTTCATATGGCGACCAAACTAGGTTAACTAACTGTAATAACTGTTAAGGAGTGGCATATATGCCTGCTGTCCGGGCCCGGCGCCACGAGGGGTCAAAAGGGGGCATTGCCTCCTCAGTTGCATTATTTTCCCCCTCACTTAGAGCATCATTCATCCATCGAAAAGTAAAATAAATTTCCCAATTATTAAACGTCGTCATTTTTACTCTGCATATACATGTATGACATTTGTTGTAACAATATTTTTTTTATTGTGCTTCCTTTCCTTTAAAAAATATCGGATTCCTTCATCTATTACAGTATGTGCATGTGCAGGTTAGAACTTGAATGGATTACACTGCAGAACCAGACAGACTTGCCTAGTTCTGCATTTGACCCCAAACGGAGCTATAGTTCCCTGTAACACTTTACTCAAACCCTCCCCCAGGAACAATAACTGAATACACACGCAAAGCCTCTTCACTAAGGGGAAGGTGTGAACAGAGACTGTGTGTTTTCACTATCTGGAGTGAACCAGAGCTAAGAAAAACGGAGAGAGGAGGGGCCATGAATGAATATTTGATTGGCTCCTCTCCGGCGCTGTGTGCTGTAATATTGATGCGGTGGAGGGGCCTTGAGGGTCTCCAAGGCTCCCAGGTATATTAACACACTGCTGGCTTACTGTACCTGAGTGTGTGTGTGTGTGTGTGTGTGTGTGTGTGTGTGTGTGTGTGTGTGTGTGTGTGTGTGTGTGTGTGTGTGTGTGTGTGTGTGTGTGTGTGTGTGTGTGTGTGTGTGTGTGTGACAACAAGTACGTGTTTAGATTGACCTGTCTACCTTTACATGAGGTTTTCCCTCAGTATTTATACGTCTCATTGAATGAAAAATACCATATTTTTGTTGGTTAATCATGAACAGTTGACTGTTGTGCTGTTTGCTGTTACGCTCATTCAATGTCAGCAGAGAGAATATTAAATATTGCATTTCAGGACATATCTAAAGCACTTCTGGTCAATTATTTAACCGCACGTCAAGTTTCTTTTGCCTTTTTTCCCCTCGTGCATTTGGAGGTTGTACATAAACATTGCTTTAAATAAATTGTGAAGATGAATTTGAAAAACCTTCAGCTTCATTTTTCCAGCACTGAGGGGATGCTTTTATTTTCCAACAACCTTGTTTTAATTTAATAAACCTGTGGTGGGAGAGGAAAGGATTTTCAGGGAAGCCTGGTGAACATGATCTAGTACAAAGGGGACTCCTTTATCTGGTAAAAACATGATCACTGATCATTTATGTTCCTTTGATCAATCAAATCAAATCCAGATTTTATTTAATTGGCTCGCTGGGTTTAAAAAGATGGTAGATGTGTCTGCAAACACTTCCTTAAGACTTCTATATTCAGTCTAAAAGAGTTTTCTTTCTGGTTACTTGTGATTAAATCTGAATATCTGTAGGGGGCGCCATATTATGTATCTGTTTGCTGCTGTTTCAGTGCTGTGCTACCCTGTGTTCTATTCTGCACAATGCCTTGGGAGCTGTTGAGGGGTTGTCAGTCTGTGTTTTTTAAATTCATGACACCTGTTTTCAGGGATGAAAATCCCTCTTCTGTCATCAATAGTGCAGTAAAGAGGAAGCTTGGAATGAAGTGTCTTGTGACCGCCTGCCTTATTGTATGCTCTCTTCTCTGTGGATTATACAGTTCTGTGTCTTCTTACTATTCCATCCTTTTTACTTTTATGTTCTACTTTTCTTTCTTTATCTTGACAGAAATTCTACATGCTATAGTCGCCAAATGGTTGACTGGATTGCAGTTTGTAATCAGAGCTAGAGTCAAATAATTAACCAGATCAACACCAGATCCACAAAAATGTGAAAACAATTCCAGCATTGTCAACAGGCAAAGTTTAGTATATAACCTCCACAAAGGACTAACATTGAGAGACAGGGCAATTTGAGCTCTTGATTTGTATTCAATTGGTCTCAGAAGAATCGTAGAAATTAGTAACCAGCTGGGAAAATTCACAAAAACAGCTATCAACGTGTTGTTTAAACTATCCAAGGAGGATGTACAGTAAAGCAGCATTATAGACACATTAGAGTTATGTTTACTCTTAGAAGCTAGAAGAAAGGCAGCAGTGTCAGTCCCACAGGGAAAGGCCAGGTGTTTGTTGGTGAGGAAGCAAGCTGAGTTTGATCTTCTCCTGCAAGCGTGTCCCCATCTCTCACTGATCCTCAAAGATAAAGACCAAAGGTGAAACACTTTTAACTTTCACTTTTATACTTGACTCACCACCTGCAGATAAAGCAAGTTTCTACAGGTACATTTCAATAGCATAGAAGAACAGAAGACAAGAAGACACCTTATTGATCTCCAGAAAGGAAATAATACAGCAGCACAGAAAACAGGGCTTGTTAGAGGGGCTCCACACATTAGCAGGAGATTCATTTAGAAATTGAGAATAAAACAAAACCTTTGAACAGACATTAATCTCACAGCCGTCACACCAAACTGGAACAGGAAAGCATTCTTGCTGAACGGCCTCTAAGTCGGCTATGCTCTACTGTCTATGATGTATGCTATAGCACTTAACTTAATCATTAAGTGTCTAATACAAACACATAAACCAGCCTTGGATCATTGTTAACAAAAGTATGCAAACAGGGCTGTCACCACACTTTTGACCCTTATAATGGTATGTGCAAAACCAATAGAGCAGCTTCATGACTTTCCAAAGTTAAATAGTACATTCATATCTTTAAGAAATACAAATACATCAATACTCTGATGACATAATATGATCATATGATAAGACATGTGAAACTAAAACATGTGACTCCCTGCAAGATGTGGAATCAACTTAACAATATAATTCAGATAATGGTCGGCACAAAAAAAAGTCTAAATCATTAAAGATCCCTGGTAAATTAAATGAAAGAAGATGGAAAGAAAATGGGATCATCTTTGGGGATTACCAGAGATCGATTTCTTCTAAATGTGTCTGAATTATTCAGAAGCTTTTGCTTTCCTTTTTATTATTTCAGAAGAGCGCTGGGACATGTTAAAACAAAGGCCACTGGCAAAACACTCTAGGTTAGGCTTTGTAACTCTGTATGGAAATATACACACACTACAGCTGCAACAGACACACACACGGAATAGCTGATGAACAACAGAATACATTATTTTATCTGAACAAATTAGTAAAGTTTGTTCTCCAATTAGAAATGATTTGTGTTGTTTGTGTGTATGGCAGCATATATTGGCAAACAGCGTTCAGAAAAGGCACTTGGCCCTTAGAGAACGCTTCTGTGTTTAATCACGCACGCATGCACGCACGCACGCACGCACGCACGCCACACACACACACACACACACACACACACACACACACACACACACACACACACACACACACACACACACACACACACAGAGATTCCAGGTGAGATTTCTCGTCCAAATCTCGTATTGTCGCATATTCGGTGCCCCTGGAAGAATCCTTTCTAACGTAGCATTCCCTGATGTTAACCATATTTCCCTCCAACTGGCGTGGCCCAGTGATGCTGGGTTTAGCGCGCCACAAGATTACGTTTGGTTGTGCGGCGACAAGCTCTATCAAGTTCTGGCTCCCCTCTGGATAGGGACATGCACTCTAGTGGATTTGAATCCAGCAGTCACTGTCCTCACGTCCTTAATGTACACGACACATCATTACCCAGAGTTCCAACACCCCGACCACCACAAGGTAAAAAGAGATCTGACGTCCGCTGGAGCTAAATTCATGGGCGGCCTGTTCCCATGGTGGGGTACAGTAAACAATGCCCATAAAATAGATACCTTACACGTCCGGCTAGAGAACCTCACTTACGAGACGACGCAAGGCTTCCAGGCATTGCCCCCATTCATAATAGCCTCTAGGAACATGCTCATGCAGCACCAATTTGCTCTTGACCTTTTGTTCGCCTCAAAGGGTGGCCTGTGTCATGTGATCGGTGACTCCTGTTGCACTTACATTCCCGACGCCACCAAGAACATCACTGACACCGTGCTGCATCTCAACGACCTGTTAGCCGACATGAAAGCGGATGACATATCCAACGCAGGTGGCTGGGACTGGTGGTCCTGGCTTACATCGGGGGGGTGGGAAGCATGGCTGGCTAGGATAGTTAGACCCCTGGCGATCATTTTTGGCCTATTAATCAGTTGTACCTGTTTGATTATCCCAATACTGAAGAAGTGCGTTTCCAGCAAGGTATCCTCAGCTTTCGTTCAGTATACTGCTATTCCATTACACGACAATCCTTTGCGCCACAGTGAGATAGACCAGCTAGATTCCGACACTACAATATAATCATGTGTACCCTCCTCTCTTATTCTTACATTATATTGGAGTCTGTCCTCCACAAAAACAGCCAGTTTTCTATGATATATTTGTGATGTGTTTACTTAAACCAGCGATGGAGTGTATTCATTGATGTGTTATATCAGTCTATCCTGTCATTTGTTTTTTTATTGATCAAGTATGATCAAAAGCGGAGAATGTAGTGGACATTTTTATTATATCCTTATATGCTTAAACCAAATGCTTCTCAAACAACTGTAAAACACCTATATCATTTCCTGAGATGTGCTGTTTTCTTCTCATACTCTACTTTGGGTTTATTCCCAAGCACTTCAAGGCCACAGAGATGATTTGGCTACTAGGTTGAGACTCACACAAAGTCACACAATAACTTCCCTACTCTGGGAACCGTTATGCTATCTACAGCTCAAGGACAGGTGTCTAATAACAATATGTGACTGTGTGAAGACAGATTTCTGAACTTCCCACTCTTTCTTGTATATAATCTTTGCTACCATATTGTACTGCACACACTCACGCAGACTATCCTATACTCTGAATGACCTGTGTCTATTTTTATTGTATCTTATGTATTTGAAGCTTCAAATAAATAACCAGAAAGACAACTCTGTCTGATTCACCATTTATTTGTTTTGATCACTTTGACTTGTACTCTCCACAGTGTTGGGTCTCAGATTTCCATAACAGGACTTGCTGTTAATCTTCATATCCTCCCCTCATCATCATTAAGCTCACTGGAGACCAATCTGTTCTGATGTCAGTCATTAAAATCATTTTTGTTCTTTCTCTCAGTGTGCACACGCACAAGCATACACACACACACCTCCACTAATCTGATGGTCATCTGGAGGGACAGCCGGACCGACAGCCTCTCTGACGGCTGGGTTTGTGTCACCAGCTGTCTTGGATGCATTAGCCACCAAGACCGGACCGCCCACCCCCCGGCTGAAATGGCCGCCTCGCCTCAGTCCCCTGGCGAGCTAACCATCATTAACTGCCATCTTGGCCCTGACTTGCCGTGTCCCTCAGAACCAGAGGGAGGTCGCGGATGGGCTGCTTGGAAGTGTGCTGCTGTGAATAATCGAGTCCATGTGAAAGGATGAAGTTTCAGGGGGGAAGTGTGGGAGGCTGTCATTATTTTAGTTCCAGCTGCGAAGCCTAGAACTAAAATAAATTGGCCAAAACTTGGAGAACTTTTGCTTACAAACTAATGAAAGGTCAATCACTGTGTATTCAATTCAGACCTTTTATCATAAGCAAGGCCAACGTGGTTTGTTTGGAATAAACAGATGCATCACTGGATAATAAATGTTAGCTTTGGTCCAAACTGAAAATGTCTCAACAATAGTTGAATGCATTGCCTTAAAGGGGCCCTATTATGCTAATTTGCAGGTTCATATTTATATTTTGTGCCTCTACTGTGAGATGTTAACATGCTTTACATTTCAAGAAGTCTTTATTTTTCTCATACTGCCTGTGCTGCAGCACCTCTTTTCACCCTCTGTCTGAAACCAGAGCCCAGTCTGCTGTGATTGGTTAGCTGGCCAGCTCTGTTGTGATTGGTCTAAAGCTTAGAGATGTCCCACCCCTTATCACATGGAGCGCTGGCCAATAGTGCAAGTGTTACAGAGATATGTCACGATGTTACAGTAGTATTCAAATAAGTCCAATGGTTTGCAAAGGCCATGCTAATAAGACCATTAACATGCACAAAAACCTATACTTACAGGGAAGGGACAACCCGAAAAGCATAATTTGAATCCGAGTTACTTTGTTGATGCTCTTACTTTTTTTCTCTAGCTCTATGAGGTCAAGATTTGTGGTTTGGCCATAACATGTGGAACAGACATTCATGTTCCCCTCAGCATGAAAGAAAATCCCTTCTGCGACCTTTAACTTGACCTACTGCACTAGCAGGTAAACATTTGAATATGTCCAATACTTTGAATAAGCATACACAAATAATGATGATTGGCTAGTAAACTGTCTCAGTTTAGCTCTTTAATATTTCCCGAGATGGTTTTAAAAGTGAAGTTCAATAATATGTATAAATAACAATGAGAGCAGCTTGGTGTTGAATATGAGAAGCACCTAGATGCACATTTGTACGCTGGGTCAGAACGTTGTCTCTTCCGAAGCCCTGGAGAGCTTCACCAGAGCTTCACCAGTCCCTGGTAATGTTGTTATGACGGCTGAGCTAATGCAGCATCCTGCCATGTTGTTGTGTGGCTGTTTCCCTCAGGAACCGGTGTGTGTGTTCGGAGTGTCTCAGTGAAGAGGAGCAGAGGAAGAGGGAGGGTTATTGCAGTATATTAAGAGACCATGCTGACATCAACATGCTCGCTAACTGGCAAGAGGGGATGTTCATGATGTTTACCAAATGCTCTTTGGGATCAGACTGAATGAAACACTTACAGGGCGAATAAAGGTATTCAAGCTCCTACTCATATGCCCCTTTCACACCAGCGCCTTTTCAGCTCCGGCTCGGAGCTAGAGCCTGAAAAGCGCCGGGTTTTCCAGTTCACACCGGAGCTGCGCCGGCTCTTAGCTCTGGAATCCGCTTCATTTCCAGCTCCAAAAAATTGTCGGTCCAGAGGCAAGAGCTTTGGAGCTAAGAGGTGACGTCGCTTACGTCTCTCTTACGTCGAGGCGTGCAGGAAACTAAACCCACCTCCCATGGGTCGACTGTCATGCCTGCCTACAAGCAGTAGTGCCTATAAACACACTTTATAAAGTCAGGCAACACTAACCAGGCTTCGTGTGATTCCTTACTTTGACCATCCGTTCACTGTTATCGATCATTGTGGAGAGAGGCAGACGTGTTGTTTTGTATTATTGCAGCTATCGGATGCAAGTAGTCAGTTTAGCTTCGGTTGCTATGCTAACATCACCCGTTTTATACCAGAGAAACTTTCATAACAGCGTTGTGATACCAAACAGCGTCAATTCAGACTGACACACATTCACTTAGGCTAAGGGGAACTGGGGATATGCATCAGCTGCTTGTGTGAGTCGGACAGTGAATACTTTAGAGCGGCCGCTGCAGTGTGAGCTAACCGGGAGCTAACGGGAGAATAAACTCCTGTGGAAGAGCAGCACTGCAGCGGTCGGTAAATGCTGCAGAAACACATTAATAAACAATGAACCACGGCACTCTGGAGAAAAGTATAAGGTTGGAGAAGTCGTTATTCAATTTATTCTGGCTTCGTGTGATTAAAAGCAACACGATCATCGACCCGACGCAGTTGTTGTTGTTGTTGTGAGCTGCCGTAATGGCTGCCGTTGGGGGGCAAATCAGCGATGTAAACAGTGACGTCATGACGCAGCAAGGGCAGCTCTGGGGCGCCAGTGGGCGGTGTGCACAGAGCGGGAGCTGAAAAGGCAAACCGGAGCTGAACCAGAAAAGCTCCCGCTCGGAGCTAGAAACTGAAAAGCGCTGGTGTGAAAGCCGCAATAGACACTCACATACAAGGATTAGAAAACCTCATGGATCTGAAAAGTTGTACATGACTGTGATGGAAACTTCTGAAGCAATGGAGACGAGACTCAGAGAGACACGGGGAGAGCAGGAACTTTGATGGCAAAGACCGATGGTTTATTTGGAGCTTCGGCCGGAGAATTCACAAGACATGTGCTGTGCCACGAGTTGACACAGCGGTTGCCAAACCAATTCTGAAGATCTCTACCAGACCCATGTATTCAGCTAGAGAATCATCAACATGCTGCATAACAAGATAAAGCCCTATAACCTCTCTATCAGCTGACGCCAACAGGCAGGAACAGGGAGACAAAACACTGAGAGCACAGCTGCCAAGTCTGTGCTCAGTGAGGGCAGTAAACTGATAAACTGGGTCAAAGTTATGGGCCTAGGAAAATATTTCCCCAACAATGACCAGAACTGTCTGTCAACAACGTAAACAGGAAAAGATGGAACTCCATAAAGCAAAGTCCAGGAATATATTAAATCGCAAAGCATTGATCAATTATGTCATTTAAACTATTTAAATTATTTAATAACAAATTAAGTTTTTGTTTTTTTGTTGTAACATGAGTCTAAAGTGTACTCATTAAACAGTGAGCAGTCCTTTCTCCCTTGGAAGGAATGCCTACAGAAAGTGCAAAAACATTTACCGGCTGACGGTCGTATGACTGACAACCGGTGAAGTTTCTGTTTGCACAGATGTGCAGTGATGTGCAGTGCACAGATGTCTGTCAGAATCAGAATCAGGTTTATTACCAGGTAGGTTGACACGTACGAGGAATTTGACTTGGTGTCGTGGTGCATACATAAAAGTAAAATAAAAAACACAGATAGAGAACTAGAAAAATGTTTAAAATAATAAAGAATGTAGTAAAATATAACAGTATTTTCATAGAAATGGAATGGAATAAAAAGGTTTAAAATATGGAATAAAAATCGACAGTAATAAAAAATGTTTTTTAAAAATATTGTTGTACATTGTGTGCATTAAAGTAATGCATAGAGTCCAAAATGACTTTATGAATTCTTGAGGTAGGCCTTGTAAGCATGTTTTTTGGGGTCTCACTTTGGCCAATGACCAAAATCTCCTCAGTCCATCACTTAGTCCAAGTGGCTTTGTGTGTCAACTTTGAAGAAACACCTTTGAGATATCGTGTTTGTATAAATAGTATGAATTAAGGCTTTCACCATTATTAGTATTTTGTATGGCAGACTTTATGACCACACTGAAAAGTGTAAAAGTACAATTCTAAAGGAAAAGGTAGTACCTGAAGTTGAAACCCACCAGTAGCATAGATGTTGCTTTCCTTTAAGTGAGCAAATCAACTAAAATTAACCAAGGTCTAAAAACATGGGACACATTGCTATTTCCCTTTGAGAGTAGTGCCTGTAGTGGCCATCAAAACCTTTTTTAGTTTGTCAAGTTTGCCCAAACATGCATGCACACAGTAGTGTCAGAGGTCTTGCTTGAGTGAGTCAGTGGGTGTTTCTCAATGTCGAGGAAGGATCCTTCAGAGCCACTATTTCATGGATTCTACGTCATCGAATCCCGCCGAAGGACTGTTTCAATGTCCAGGATCCTTGAAATTCTACCGAGGACTGAGTCCTTCGTTGCAGGAAATTTCGAGGATGCACATGTGTATGTATCCTCCGTGGTCTTAAAAGCCCCACAATGCTTTGTGCACGGACCAATTTCCAAAATCTTTGGCGGAAAATGGCAGAATCCAGGCATTACACATTTAAATGTAAGTATGTTCAGTGGCATAGTAAATGTGCACATGACTTGTGTTTAAAGTTTATAGTCCGTTTGAGTTTTGCCCGTGTGAACCCTTTATATATAGTCTATGGTGTGAACGCAACACCAGAGAAGCGGACTATTAGGTTTGAATGAGACCTTAGAGCGTTTTGCACCTAAATAAATCATTTAAATGAACCTTGTTTTGACTTTGCCTCTTTTGTTGATATTTGTGGTTTATGCTACAATGTGCACCAATATGTGTAAAGAAGCTTTTGCAGACATCACGTATGATATATGAATGGAAAGGATGTACAGAAACACTTTTTTGGAAAACTATGAGAATTAAGAAAGGTGATTGAAGATGAGAAATGTATGTAAATGTAAATATGTTGTAGGAATAACTTGCAGAAATGATTTAAAGGATATTCATTGATCAGCAGTAAGTAAGGGGTGGGAATTATAAGCTTCCTCCTGCTCCCTTTCGGACACATGATTTATTATTATTATGAATATATAAATATTATTATGAATATTGATAAATACTGTATTCTAACAATACGGTATTCTGTTTTTCACATTTGTTTTTTTAATCTGTTCGAAATAAAGATGGAAATGAAAAATGAAATGAAATACACATTTTATTATTGATTGGTGATTTTATGATTTTCTTATGGCTGCTTATCCTCCAGGACTTTTTCAAGGCTGCAAACAGAAGGAGAACGTTTTATGTTAGTTTAGTGGTTCTGTCCTGGAGGGATGATAATTTTACAAAATACGTAAACAATACGTATACAAGTAGATCTTCGCAAATCAGTTATGATTCTTCAAACAAATCGCGCTCAATTTAAGGCGGGGCCTTGCATATGACGCACACCTGCACACTTGCTAGCCTGTTCCATTCTTCGTTCTCCGATGCTAGGAAGGATTCTTGCCTAGCCTCTGAAGGACCTGACTCGGAAGGACATGTCCTACCAAGGAAGCATCCTCGACATTGAGAAACACCCAGTGTCAGGAGTGTTACAGCCAGCCTTCACCTGGATGTAGCTCAATAAATAACAATGATGAGTAATTTGCAAGGAGCAACAAGTTGACAGTCAATTTGTGGGTCTCGTATTCAAGGCCAAGGTCCACAGCAGCTGTATCGCTTTTATATTCCAACTCATGTAAAATGCATAGATAATGTCAAGTTAAACTTACACCCTCTTCCCCACACTTGTTTTCTATTTCCTCCTCGCCTTCCTTTTTTGTCCACGTTGCTCTTATCTCTTCATTTCCTCTCTCCTCTTCTCTTTCCTTGTTTTCTTTCATCTCTCTTCACATGTCCTCTCCTTTTATCTCCTTGTTTCTTCTCCTACGTTTCTCTTTTGTCTTCTTTACTCCTCTCCTTAATCCCTTTCCTGTCACTTGTCATCTTGCCACAAAGGCTCAGAGGAGCGTCATAGAGGAGCATCTCTAAGCCCAGGGCTCCAGACACAACACACCCAATTCACTGTGCTGGGGCAAATTAACAATGAACAACACTGACAACAATAATATGAGGATTCGTGCTGAAGCAGGCAAGCTTTTCCCTTCATGAGCTGCTCTTTCATTCATCGAGTGTTCTGATTTGTATACAATTCAACCAACGAAGCTCGACTAATAATGAGAAGGTTTTATTAAAAACATCAGCTTTCAAATATCTCTGATAGTTATTATCTGATTGAATTGTGCAAATTCTGGTTTTGTGAAGTTTTTATGTAGCCAATTTGTTTGACCACTACAAATGCTATCGAGGACGTTTCTTTTTACTAGTAACAACCATGTATGTATCAGGCCTAAAACGACTCGGATACCAGGCCCAGGTTGAGGAAGGTTTCATAAGATCATAAATTAATAATAGGTTTATAATTAATCTTGTTTGCAGATCTATCTCACAGATGTTGCTGCTTCCTGTTTTTCACTAATTTAGTCCATTTTGCACAGACTATAGATACATATCATCGTTTTAAAGAACTGAAAAAGAGAAATGGGACCACATCTGACCTATCCAAGCAGTTACTTTTATACCCGGCATATTTAAGATGCTTACAAGTTTGTTCTGGTTAGTTTGGTGTTGCATTTATGGGGTCCAATGAGGTTTTCTCTTGAAGCCTCCATCCAAGCCACCCCTTCTTAACCTACATACACACATTTTTCGACCTTGATGTGGCTTCCAAACACAATGTTGTAGCTTTGTCTAAATAAAAGGATTCTCTTCCACAATTAAAGAGTATTGTCCTATCGAAGATTGTAAAACACTTTGACATTTTTAGCAATAACGTCTCCCTGTAATGTCATCTTCATGTGACAAGTAACATTTGTTTTTGACTAAAGAGAAACAATTGCCTACAAATATTCTGACATCTCTGATTTTGTATGACAGTCAAACCTGGAATTCAGTTGCAACAGATCTTACCTGATGCAACTGAATCTGAGTAGAAATGGACAAAAGTTTAATACATTTTCTGCGATGTCGTACGATATACAAAGTTAATATCTGCTGCTGTGACAGACAGAGCCTCCCTTTGGAGGATGTGTCTTAAAGTTCTGGAAATGTTTCAGAAGACAGTCTTGTAAAGGGCAGCTTCCTACCAGTCACCTGCACCAGTATACAAAGGCTCCTCAGCTGAGGAGCCTTTGTATACTGGTGCAGGTGACTGGTAGGAAGCTGGTGTGTAGGCTGTTGAGGGAGAACAGGGGAGATCGGCAGGATATGAAATGAACAGGAGAAGTTAGAGTTTAATTAGAAGAAATCATGAATA
The DNA here is from genome assembly GCF_902827115.2 of Pseudochaenichthys georgianus. Lineage (NCBI taxonomy): Eukaryota > Metazoa > Chordata > Actinopteri > Perciformes > Channichthyidae > Pseudochaenichthys > Pseudochaenichthys georgianus. Next base: position 13,697,712 of record NC_047511.1, on the reverse strand, counting down.
GGACGCACAACAACTAAGATGCAGGCTTTGCAACGACATCCTTTTTTGTCTCTTCTCATTTCTCCTAGTGTCTTTCCTGTCTGGTTTCCATAACTCACACTTACCTACAGGCTGCCAAAACCACTACAGGCCTTCATTCTCAGTTCTGAATCGCTGAATCGCTTCTTGAATCTTCTTTTTTGCTTGGATGACAGCTCAAATCTATTCTAGGATGTAGCACATAGCTCCTATAAACATGCACTGACAGCAATGTCAAGAAGAGACATGCGTGTTCGCTCAGAGTTGGTGCAACAAAAGGTGTCACAGCGGATTTTCTTTACCTACACTTGTTTTTATACATATTTTTAGATAAATAACAAAACATTCTCTCTGGTTTTGGCTGAGCTGTCTGTGGAAATCTGAATCCATACCAGTCAGACATTGTCACATGCAGATTTCAATTATGTTTACAGATTAGAAAAAAACATCTTGTGAAATAATGGTCTGAGTAAATGAAGCTGCAGGAAAATAGAAAGTCTTCAACATTTAATAATTTTGCCTCCGGCTCTGTTAACTGATGGTGGAGGTTTGGAGTGTCCGATGCTCTGAGGCCACTTCCACACACTCATTGAAAACGTGTATCTGCCAAAAAAGCTCACCGTCTCTCCTGAGAAGCACGGCAGGTAATTTGTCTGAGCCTCTGAGGTTTCAGTACATGTGCACTTAACCCTTCTGCTGAGGTTTTATTTAAAATATATCAAGTCAGCAGTTGGTTAAACATTGCAGTTGCAGATTTACAAAGGTCCTGGTCACATGTCAATCCAGGAGAGCAACATTTTCAGACTCAAATAAGAAAAAATCTTTTTATTTAATTTGGGTTGGTCATAGATAAACTTTGACATATAATTAAAGTCAATAAAACGTAAATGCCCTTTGAATGACAGGCAAATCATTCACTATGTGGTCACCTATCTTCTCTCGAAAAAATGTCTTTGCCTCACTTGATATAGTTAAGCCATGGAAACATTCAGTGCACTGTGCAATAGCCATCTTAAGAGGAGAATGTTTGTCTCAGTATGTGGCAAAAGCAAAAGGTGTGTTTGATAACTAATTGAAATAACAGCATTCCATTCAGAAGGGATTGTTCTGGGTCACATGCTTGGGTGCCTGTGTTTGGCCTGTGAACGTCAGAAATGCTTTTAAGGAGACATTTTTTTTTTTAATTATTTCTTTGTGCCAAAGGTCCAAAATACAAAATGCCTTATAGGACATTTTTGCGAAAACACTTATTGAGCAAAAGTATGATAAATGGCAAGCTATCTTGTAACAAAACCTAAATCATGTTAATTCCTCACACAGCTGGGAGTATAGTTTGGACATATCCAAAGTGCATCAACAAAAAATGTCACTAAGCATTTAGCAGTATATCTAAGGTTGCACCCATCATCTTCCACCTCCTCCTTTAACTGCAAGGTGTCATGGGGTAAAGTTAAGGAAGGCTGGACACAAACCCAACACAAAAACAGTGTCAAACGCAAAACTAAGGGGGGCAGGCAAGGTGATACCAAACAAAGGAGAACAACTAAACAAATGAGGACTAAACCCGGATTACACAAGGAGCACGGGTGGTGATCACGAGGGCACACAAGAAACATTTCAGATAAAGAGGGAAACAGAAAAACCTGGTCAGCCGAACCACACCGGGAGAAACACTGACACTGATAGCTTTTCTCGCTAAAAGTAGCTGTTGCTGTGAACAAAAATAGTAAAGTTGCTGTCTAGCAAAAACGAAACAATGAGCTTAAAGCGGCTAAAGCCGCAGCCAGCTATAATAAACCATTTCCTCATGTATAGCTATACAGTATTGAAGGCAAACATCTTTATTAGTGCATTCTGACAACCAGCTGCAACACTAACAACATTTATAAATGTGAATTGTGGAAATTACAATCTCCGTTTGCAGGACTTTTTGAGTTTTGTTCTTCCCAAAGTCAGAATTTATTCGGGAAAGAAATATTTAAGTTCTTCTTCAACAACTACATGGAACTGTTCATAAGCTTCAAAACACTTTTAAAAGCTATGGTGAAACGCATTGAGTTCAGGATTTCTCTATGGAAATGCTTCATCTGAACATTTTAATGTTACTCAAATCTTTGTACTTTTATGTTAATAATCAAAACTCTGTCGAGCTGCTATTCTACACTCAGTGGAACTTATTAAACTTTTAGATTTTCAGTGATTTGAAAATAACAAACTTGGACATACATTTCTCGGGAAAGCTGCAGCAGTGATTTAGGCCCATTGATGAATCAGTAAAACATTGGACATTTCTCATTTGACATCTCCTTACTGTATGCTTGCCCAATGTATATCAAGCACATATTTTTTTGTAATGCCAGTTTCAACACAATTCTGGCATGTTTCCTCCGCTACACAGTGTCTGGGTCTCCGGCCCGTCAGTGTCGGGTTATGTGTCTCACAGCGGTGGGATGGCGAGTCAGAGTGCACGGCTTTGAGAGGACTTCTTCCTGTCGTGCATTATTAATACCTGATGTTCACAGTTGACCTGGCACTCACACACTTCCCTCACTGGGCCATGAATGGAGGAGTGTGTGTTTGTGTGTGTAGTAAAGACACAGAGTATTAAACTGTATTACAAATTCAGGATGGATGCAACACATTCAGTTCATTGCATGAAACGTCTCCTCTTTGGAGGCAAATGCTCAGAAATGGCCTAATCCTTATCAGAGTCTCATTGGCTGGGTGTGTGAGGTGCAACGCGGTTAATTGCTGTTAGTTCTGTATGACAAGCTTTGCAATTTGTTCTCCATAATCTGCCTCAGTTCAGCTACTGACGCTTCATTACTTTCTTAAATGAGACTGGTTTTATCCAAATACTCAGCCTTTGAAAGAACAGGAATGTAATGTAGATCATTTGCCCTGAAAAGAAGTAGACAGAGCGGAGTGGGGCTGAGCGATCCGTCACAGAGCCCTGTGAGAAAACTTCACTGACAACCATATAATGAGCCTCTGTGTGGATCTCCCACATTTTTATTGTGTCTTTATCTCCTCTCTCTGAACAGAGGGGGTGAAAAGGAGAAAAAAAAGAGGCTGCAGGTTCGGAGCAAATTACCCACGCTTATTTATTCAGAGATTTTGCCTCATAGAGTAACCAACCCCCTGGGTCTTTTCACAGGCCCGGGCGAGTGCCAAATCACTTTGCTGCGTAGAAGGGAAGAAGAGAGAAGGGAAAGAAAAAGGTAGTGTTTTCCCAGAAGTGGTTTAAAGATAGACAAGAGGTTGGGGTCAGCTGTGGGAGGTCGAAAGACAGCGAGTGAATGGAGATGACTACCTGAACCCAAAGGGAAGATGAGAACACGTTTTTTCCGGGGGGAAAGCGATCAGAGCGAGAGTTAACTCGAAACCTCAGAAGGAGGGAAATGAGAGGAGAGAAACTGGGGGAGGGTGGGGGTGTTAGAAACAAAAAAGGGAGGAAGGGTGGATGAGCTGGTTCAGCATCTCCCAGGGGTCTCAGAGGGAGAGGAAGATGGCTCGGCGAGTGCGCCCCCCGCAGAGGAACTCAACAGGGGTTCAGCTTTTTGTTTTGGAGAGGAAAAAATAAAACATCCTCACCACCCTTCACAGTAATATGGTGGTCCCAGAGGCTCATACACTCCTTATTACAGCCGGTGGAGGGGCTTTGTTTAGAAAGACGGGGGGCTTTTTCTAATTCATTCATCTTCCGCCCCCCCATAGTCTCACACACACTCCCTACCTCCCTGAGATTTAACACACATTCACTGACACAAATACATATGGACTCTGTCAGTATTAGCACAGTGACATGCTTCCCTTTGTTTTGACTCTGTACTCCAACACATCAGATTTGTAATGAGACAATAAGTGTGTTTCCTTCATCTGCTTTTATGCACATTTTGAAAGGTAAAATGAAAGAAAAACTAAGTAAGATGCCCCCCAAGAAAGCAGGTGATCAAGCGCTTTCACTTGCCGAAACGGGCCTTAAAGGCGCTCTATTTTGCTTTAGGGTTTTCTCTTTCCTGTAATGTGTTATTTAGGTTTGATTGCCGTGCAGCCACAGCACAGGCAGTATGAGAAAAAGAAAGACCCTTTTGAACATTAAAGCCTGTAAACATGTCACAGTAGAGGCACATATGTCCTCTTTAAAAATGTTTATAGTGCTTCGGTAGCAGGCAGTAGATAGGACAAATACAATAAAAATAATTGCTGGGAGATATTTGTTATGCTCTGTATAAAAAGGTATTGTTAGTAAAGCAGGGTTGAATATGAGATTAAATAACTTATTTTCAGCTGGAGAGGTTTAGATCGTTTTTTTGTGTGAATAAGACTCGTAGCCGTTCTTACCCTCGGGGGTGTTCTGCATGAAAGGGGGTTATAATCCCCAGATATCATGCGCATGTAAACACACTTGAGTTAAAGCTGTAGGTCAGTATGTTCAACCTGTAGTCATTGTTATAATTTAAAACCAATATGTTCAGAAATACTCTACCAGAGAGTCCAAATAGAAACACCCCCTCTGCTCAGCCCCCTGAGGAGCAGTTTCATGTGGATCTAGAGCCGATTAGCTGGCTGAAGCTACATTCTGTAATCGCTGAGGTGGGCTTAAACAAAACTGATCGGCGGTCTCCTCAAGGTTACTTGAGTGCTGTATATTCCTATAACCTGTCAGTGTTCACTCAGGCAGTCAGCCTTTTCACTCATGTTCAGGTTTTGATTCGGATAGTAAATGCGTTCCAAAAAGCCCTTTTTAATGTAGTAATTTCCTTTCTGTACTTACGTCCTTCAAGTCTCTTGTTATCCTTTTCCCAAACAACTTGTCTTGTATCCCAGATCATTTAGTTTATCTTGATTATATTGCAGCAAGTTGACTCATCATGTTTAAAGGGGACCTATCAAGCAAAATGCACTTTGTGATGTCTTTTATACATAAATATGTGTCCCCGGTGCGTCGGGGAACTCACGCAGCGTCAGAAAATAAAACCCTCTCTCTTTTCCTCCGTACCCAAATCTGTTAATTTGTTTTTTTTCAAGCTAAGGACCCAAGATCCGCGTTTCTCTAACAGGGCTGCAAAAGAGGGGTTTGAGCAGTAAGAGGCATGGCTACAATGGGTGAACTGTTCGGTATTTTGAAAAAAAAACTTCACAGACATGTTTTGTATAGGTATAGCCCTACAATATATATTTAAAATATAGCATGATAGGTCCACTTTAACAGAGGTTTATTTTTCTTCTAAAATCTTATTTTTATATGGATAGGCCTTGACCTTAACATTTTAAAGGTTAGGTTGGATAGGTCGAAAGTAACGGGAGAGTTTTGAGCTACGCTCTTGAGAGAGGGTACATGTTGGTATCCACCAGGCCATAGTGAAGTTAAGTTCAGAGAAACCTTTAAAGAGGGAAAACATGTATGGGAGACTTGCAAAGCTGCGTAGGGTGGGAGGTAAAACAAGTTCACCTGCAGGCATGACGGCTCCGGTGTGGGAAGTTTGCCAAAGACTCCAGACACCACAACTCCATTGAACTGCAACATTCAGAAAGCTAACCCTGGTGGTGATATGCTTAATCAGCAACTCATTCGCCAAGGGCTTGAATGGGACCGATCTTTTTTTTTTTACTACTCTGGATCAATAGGTAACCCTGTTTTACCCTGCCTTTACCATAGCAGTCAGATCAGGGTTTGTAGTTTCTTTGGGATTTCTAAAGTTGTGCCTTGCTCTGGGGCATAACGTTAGGTAGACTGCTATCATTAGTCATGTTGCTAAAATCACATGTACAAGTACTTTCCATATCTAATCAGACCTTTAAATCTAGTAAAAGCTAATTGTTTACTTCATTCAAAGTATTCATGCCACGGCTCTTTAACACTCAACACCACCTCATTTCTCAAAACATAATCTAAAGGCTTTCACAATGAACGGACAATTAGTGTGACCCTGAAATTATTTGAAAAGTGCAAAGAATCCATCCACTCCCACCTATTGCCAATCAATGAAATGTCTTTTTAAATTCCAAGGCAGGAAAAACATAAAGAAGGGCAAAAAGATAATATGTGATCACCATTATGGAAACATACGAAAAGCAACAGCTCACAGTGAGAGAGAGAGAAAGAGAAGCCTGTCAGAGATATGTGGGTTGTTGTGTTTCCTTTGTGCCAGCTCTCTTTAACTAATTTATGATTCAGGGGACTCGCAACTACAAAACAAATGGGGAAAATATGAGGAGGACAGAAAACAAATGAGGAGGTTAAAATTGAGAATCAGGCAGGAAGATCAGCGAGAATCCAATGGGAGCAGAGAAATGTATTTTGCTCCAAGAGTCCTTTAAGGTGAACGGAAATGAAGGACCCTGATATGAAAGAAAAAGACAAGAAGGGGAAAAGGAGGAGAGGGAGTGGGGTGTTTCCCTGAGGCGGAGATGTGTTTGTGTGTGAACTAATCTCTCCCTCTCTGTCTCTGTCTCTCTCTCTCTCACACACACACACACACCCTCCCTCTCTCTCTCTCTCTCTCTCTCTCTCTCTCTCTCTCTCTCTCTCTCTCTCTCTCTCTCTCTCTCTCTCTCACAGTCACTCAGTTGCAACAACACGCTCACCGAGGTCGGCAGCACAAAGCAGAGACACTGTCTTACCAGCTTTCACACACTCTCTCCACACCTCACTCGAACACACGCGCGCAGACATTCAACACACACCTCCTCAGCAACACCCGGGAGCTGAAGTCTAACTGACGAGAGGAAGGAAGGACACTGGTGAAGAGAAGAAGAAGTAATAGAAGCTGAAGAAGAAAAGATAAAGACACATTTTGTAAACCATCAATAAGGTAAGACTTTTATTTTATCTCATCCATTCAATCACAGCTTATCTGTATTTAAAAAGCCACCCCACTGTGTAAATCACTGCCAATGTTTACACAAAGTGAGACGCGAACATCAATTAGAACACAGTGCAAAGTCTCATCTCATGCTGCAGGGAAGGGGTACCTGTACAGTTTCAGAGTGTATAGTGTCGTGCAGGTGCTAATGCACAAGAGCACTTCTTAGTTTTGTTACACACTTGTTCCTTTACTTTAGTGACGCAAGCAATCTGAAGAAATTACTTTTTGCACCTTGACAGAAACAGTGTTCTTATTTGTTTTTTGGGTTTTTGACCTTAAGAGAGTATATTGATGATAATTGAGGTATTTATTTTTCTTGGTTTGGTATTGGTTTGTAGTATTATGTCACCCAGCCAACTCCAATTAATTATTACTTTCATTTAGCTGGTTAAATAGTACAACAAAACGTCTTTACGGTTTTTTTCCCACCTTTATTCCATATTGGTTTCTGACTGTGACTGTTACTGCTTTTAAAAACATTTTAACCAAGGTGTGGTTTATACCCACATTTAACCTGACCTTAACCATAGCGTTGTTACATCAGAATACTGATTAACAGTTATTTGTTATGTTTTTGAAAGGCACAAACAGATGATGTCATCCTGTTGATAGTGGCAATTGGGAAATGCATCGTCCGGGAGGGCATTGACCAACAACGTTATTTTTGGCGTTTAGCGAGGATGCTGGCTTGGTAGTCACATACTTCCAAGTCACTTCCTTCAGAAACGAAGCAAGTATGCTTCCAAGCCACGGCTTCGGAAAACGAAGAAGAATGGAACAGGCTAACAAGTGTGCCACTCTCTCTAACGGTTTCAACATAAACTGTACCGAAAATAAATACCTCACGATGTCTATCTAATTATGAACTTGCTTTACTTTCACGGAACACATTTTTGGTGATAGCAAATGTAACAAAGTAACATATTTACCAACACATGTTCTACGCCACTACATACTTACATTTAAATGTGTGCTGCGTGGGTTTGCAATGGCGGAAATTGCGTTGGCATTCTTCGTTGCAGGTTAAGTGGATGCAATAGAAATCCCACAATTATTATATCACTACAAATGAATGACTCAAGTGTCTGTTCATTTTAAAACAAATTAATACAAGGGGGGTTGAATCGTTGAATCCTACATGTAAAAGGCAGAACCACTTTTTTCTTTTCTAAACTACTTCCGTCAGTGGTCTTGACCAGTTTGCATTTATAAAGAATACACAAATGTGTATAATCGTTAATGTCAGATATGTACTAAGTAAATACATTTGTTCCTGCTCAAGATTAGATTCAACTTTATTGCAGTTTGTGCACAAAGCAGTAAAGTGAAAAGTAATGTTCACAATCTATAGAATAAAATATAGAATGAAATGAATGATGAATAAACAGTGAGGGGTATGAATACACTAGATCAGGGGTGCCCAACCTTTTTTGAACTGAGAGCTACTTTTAAAGTTGCCAGTCTGCCGAGATTTACCAGTCCAAATAGAGAGGCATAGCCATTACTGACAGCCTACTGCCAGGTAAATACACACTTCTACTTGTATAAAACTGACCTTTGTACGATTAATACTTCATAAAATACTGCAGATCCTTTATCTCACCTCTTTCTAATCTACACACATACAAGTATTTAACTGAAGTTACACAACAGTGTTGTTGATACAGAGTTGGAGTTTATTCACACGTCACACTACAGTGGGTAATGTTTTCAAGACACATTGAACAGTGCTGCCACATATGACACAGGGAAAAAAGAAAAGACACGGAACCCTTTCTTTGCCATTATATAAAAATAGTGTTGCTACAAAAGTATAAATTAGGCTTAATAATAAGACAACTCAGATCTGAAGCTACTCAGGAATCTGCTGCCAAAGTGCAATAAAAAAGACAACATTAATAGAATCAAGCCCTTTTTTGTAGCATTTTAGTAGATTATAAAAAGAAATGCCTTTAAAATAGGATGCAAGCAACACTAGTTTCTTAACCTGAATTGATAATAGACTATAATCAATTTAAGTTTGCATTCTTATACCATTTTGTACAATAATTATAATGAATAAGTTCAAACAAACTAAAACTTACAGCTGATTAATAACGGTATCTAACTTGAGTTTTTATTATATTAAAAACCTGTTGAAATGCTACTGTTATTTTTACTGTCCCCCAAAAGCGGGTCGGCAGCCTCCAGGAATGCTTCTTTCACAACTTTGCCGTCTTTGAAAGACGTCATGTGTTTCGCAAGAACGTGACTGACACGATAAGATGCTATGGTAGCAGCCTTGCTCTTGTTGTTGGGCCTGGTGAAAATGGACTGCTGTGCATGTAGCTGTCCTCTCAGGCCCCTCCCCTTTTGGGAGCGTAGGACAGAATTTTAGGAGGGAATTCCGTCTCGTAGCGTTTGTGCACTGCTTTGAAATGTCGCTCCTAAATTACCCTTCTTCGATAAAGCCACGCTCGCATTGCAGATGAGGCAGATGGACTTTGAATTGGAATAGATACAAAAATAATCATCCTCCCACTCGGAGTGAAATTATATATTTTGGGCTTTTTTGCTTCTGCCATAATTGCGGTCTTGTGTGTGTGCAGACTGTCACTCCTGTTGTCACGGACAACGTCAGCGAAATAGTGCCCACTGCCCACCAGCCACGCCCCGACACATGGGGTCACGCCGGCCAATCACAAAGCTTTGATGCGTTCAAGTGCATTATTCTAGCACAGGAAGATTATGTTATAGGACATTAACGATGAAACAGAATATTGTTGTTCTATTTTTAGACACATCTCGCTTTCGAGATGTTCGAGATCTAGTGCAGGGGTTGGGCACCCCTGCACTAGATATACACAGTAGCCTATGAACAGTATTAACGGTGTGTATGAATATGCTAAGATATATAAAGTATGAAAATGGTAAGCAGTGCAAGTATAACATTTATAGATATTAATTTCAGCGCTCAGCTCGACATACCATGCGGATGCGACTCGTTTCCCATTAAGCATTTCGCTTCTGCAGCTCGTGGAGAGAAACTGCGCCGCCTCGCTCTCAAGGCTGCCGGCGTCTTTGTCCCGCGAGATTTCAACGTCTCGAGCCTCCAGAGCAAATGACTAACCATCATACAACGCACTAGCAAGACGGCGATCGCAATTGCGCAGGTCTGCGTCGGTCTCGCTCATCTCAAACAAGCCTATTGTCTGCTCTCTCTCTCTGTGTGTGTGTGTGTGTGTGTGTGTGTGTGTGTGTGTGTGTGTGTGTGTGTGTGTGTGTGTGTGTGTGTGTGTGTGTGCGCGCGTGCGGGCGCGTGTGCGTGCGCGTGTGTGTCAAAACAAACTGTGAGCAATCTGTGTTATGTGAGAGGTTAATGATACAACAAGATGCAGCGAGTCTCATAAAGAATGAGCTCACGGTAGTTAACCATTAGCCTACATTCTGTACTTGTCAATAATGTTCAATCTGTGATACTGTTAGAAAGAAGTACATGGCGTCCTTAGAACGATCATCTGTTTTACAGTTAGTTTTGTGGCTTTTCCAATAAATAGAAGAAGGACCGTAAAGTTGGCATGAACAGTGACTAGACAACATTCAAGGTCAGACCCACAGAAACCTACGATGCAATAGAAAAGCTCTCACCAAAAAACAAACAAAATCATCTTACTTGAAAAAAGAGAAATTCTGCGGTACATTATTTATCCTTTAAAATCTTCTAGATTTAAAAAAAAAAAGTTTAGTTGGAAACAAGGTGTGAACGCAACATAGACATATATTTTTTATTTTTAGTTTACATTATGTTGTTAGATATCAGTGCCTTGTTTACTAAATTAAATATATTTTGAATATACTACGAATTTGGAGCCTAGTTTCTGGCCACTCTAAGAAATGTAATCCAAATTGCATTGCTCTTTTTTAGCTGTTTTTGGTCTCCACCCACTCCTGAGGGAAATATCTGGCTCTTTTTCTTTCAAATGTTTCACTTTACTACTTTGGTGTGTTTTTGCTTTAAACAACACTTCGAGAGAGGTAAGAGCGACCCAAAAGAGTAACGTTGGGGACAGGAATACTAAAACTATGAGCTAAAGTTGCTATGAAACTCTCTATATCTGCTGAATCAGGCAATAAGTGGGGTCACTACAAGCAACACATGTTTTACAAATAGTTATCTAATCCATTATTAATTCCAAAATGTACTTTAGTTCAATGGAAACATGGCGAGAAAGCGTGAGCCAGAGCAATTTGGATCAAAAGCAAAATGGATATTTTTTTGGGCGAAAATTAGGGACATTGGACGATTTGAGAGGGAGATAAGAGGCTGAGAGCGACACTGACAAAGACATTGCATCAAATCTAGGGGTTTGATGTGTGTGTGTGTGTGTGTGTGTGTGTGTGTGTGTGTGTGTGTGTGTGTGTGTGTGTGTGTGTGTGTGTGTGTGTGTGTGTGTGTGTGTGTGTGTGTGTGTGTGTGTGTGTGTGTGTGTGTGTGTGTGTGTGTGTGTGTGTGTGTGTGTGTGTGTGTGTGTGTGTGTGTGTGGGGGTCTCTGCCACCTTGGTAGAAGAGTACATTATGGCTGTTTGGGCACATTAAGGCACATTAGCTGGAGGAGCAGTCCTGAATAATGCATGGCCCTTATTTTTGAGCAGAGTGCATACGTCCTCTGAAGCGCACTGAAGCAACTGGGTTACACACACACACACACACACACACACACACACACACACACACACACACACACACACACACACACACACACACACACACACACACACACACACACACACACACACACACACACACACACACACACACACACACACACACACACAGTCCATCAGTGACTTTGACATGCTCTCAAAATGACTACATTTGGCGAACTAGCACCTCACTGTGCTGTAGTGTGAACAAGCATGACATGCCCATGAGTGATTGTGTGTGTGTTGGTGTGAGAGAGCAGTTCGTGTCTGACTGATAATATCTTGAAGACATCTCCAAATATCTTCATGCCGGCATTAAAAGAGGCAGCAGTATTCTCAGTGCGCTCTGCTGAACGGTCGTCAGGTCTAACAGGGCAGCCATGGACTCCATTAACGTCTCACACACAAACTTTTAGACACACAAGCGCAAGCAATGCACTTACATGACAGTCATCTTCAGACTTCCGACAATCAAACGCTTTAAGTGACATTTTTACGATTGACTCCTCTCAGTTTCATCATAGCGTGCTGAATGATCTGGCCTTATCCGTTACCTAACAGTTTCGATCCAAGTGAAATATCATTTAACATCTACGCTCACGGAAATCACTGCAGGCCTAAAAGGGAGAGCCACATCATCTGCAGGAACTTGTTCACTTTCGTATTACTGACAGATAAATATGACGTAACTTCGGATCTATTTTATATCATTCAGAATGCACAAATATCAATTTCGTTTATCGTACAAGCTGAAATATTTCACCTAACAACCTTTGCAAGTTGGTGCTAGTTTAATTTCAAAATGAGTTGTAAATGTTTGTGTACATGTTAAATGCTTGTTTGTAAATGAGCATCCTCTTGAAAATGTGTAACCTATCAATAAACAATATGCTCTTTTACTCAAGTTTATATTTAGCTTTAAAGACACGTACTCTTGTTGATCCATTCAGGTATTTGAGAGGCACTTTGACATCAGAGTTTTGTGAATCGGTCGCTAAAAAGGAATCAAATCCACAAGTAACGGCACCGAAAGATGGAATGAAGACAGATAATAAAGCAACATCATGGTTTGTCTTATCAGAATGCACATTTTGTCTTTACTCGTGTTAAAAGGTTGCCTTTCGGCCGGCAGTCAAGAGTTAGATGCCGGGGTGATGATGCAGTGCTGCTAGAGGAAGGTCATTCAACAGTGTTTGTAATCAAACCAGCCAGTGTCAGGGTGAAGATTAATTGGTGAAGGGTGAAGTGACTCCAGCTTAGCAGGGAAATGCATATACACACACAAACACACACACGCACACACACACACACACACACACACACACACACACACACACACACACACACACACACACACACACACACACACACACACACACACACACACACACACACACACACACACACACACACACATACACACACACACACACACACACACACACACACACACACACACACACACACATACACACACACACACACACACACACACACACACACACACACACACACACACACACACACACACACACACACACACACATGTACACTGTTGGGGCCGTCAGACCTCAGCCTCTATGAGGTGACACAGACTCCTAGTGGGTGGCAGATGGAGGAAGTGTGTTATTATGGTCCCACCCTGTGTTCTGGCCAAGACCTGCAGGCGTGGACAGCAACACCAAACTGTTACTTCATAACCCCAGAGGGTGAGGGAATCTTACATCTTGTCTTTAACCCACATTTTAGAAGAGTTATTCACAACGTCGTATCTTAAGCTGCTTATTCCAAAATGATGCATTCATGTTACTGCTGTAGATGTTGAAGGCTGTGCTAATGTTGCACGGTTAGGTCAAATATAAATTCTCAAGCCCAGTTATCATTGTTAAGCAGACATATTTTAGGTTAAGCACACAGAAATCACGAAGGCCAGCAACTCAAAAGCATTTCGACCACAATGACATATAGAGAAGTTAATTTGGCTCTGGATTGTTTGCCTATAGTATTTCGTTTTTTATTTTATTTTGGGATTTAGGATTTTCCTGTCGCGTACTCTCCTGCACACGGAGCTCAGAGGTCAGCGACAGAGCAGCGGTCCTGTGGCTGGCTGGGTTTCACTGTTTGGCTCAAGGGCACAACAGCAGGATTAGATTTATGTCAACACACTGGGCTCCAGCCAAAGGGTTCAGGCTGAGAGATGATCATCCAACTCTCAATGCACATCATCACTTAACCCGAGTGAAATACTGAGAGAATATAGAGAGACTTGACCGAGAGATAATAGTGTAGTTGATAATATATATGAAAGTACTGGAAATGTGTACTTTTTTTGTAGAGAATAGTAGTAAGAGGAGCAACAATTTGCAAATTCCATGCTGCCTAAGATCTGCATTACGGCTGAAGCAAAACATCTCTTTTTGAACAGCAGCCCAAAACTCTCCTAAAAGTAAAACCAGTCCCATCGTATTGATAGGCTGCACCGCCCCCCCCCCGCTGTCCGGTCAATTAAGATCAATCAACCCAATCTCCCATATCGACCTCCTCTGTACAGTAACACAGTCATTAGACACGCTGCTGGCCGGAAACATTTCACAGGGAGGTCATGGAGGGCAAACAAAAACTCCAGAGGGAGGAGCAGAGCTTTAGATTTGCGGGGTGACCTTGATGGATACCAGACAGTAAGAGGGGGGTAACATCACGTGTGTGTGTGTGTGTGTGTGTGTGTGTGTGTGTGTGTGTGTGTGTGTGTGTGTGTGTGTGTGTGTGTGTGTGTGTGTGTGTGTGTGTGTGTGTGTGTGTGTGTGTGTGTGTGTGTGTGTGTGTGTGTGTGTGTGTGTGTGTGTGTGTGTGTGTGTGTGTGTGTGTGGTTAGTGATGTCTCTCATTCTTTTCATTTGCAGAAACGACTGTCCTGGGGACTGTGTGTGTGAGTGTTGTGGTGTGACAGGGAGGAATGAGGTGGGGTGTGGGGGTTAAGTAGGAAGGAAATAAAGCCATTCAAGTGTCATAAAGTGCTTGGTCAATCAAGACCACCCCATGCTAGGCACCTCATGGCATTTGCTGTGTGTGTGTGTGTGTGTGTGCGTGCGTGCGTGCGTGCGTGCGTGTGTGTGTGTGTGTGTGTGTGTGTGTGTGTGTGTGTGTGTGTGTGTGTGTGCACGTACACATACACATCCACACACATACACACACACACACACACACACACACACACACACACACACACACACACACACACACACACACACACACACACACACACACACACACACACACACACACACACCTCATACATTAGAGGGAACACATTTGGTAATCATTTACTGTGATTTCAACGTTAAGGATCTCTGTGTATTGACATCTTGCCACTAAGCTGCACATTCTCTTAACCATCCCAATACAACTTTGTAAGAAATGACCCCTCTGATGATTCAGGACTCACTCATTGCTCTATATTCATTTTTTTAAACTCATGATTGGAAATTTGACATGAACGCACAAACATGCAGCTGTCTGACAGCGGGATGCTGCTGGGTTAACCTCACCTGCCTGAGCAGCAGATTCTAACATTGAAGGCAAAGCGCTGAAAGACACCATCAGTCCTCTGACATGTTTGTCTACTCATTTCCATTTGCCTCACACAGCGGTTACTTCTGCTGAAGTACAGCAAAATGTCAACTTTTAAATCATTGTCATATCACTTCAGTCTATCACTTCCTGTGTTTGCACAATGTATTTTTTCACTAGAGCTACAGTTACTATGGCTTATTTGGGACATAATCCCTTATTACTTTACATAATGTCAAATGTGTGAATGAAACCAGTAAGACTGGAGTGTTTGAAAAGAAAGATATCGACAGTGCAGCTTTTAAAAACCTAAATATAGCTGCTAGCCGGGGTATCTGTTTCTCTCTGTCGCCTGTGTTGACTTTAAGGCTGAACAGTTGGGACACCAATCAGACTAATCGTCCATTTTGGCCATCAAAGCCACCGGCAGCCGGTTTGGTTTATTACTATCGCCGCAGGGCTCCGTTTGGCCTGAACACCACACCAACTGTGGCATCATCTGTAACCACCACCACCCTGATTCTCTCACTCTTACTCTCTCTTTTTCCATCCCTTACAACCTCCTGGCTTTAACACTCTTCGGTCCCTGGGGTGTACTGTCCAGGTGAGAGGGATCATAACAATAGTTGCCATGGTAAGCTAGCAGCAGGAGCCCAAACACACCTGATGACGCTAGTACATCATTTATTTTTCTCTGTCTCTTTCCTTCCACTGTTCTTCCTCCATCCCTCAAATCCTCCTCATGTTACAAAAACACCATCTGCTTTTTTGCCTTATTTCACTCTCTGTTTTGTTTTGAGTTCCTTCTGCACGTACAGCGTATAATCCAGAAAAATGCGGTTCAGGGCTCAGATCATATTTGGGCTCGCTGGCCCGTGATGATATTGACCAGACACAACTTGCCCGCCCCATCTGTTGCCCTCGTTCCAGACACCCATGTGTACACAAGTATGACTATGACACTTATAATGTACAGCAAACAACGCTGAATTAACCCAAAAAAGAAAACAACAGCCCCGGAGCTGCTGACCTCGCAGATGTGCCAAGAGGGACGCACACTAATCCTCCCATCCCTGCAAATTACCCCACACACACACACACGCACATACACACACACACACACACACACACACACACACACACACACACACACACACACACACACACACACACACACACACACACACACACACACACACACACACACACACACACACACACACACACACACACACACACACACACACACACACACACACACACACACACACACACACACACACACTGTATACATCACTTCAGGGGACATTACATTGACTTACATGCATTTCCTGGAGACTTATCCTAACCTTAACCCTAACCAACACATGCCTGACCCTTACCCTTAACCTTACCCTAACCCTAACCCTAATCCTAAACCTAACCAAGTCTTCACCCTAAAATTAATGATTCCCCTTATGGGGACCTCCAATTTGTCCCCATAAGGGAGGCGAGTCCCCACACCTGACTGTGTAAACAGATTTAGGTCCCCACAAGTATAGTAATGCTAGGCCACACACACACACACAGAGTCCTGCCCCCCTCAGTGTCCCATCACTCAGTGACAGTCGGGTTAAATCCACTCTGACAGGTCAGTCTCTCCTCACTGTCAGGCCAAGCTGTCAGGGCCAATTTGACTGTGAGAGACACCACATGTTATGTCGGTGTGTGTGTGTGTGTGTGTGTGTGTGTGTGTGTGTGTGTGTGTGTGTGTGTGTGTGTGTGTGTGTGTGTGTGTGTGTGTGTGTGTGTGTGTGTGGTGTGTGTGTGTTGTGTGTGTGTGTGGTGTGTGTGTGTGTGTGTGTGTGTGTGTGTGTGTGTGTGTGTGTGTGTGTGTGTGTGTGTGTGTGTGTGTGTGTGTGTGTTCTGGCAGAGAGATGGGCACAGGGGTGTGAACCAAGCACAGTGTGAGCTTTGTGAAGCTGCAGTAAAGTGATGTGTTATCTTCGCAGATATCACCTCCACCGCATTTTACACACATTTTTGTTTTGTATTTGTTAATTTTCTTTGTTTATTACCAAAACCTCTCAAAACCACTACTACTTAACACTTTTCTTTTTTACTTTGGTTGGTGGGACCATGGATCAAGAAATTAGATCTTAGTTTCTGTAAATATCTTCTCTCATAAAGGGCTGTACGAAGCACAGAAGGGATATACGTTCCTGGATTGATTGCTTTGTTAAAATATATTGGTAAATATATTGTTAAGGTGATTCTGTAAAAATATGATTTGTGACACTACAGCAAACCATTAATTTTAGATCGCCACATAGTAGTCAATATTCTCTAATACACTCAAAAATAAATCCAGGTATTCTTGATTTTGAAATTCTATGAAATGCACAACCTGCATACTGAGAAATTACTCCCATATGCCTTTGAATGCCAAAGTACACAAGAGTTTGAAACTTCGGTGTAAAGTTGTGCAGTGTTTGTCTTTCTTAAAGACTGAAGCCAGGTTGTTAGTTGTGTTATTATCAGAATCTACCTACGGGTACAAATAAATAACCTGAACCTGAACCTTATTAATTATTTATAATAACTGAATTTCAACTTCAAACAGTGGGTACACTACTTTTACAAGAAGAAGAAAGGCACACAAAAAAGAGACTAAGGAAGACATGAATTACAAAAGGTAAAACAGAAGGAGAAAGATGGCTCCATGATGTACCTGACTCAGGAGATGACCAAGCATTACCAGACTGCTTCACTCTCTCCCACCACCTTAAAACGAAATGGCATGTGCTGGGCCCTGTGCCAGGTGGGTCAAATAAAAGCACACACACCCACACACAGTAGATTGTATGCCCAGACTCTCGTCTAATAATCATTGCAAACACACACACACACACACACACACACACACACACACACACACACACACACACACACACACACACACACACACACACACACACACACTCTCAGCGTGCGTAGATTTGCTATGTGTCTCTTACACACACACATTTTGTATGCATGTACACACACACTGACACACAAAGATTCCCTTGATAAAACTGGATTTCCTAATCACACACCCCCCCGAGCACTTCATCATAAAACAACAACAGTACTTTAGAAGCCCCACTTTTCCTCCAGCACACCCCCCCCCACACACACACACACAATACACACACTAGAGAGGGGTAGGCATTTTGGTGTTTGATACGGTTGACCCAGATCTTGGAGCGAGCGTGGCTGAAGATGCGAGGGAGGAGGGAGGAAGAGGGGGAAGGGGGTATCTGGCTGTTATGCATGTATGAGTGAATACGATGATGAGGGGGTGAAAGGGCGGTGGGTGTGGGCTGCTTTGCTGCCCAGAGTGATTTTTTTTTTTCTTCTAAAGGGTCTAATTTGAAAACCAGTAGGGCGCTGATGGGTAAAAGACAGACAGACCTCAGCAAAGGTCAGAGCGAGAGAGATAGAGAGAAGGCAACACATAAAGACATTATCAAATTGACACAACGTTTGGAGAGGCTTTTAGCAGGCACCAGACGTCCCCTACTGTATAATCTGTCTGCCAGCCACGATGGAGGTCCTTTGTGTGAATCATCTGTATTTGTAAAGTAACTAGATCAATGTGGTTTGTTTTTATAATGCTAATCCGCCATTTTGCACATAAACTCGGAGGCTAGCTAATCCTTGTCTTTATTCCTTATCAGATAAACACTATGTTTACAGTGCTTATATTTGGTTCACTTGACAGCTAGTAGATGCACAATAATGCTTTGTTATACAAATCGTTTTTGTAAAACAATATATCTTTAAAAGGAAACTGTAGATGAAGAGAAATGACATGTGTTGATGTGTGTTATATGAGCTGCTATTGACACTATTGCACCACCATTTAACATGTTAATACATTGTGGGCTGAATGCCTCAATGTTCACCATGGAAATAATCTTGATATAAATAATACTACAAACACTTTTCGTAGCTATAGAGGAAGAGGCTCTTGTCAGTATCTTTATTAGTCCTCTTTATGTCTTCTTCTTCACTCTTAATCCCTTTATAAAAAGATCAGATCTCCTCCTCGTGCTGATAACCAAGCACATCCTGAGCCAGTACCTGGTGCAGGGTGCCTCCAACTCCTGACACAGATAGACAGAGTGCCTACAAGAGGCCAAACTGCTTGACCTCAACAGAAATGGGGGAGTTGTTTTCTCTCTCTCATCCACATCTTATGTTTCTTTTATCTACCCTATGAACTTTGAAATACCTGGCAGCAGGCAGAACGTTGTATTGGGCTTAAACTGATATTTGTAACATCTTGGGGGAAAAAAGAGGAAACTGGACTAGTATCATACATCTTCAAATATAACTCCTCGAGCGTTCATTGTCCGCCTTGTCTTCGGTGAAATAAATGACGAGCACAAGAAGAACGGCAGCAGTCGTCCCAATGAGGAGCACGACTGATTCCCATTTTTCTCAGATGGCTTCATCTATTTTGAATACAGACCTCCCTAGGAGTGTTGGCCGAGTGTTGGCGGGTAATGGAAACGGAATGGGAAAAAGGACCAGCCTTGTTACATTTGGTTTTTATTCAGAGGCAAGATAGGCAGAAGATGAGATAAATGTGTGCCCTAATCAGCATGTGCGATTGGTGGAGCAGGAACAGGCCGGGGGAAGGTATATGAACACATAAAACTGATAAAAGTGCGGCATGGTGGAAGTTTGCGGGTAGAGAAAAACAAACGGTGTAATAAATGAAGGTGAGACCCAGAAAATAAAGGAAAGGGAAGGAGTCCAAAGTGTTAAAGGGAGATGGATGAGATGGGATATGAACGTAAGAAGAAAGAATAGAAAGCAGACAGAGAGAGAGTTATCTGACTCTCACAGCCCAGGTGATATGACAGGCTTGGCAATCCAAAGCGTTTTACCACGCCACCCCCCACCCAGAACAATCTTCTTTCTGCCTAACACACACACACACACACACACACACACACACACACACACACACACACACACACACACACACACACACACACACACACACACACACACACACACACACACACACACACACACACACACACA
Source organism: Pseudochaenichthys georgianus (assembly GCF_902827115.2). Classification (NCBI taxonomy): domain Eukaryota; kingdom Metazoa; phylum Chordata; class Actinopteri; order Perciformes; family Channichthyidae; genus Pseudochaenichthys; species Pseudochaenichthys georgianus. The sequence continues at coordinate 13,677,494 of NC_047511.1, read as the reverse complement.
CACACACACACACAGCACCTCGATCCTGCCTGCCTTCCGCCAATCTCCTCCCTTCCTGCCACCCTCCATCGCGCTGTACAGGGTAATCCTTCCCCCACCCCGCCAAATACCACCGTTCAGTAAAGATATTAAGATATTTCCAAGGGTCTGGTTTGGAGACAGTCGCATGCTGCATGCTCATACAAAAAGCAAAGACACTGCAGACATGCAGATGAAATGACACGCACGCACGCACGTGCGCGCACACACACACACTTACACTTTAAGATACAGACTCTCCCGATACACAGCATCTGCCTTTCACAGATAATTACACCCCACCCTCCCCTATCCTCATTTTGCTCTCCATATCCATCGTTTCCAGGCTGGCAAGATACTTGTGTTTGTCAATATGGAGAATGCACGCATCATCAAAAATCCAGGCATCGTTTTGTTGTTGTTTGTTCTCCATTTATCCCGTCCCGCTAATGTGAATCACAAGGGGGGGAAGACAAGGACTTGCAATGACTCATGTGAGCCTCATTAAGCAGGGCTAAGAGGCTAACTGAGCTCATATGGTGATGATAAAAGAGCTGTCCAGCCGTTAAGCGGTGCTAATGAAGTTGGCCATTTTGTTTTTATTTTGTGTGGCTTACGCAAAAAGAACTGGCAAAAGATCCCCAAAATCCTTTACAATCCTGAAATGCAGCTAGATTTAATTTGTGTGCAGACATTAAAATCATTTGTAACACATCTGATTTAGAAAAACAATGTAATGTGATGTATGGAGCAAAACAAATTATTCCAAAAATAAAATTGCATGAAAACTAAAATCAGAAACACTATACCCACATACCCGCAATGATAAAATGACAACTCTCCATTCTATAGTCCTTTTTCTTGTGCCATATTTGAACAAAAAGTGCAAATCTTACTGACAATGTATCTCCAAGAAAGGTGTTTGCAGCAGGGGAAATTAACAAAAGACACATTCTATTTGTACATAGAGCTGCTTCTCATATTTAAATCCAAATCCTGTCTCGTATCCAATTCGTCAAGATTAGAAGTGAATTCACTCAAAAATATTTCAGGGCAGAAAGGTGCTCTTCTGTTTTATTTATGAGCAGCTGAGAGGCTGCTGCAGGGCATCCCCATTAGCATGGTGCCAGGGTTTGTTAGCAGATAAACAGGGACGGATTCAAACAACTCACAAAGAGAGTCAGGAACAGGCTGAGAACAAAAGGTGAGGGTTGAAGAGGACAAGGAAAGGTGAGAAGTAGGGTGGGGGAGGGTAGAGGAGAGAGTAAGGGAGGAAGGTCATTAGGTAAGGTGGAGGTGAACAGAGCTGACAGCAGGGGAATATACAAGCTCACAGAGGAGTCAAGGGACTCCGCCACCACTTAACTCAAGGCATGTGTCTGGCTGTGCCACACACACACACACACACACACACACACACACACACACACACACACACACACACACACACACACACACACACACACACACACACACACGGTCAGGGCCCCTCCCCGTCGCTATATTACGTGCAGGGTACCCCTTGCCCGTCAGGCTTCTACGGGCAGGGCGTCCCATAGACCTTCATTGCGGACAGCGGACCCCTTGACCGTCAGGCTTCTACGGGCAGGGCGTCCCATAGACCTTCATAATGCCTATTTTAAGGTTAATTTGGCCATTAAAATGCGTTTTGATGTCATTTTATGCGAGTAATGAGTTTTTATTTCTGATTATTTGTGCAGTATACATGTACATGATGTTTAGTTTGCTAGTTATGACGAAGATTACTTCATGAATGTGTACACATTCATGGTTGCTAAGGTGGTTGCTATGGACGCTGCAACAGCTCCCAGACCACGTGATCAACAACAATGGCCAACCTTCGTGTTATTCTCGGTGGAAAATGCCTATTTTAAGGTTCATTTGGCCATTAAAATGCGTTTTGATGTCATTTTATTCGAGTAATGAGTTTTTATTTCTGATTATTTGTGCAGTACATGTACATGATGTTTAGTTTGCTAGTTATGACGAAGATTACTTCATGAATGCTAACGTTTTTTTTGGTGGAAATGTGTTTTTTCACAGCAAAGTCACCCTCTGTACTTGGACTTATTGGGAGAATCTAAAGGCAAGAACATCCCAAATATTAAAACTGCGGTCACAGACGTGCACGCAGTTGTGGGCGGGCCTTCGCGTCCGAGCGCCTGTCGGGGAGGGTCACCGGTCGTCCCGGCGTCCTGCAGGCGTGCTGGAGTCGTAGTAAATGAGCTGCGTGTGATCTGACCAGGAGGTATTAGGCTTGTGTGTTAGTGGTTCTGGCTGTGTAAGCAGGGTGTTGATTTGTGGTTGATGTTATAGTTGTTGAATGGAGGTATAGTTAAGAGTTGTTTGAGTTTTTACGGGATATATTTGGCGTGTTAAAGAAATGTGTACAGTCCAACAATAGTTCAAGCCACTACAGGGATTTGAACCCTGTCTCATATGAGAGTCCATACCAGTGGTGTTTTCTTTTTGTGGCTGTGTGTATTGATCAAAAAGCAAACCTACAATACAGTTGTTAATGTGATGTTGTCAATGGCACAACAATGATGCGTGAAGCTGTGTGTTGGGTAATAGTGATGTATGACTAAATATGTAGTTGTAACATATGTATTGCACTGTATTGCAGGATAAAATTGATCTGACGTAATTGGGAACAGCATGCTATGTAATGTTAAATGTGGAAAAACAAAGAGATTAGATTAATTCACTGGCTTATACTTATAGGATAATATTGGACTATAAATGAATAATATTACACCAAATAAATAAGTAAACACATGTATATTCATTCACTGGCCATTCATTTAGAAAATGTAACTCCAAAAAGACAAGTAACACTATTTAGCATTTTGGCTAATCATTCCTGTTGGCTAAGCTAACACTGTGATGCAGTTCCACCAAACACAAAAGTAATATATAAAAAGGATAATATTGGACTATAAATAAATAATATTACACCAAATAAATAAGTAAACACATGTATATATTCATTCACTGGCCATTCATTTAGAAAATGTAACTCCAAAAAGACAAGTAAAACTATTTAGCATTTTTGCCTAATCATTCCTGTAGCTTCTTGGCTAAGCTAACACTGTGATGCAGTTCCACCAAACACATAAGTAATATATAAAAACAGAGAGATTACATACCTTTCCCGTGGTGGAAGTTCAACATCCGAGTCACTACTGCCCGGATCCAGGTCTGGCTGGAGGAGATCTTCATCATCCGACGAAGAGTCATCTGGTATGATCATAGCCCCGCTATCGTCAGCTAGCATCTCTAGCACCTGCTCGCCTCGGTGGTGAAGCTCTCCCTTCTGGCAGCGTAATGCGTAATGGAGCCGGAGCAGGCGTAGTTTATACTACGCAGCATCATATATTTGGAACCCATTGGTCGATTTGGGTGATTGACACCTTTTCTGAACCGCTAGAGCCAATAGAATCGAGTGACAGTTAGTAAGTCCCGCTAAACACTTACGTCAAGTAGAGAGAGGTTTGCGTAAACAGCACGTGAGACAGCATTAGCTCGGTACTGCAAAACGTTATACCTACTCTGCTGCCATGAATGTAATGATAGATTATCAGGAACAATTCTAAAGTGACTAAGAGACATTGGATTAACCTTAAGCAGCGTTTTTATTCCCTTGAACAAGAGCTTTGATCACAAAACAGCAACGGTAAGACATACTTATTGTTATGGTTTTGAAAACTGTTGTTTTTTTTCTTCTCTGTTCTGGCTGATAGCTCAGTGAGTTTGTGTCCTACAGTGATGATACTTATAACAAAAATAATCTGTGGAGTATCAGCTTTCAGATGATATGTAGTTTGTGTAGAAAACATTAAGTTTTAAAGGTCGTTTTTGCTAGTTAGCACCGGAAGTAGCATCTGCCCGTTTTAGCTAAGGGCTAATGCTAACGCTTCTTGTGAGACCTTTGTTTTGTTTCGGTAAAAATAGTTCTTATCGTCAGTTAGCTGAGATTCTTCTCGTTAATCTGGTATAAAACATTAATAGGTTTTTAAATATTAAGATGCTCTGAGACACAGTGTCGTGGAAAAAAAAAACAGGGTCCCCGCCGGCTTAACAGGTTAACCGTGGCGTGCGGTGCAGTGGGTTGTGCAGACGTTCTGCCCTTGACTGTTTGTTTACTCAATAAACGCATCTCCTCTTGATATTAGGCCATGTATGTTCCATACCAGTGGTATTAGCATTAGCACTGCACACACCCACAGCGTGTTCCAATGAAAAGCATACATATATATAAATAAAGTATTTATATATACCAATTGCGATATTACTCACGTTTGACACCGTGGAGCAGGGTTTCTATGTACCGAGAAGTGGGTAGTTTAATGAGTCTGTTGACGACAAAACCTCCGCGCACACAGACAGCCAAGGCAAGCTACCTGAATTAAGTCTCTCCCTAAACCGGCAATACCGGAAATGTGACATCCGGTTTGTCCTTCAAAATAAAGTTTTTCAAAATAAAGGTACATTTAATATTGACGTATCAAATTGATTAAAATGTCTTACACAACACATGTATCGAGACAATAAATGAACTGTTTATATAGTCGATCAACACTGTGTATGTTACTCATTACAGGATAATCACATGGCACTAAATCAGACCGGCTGTTCTCCTCTGTTTACATCCTGCTGGTTTAAATTATGTGTTCTATAGGCTCTGTGCACAAGATTGAGTTGAGTAGTGAGCCATTCGTTTTTTTTCATGGTGAGATGTCTGCTGAGAGGTCCTTGTATACCTCGCTGACTTTGAGGACATCTGGGTCTGGCAGCTCCCCCCGCACGGCCTTGTAACGTGTACTCCTTTTAACACAGCTACAATTACTTAAGACAATATATATTACCTTACACCGTCAGCAACTGTAAACTGCTTTGGCATAGTGGAAATGAACACCATGTCACTCACTCTGCCTGGTTTCACACACTATTAATTACACAAAAGAATTGTCAATTTAATTGAAAAGGTCGTTGATGCAATATACGAAATCAGCTCTTGGCACAAAGGAAATACTCATTAAATCATGGATTGGCTGTGAACACATACTGTTCTATTGTATTGCATAGAAAGATGTGTTACTGTTCTGCTTGTAGGGGAAATACTGTTTGTAGTCGTAGATAGAAAAACAAAGATGGAAAACATTTCACCATACATTGTTTAGGAGTTTTATATGTATTGGGTGTTTATAGTTAATGTGGGAAATTAATAAGCAGAGCTGTTGCTGGTAAATTTGTGTGCCATCATAATAGTAATGTGTATACAGCGTTTCGTGAATATCCGGAAAAATATCAAAAAAAAAAGTCATTTGAGACTGGTACAGAAATGGTACATTCTCTGTTAGCTTACGTTCGCCCCGATTGAGCTAGCAACTATTTTATTTGCAATTTAACATGATATTGGATATGGGCGTAACTTGTCCTGGACTGGAATTTTCCCGATCTTTTCCCGAGGAAGTGTTTGCGAAAAAGCGCTTAAAATGCATGAATAACACAGATTTTTCAAAATGGCCGACTTTCTGGGGGGCAGGGCTAATGGAAGCTATTTTGAAATATGTCTGCAATTCCATCAGTAATGTCTGTGGCAAGATTGGGGTAGTTTGGAGAAACTATATGTGACTAACGCACAATAGGGGGCGCTACTGACCTGGTGTACAAAAATGTAATTTTCTTTGTACAGTCTGGAAAAAGACGTTTTAACGATTTTAACGATTTTGTGGCATTTAAATCGTCAAAATTGGTACATGTTCCGTTAGCTTACGAGCTCCCCGTTTGAGCAGTCGACTATTCATTCGCAATTTAGCATCACATTGGATATGGGCTGATCTTGTCCTGGTTTGAAATTTTTCCGATCATTTTCCTAGGACAAGAATGCGAAAAGGCGCTTAAAATGGACATATTTCAAAATGGCTGACTTCATGGGGGGCGGAGATAATGGAAGCTATTTTGAAATATGTCCACATTTCCATGAGGAATCTCTGTGCCAAGTTTCGGGTAGTTCGAAGAAACTATATTTGACTACCGCACAATAGGGGGCGCTACTGAGACATATTTGCTAAAACGTCCGATTTTTTTCTACAGTCTGGAAAAGGTTGTGGGCTGTGACATGCGTTCCGAATTTAAAGGCCGTAACTCATTTTCTCCCTTACTTATGGCTCGGTACATTTTTTAACCCTTCGATTTCGAGAAAAAACTGAATAGGACACGCCCACATTTTTCATTGGTTGCGACCCTTTAAATCTCAGTTTATACTCACCCTGCCAGTATGTCTATGACAATATATATTTTTTTAGTCCATCGGTTCTTGAGATATAAATTAGTTGTGTTTTTGGCACCCGCTATTGTCCGAAATGAACATTGTTTGTTGTGCCTATTCCCCAAGACACACTGAACGTATCCACCGAAATCTGTGATATTTGGATACATTTTGGATGAATTGTGAGCATTTATGTGTAGGCCACACCCTTTTGCTAATACGTTTTGATTGATGTCGGCCACATTTTTCCACACCTCGTGCTCATTTTGTACGGTAATGTGTCTGCCCCTCCATTGATGCTGTGCACTAAGTTTGGTTTGGAAAATCAAGAAATTGGAATTTAAGTTAATATTTCAATGTTTTTCACATTATGCTAATTTAAAAAAAATCAAAGTAGGCGGAGCTTCGGGATATGAGAGGATAATATATAGAGCTGCTCCACCCGGATAAGTGTGCAAAATTTCAGGTCCGTCAGACTTACGCTGCGACTTTGTAAATTTTTCGAAACACTGAAGTTACACAGGTGGCGCTAGAGAGCAAGTTGAAACATTTTCTCCCATCGAATCCAGAATGTTAACATTTTCACCGGTCCTGGCGGCGTTGCCAAATGTCGCTACATGAATAGTGTCGTAACCCCCTCAAAAACAGGTCGAAAGTGCAGAACCGGTAACAGAAGAATAATAATACTGACGATTTCAATAGGTCTTTGCACTACGTGCTCAGGCCCTAATTAATGTAGGTCTTTATTGTAGACCTTTAGTGTTGCCGTCTGTGAGGAAAATACATGGGGCTCAGAGCCTCGTATTTTTTAAATCTTTTTTTCCTTCTAATTTGTTATTCTTTTCAAAATAACACACTGTTATTTACTCACCAATAACACACAATTATCCTTGCTTTTATTTATTGGTTTAATTCCATAATCTCGGTCTTTTTTGGTGTTCGTCAGGAACTGAATTTCAAAATAAAAATAACCGGAAACAGACGTAGGCATTTCGAGCGATTACCCAAGATTCTCAGCTACGCTGAATGGATGTTTTAGCCGCAATGCATGCTGGGATTTGGTGTTTATATTATATGAAATCCGGAAAACATTTTAAAAGAATAAAATAATACTTAATTCCGAGTGCTCTTGCTTTTCTCTTTGAAAGTCATCACATAACGGCATTGTAATACACGGTTCGGCTGCATTACATATTACAGATCTGCCGTAGTTCTTTATTTATAGCGCCCTGATGAGAAGACCTTTGGAAAAACTGAAGAAATGCCGCCGAAACTGAATACTTGACGTGGATCATAAATATATCAACAATTAAAAAAACATCTTCAATTTCTCTTCACACAATACGTCTCCTTGCAGTATCAACACTAATTCGGCTGACTTTTACATTTGATATAATTCATAGATAGGTTATATTTACACCATAACGGTGCACAGCAGATATAAAAGGACTTGTAGTTTTTAAAGATATTACTGATTTGAATTGGATTGAATTTTGAATGTAAGAATGTAAATACTGAGTCTGAAATAGTATAGCAATATGCTGTAAAATTATGTGAAAGCATGAATAAAACTACACATCTTCAGATGTTGTAAAAACTCATTACTCGAATAAAATGACATCAAAACGCATTTTAATGGCCAAATGAACCTTAAAATAGGCATTTTCCACCGAGAATAACACGAAGGTCGGCCATCGTTGTTGATCACGTGGTCTATGAAGGTCTATGGGACGCCCTGCCCGTAGAAGCCTGACGGTCAAGGGGTCCGCTGTCCGCAATGAAGGTCTATGGGACGCCCTGCCCGTAGAAGCCTGACGGGCAAGGGGTACCCTGCACGTAATATAGCGACGGGGAGGGGCCCTGACCGTCCGTCAATATGTGACGGGATGGGAGTGAGAACGTGTTGTGTACACACACACACACACACACACACACACACACACACACACACACACACACACACACACACACACACACCAAAATGATGACTGTAGGTGTTCTGAATCTGACGTTCTTTCTGCTCGCTACAAGCAGCTAAGCACAATAGGCAGAGTTCATATATATAGGCCATTTTTGGTTGAATTCACAAAGAAGTACTTAAGTATAGATAGTGGTCTCTAGCGGTGAGAATCACCACACGTTTTTTCAACTGCATACCTCAATAAGATTACGTTTTTTGGCGCATTCTCTCATTCTTCTTTCTGACCATCTTTGTTTGAACCCACTGCAAATCCAGATGATCTCATCAAAGGAAAAGAAAAACTGGACAAAAAAAGGAACTGTTACCCAAAAGTGTGTTTATCGGTCAGTCTTCAATTGAAATAAATGAGTCAGGGAGTTTCCTTGGTCTGAAGAAAACATCCACCATACTCAGAGAATTGGTTTAGCTCTGCAGCTGAAAGCCAGACCAGATAAGAGAACTATGAAGAGGAGTTTAGAGGATGACAACAAGCCACCAAGCAGCATATGGAATTTTAATTGAGCACTGTATTTGGTTTGTGTTTCTTCAGAGTTGGGACAAATGTACACTTGGAAAGGAGGTTGAACTGATTAGTTTTTTTTTGACAAAAAAGGGTCACTGTGATCTCACTAAACATGGTTTTGGCAATAACTCAAGAAATAATTAGCTAAATATCACAAATGACAAACCAGATAACATAGGTGAGTTTGGATGGACATAGATGTCAACTGTAACTTGGCTGACAGAGGCATACAACCGCGTGGCAGTAAATCTAGTTTTTAAATAAAAAATGTACAAGCGCAAGTTCTCAACGTCAACAAAACCACACAATACAGTTTAAAAGGGGAGTGATTTGTAAAATATCCATAAGAACTTTAGTCAATGTGGGTTGTTTTTAATATAGTAAAATATTAATGGGCTGTGATTTTAGTTTTTTTAAGCAGAGGTTGAGTTCGAGTACGGCCCTCGGAGGATGTTGTAAAAATTGAAATGGCCCTTGAGAGGAAAAAGGTTCCCCACCCCTGCTCTAATCTATCTCTGTAAAAATCTGTGTCATATTGATTTTATTTCAACAATGTTTATAACATCAATATGGTGAACTAAATAAGGCTGAAGAAGGGCAAAAAGATGTGTTAGGTCTTAAATTCTAAATGAGTCAGATCTTATCCTCCTTCCTGCCAGGCCATCGGGAGGACCGGGAGGTTTCCCGATGGCCTGGCCTATTAAGTGGGCTGACTGGCTGTCTACATGATGTGGCCTGTCGACATGGCCACTTTCATACAGATCATACACTAATGCCCTCGATTGGTCTCTGTGTGTCTACAAGCTCGGGAGTGTGTGTATGTGTGGCGCAAGCGAGCGAGAGAGAAAGCGCGCGCACCGGTTACGTGTATTGTTGTTGTTAGCATCTGGTGCTAGCTAGCTGCGCTAATGGATATAATGAGCTGTCAACAAGGTGGAGGAGAGTCCTCTCCTGTCAGACTGAGAGACTGATAACTATAGCTCAGGTGAGGTAAAGGACTTTAGAGTGTTTAGATAGTTAACTTAGTCTAAGTTCTCTGTGGGTCTCAAACGGTTTGGTCACCATTTATGTAAACACATATTTCCATTTGAAGGGGGAGTGATTAGTAAAATATGCATGAATAATAAAAATTGTTTTTAACTAGGTGAAAAAAGGTAAGATAAACTTTAAAAACTTGTTGAGAGCTACAACTAGTCTTTGCTGCTGCCTCAAAGAGGAGCAGGGAGGAGAGGAGGGAGACAGGTGAGGCTGGTTCAGGAGCCCAGACACACTCACAACTATACATGAACCAAAAGCAAATAAATAAACAAGTTTCAATGTTTTTTCATATTGGATATGGTATGTTTTTTGTTATGGCCATGTTCTTATGATTTTATGATTATTTAAATGTATACAGTTCTGTTTCATATGGGTGTAGTCTCTCCACTTAAAATATGTTCACGGATAGGTTCCTAAAATAAGATAAGATGGACTTTTATTAATCCCTCGTGGGGAAATTGTTTCTCTGCTGTGTAGGGAACGGTGCCTTGCTCAGGGACACCTCGGTGGCACTTGGTCTTGCCGGGACTTGAACTGGTGAACTTCCAGTTGGCAAGCCAAGTCCCTATCGACTTCGCCACCACCGCCCGTGGGTGTAGTCTCTCCACTTAAAATATGTTCACGGATAGGTTCCTAAATAGATTTGCACTTTTTTTTAAAAATAGTAACGCATGTCCTTATGTTTATTCTGGGGTAGTAGATTTTAAGTTTAGGACTATCAGAGCAGGCAGCAACGCTGTAAATATTGACAAATAAATCCAGGAAAATGGCACAAAAGAAAACTGGTAGTGGCCTGTCTGGGTGTATAATTCCCGGCCTGACTTATTGTCCCAGTCCTGCCCTGCTTCCTGCTGACAGCAACGCTGTAGTAAAACGCCACCACGGCCAGAACACCAACGCTAACAAACCCCACACTCACCAAGGGATGGCAGAGGATTGCAACATAGATGACGACAATGTCGCCAAGCCAGGGGATGGCACAGAAGGTCGGGGGTGCAGCGATGCTCCCTGAAGGTGCAATTAGCGCTCCACTACGGGAACAACGCCAGACAGGGTTCCTCCTCTGAACCAGAACATTGTCACACTAATTAATAAGTCAGTCTCATCAGGGCAGTTTCAACACAATAACAACAATAACAGGAAAGGCACGAGAACAAGGGGAAGGGTTATTGTGTGCGAACAACTGCGTCAGACTATTCTGTTAAAGAAAGACAATATCATTTGTTTACATTGTTAAAAGGTTCCTTGGTAAATGACATCTTCAAAGATGTAAGGAGCACTTGTATGCCTTATTTGTTTTTATCTACCCAGCATTGAAACAATACAACACTTCCAGAGCCCTCACAAATATCACAAGAACATGTTTTTCTTTCAATCCTTTAAAAAAAACTGTACAAAAGAATCTTTCTACATCATGCAGGAGAAAAATCTCCCAGAATGCAATTTTTTAAGAAGCGATATGAACAAACTATTTACGGTTTTAGATGTATGGCAACTAACTACCAAACTCAGTGGTTTCTGCACATCTTTGCAGTCACTTTGGGATTTTGTCTGCCAGGATTTCCCAGTATTCCATAAACAGTTTTGTCCCCAATGAAGGATGACATAAAAAGTAGGATAAAGTCAAACTTTGGGGGCGGTGGTGGCGAAGTCGATTGGGACTTGGCTTGGCAACTGGAAGGTCACCAGTTCAAGTCCCGGCAAGACCAAGTGCTACCGAGGTGTCCCTGAGCAAGGCACCGTTCCCCACACTGCTCCCCGGGCGCTGTTCAAAATGGCAACACACTGCTCCTAACACTAGGATGGGTCAAATGCAGAGAAACAATTTCCCCACGGGGATTAATAAAGTATATCAAATCCTTTTCTTAATTCACTCTCCAGCTCTTATCACAGTTCCACCACCTAAACCTTTGGGACATATCATCTTGAGAGGAAAAAGCACAGCTGTGAATGAAGACACTATCGTTAGTGTGATTAGAGACACCTGCAGTTGGAGCCTGTGTTTGATGAGTCCATAAATAACAACCAAAAAAGAAGTGAAAGTTTGTGCATAAACATGTAAATTACAATATTTAAGATATTTGAATGAATATTTTCACTTACCCAAAAATGGTCCCACTACAGAGACAAGAAAAACTAAAGTAAGCTAGCACGTGTGACGCACAAAGACTACAAAATAAACACAAAATGCTCATTATATTCACACTCTGATGTGTGTTCCCAAGTGCCTATGTTCCCAAATTCAAAATGCTGACACATAAAGAGTAATTTTCCAGGGCCCCATGCTGACTTCCAAGTATGTGTTGCCATAAAACATGTATTATTTAGCTAACCCAGAGCTCGAGAACTTCATTTGCATGGTCTTAATGTGGAATGAATTGTTTGGGAACCAGCTTGGTCTCATTCACAGGTTGTCAAAAATGTACTTGTTTAAACCCAAACTATAATCTTTTTTTGTCTAAACCTGTGTGAACGATTGGGGGGAAATAGGACCATCGGCAATCACCGTCACAAGATGACATGAACTCCACTTGAAACCACAACTTCTAAATGTATCTTTGGTTTTTGTATGGATTTGAACAATTATTATAATGCTTTTCACAAAACATCCTAAAAAAGCTATTTTCTTCACAGCGATATTCTTTAAAACACTCTGTGAAGAAAAGCTCTGCTCTGTGGCTAAGCAGCTGATCCGTGCTGTTTAGTCTGGTTGCCTTGCTCAAGGGCAAAGTATTGTATAAGAAGAAGCTGTGAATAAACATAATTCTTGGCCTTGTTATGTGTTGGAGCTGATGACATTTGATGCTCAGCTGCAACCAAACAGTGCTAAATAAAGGATTCGTTTATTGCATCTGTGAAATGTGTTTTTTTGACACTGAAGAAACATTTTGAAACCCCAAAAAATACAGAGTAAACCCAAGACACAGCATTCAGACATTCACTGCAACTTTCTTCTATACTCTAAAATGCTTCAGCAGAACTCAGAGGGGTGTTGGTGCTCCTTTGGGGCGGCCTAAACCTCAACACAGCATTAATGTGCAATGCATCCCCTCTCTGGGTGCTTTAGATGTAGATTAATATTGTAGTATCTTCTGGCCGTAATCACATCACAGCCCTGTATTCTGGGTTGAAGCCATCATTCCTTCGGCTGGGTCTTTGTAGAGTCGTCTCAGACAAGTGGGATTATGAAACTGTCGAGCATGCATGGAGATATATTGTGAGCTGTGTATGTGAGATGAAAGAAACCGTCTGGGACGACACACCCTTTGTGAGTGATGCCGGCGGTGCATGCCCCCCCCCCCCTTCTCAAGGGAAACATTTCACATTTGTATTTTCCTCATGAAGAAGGTTTTGTTTGTATTTGATCAGGAGGCACCTGTTTTTCACACCTGTGTGTGCATCCTAATGAGATCTGTTAGTGTAGTTTAATTTGATGGAGCATTTCCAAACACAAGCATCTTGTCTTGTGCTCATCTGTTTGGACTTCATTCGCTTTATTTGATCACTTCAAGTTTTTGTTTCTACGGTTGAAATTCTTGAAAATAATTCATTAATATAATTATTCTTAAGACATTTCTTCACACCATGATATGGAGATTGACATGTCTGCGTGTCTTCATGAGGACATCTTTGTTTTTAAGTATATCTGAATCTATTTAAGCTCCGTGGTCATTTGGACAATTGTGGCTTATTGATTTGTGAGTTTATTCCAACTCTGATGTTCTTCTTTCGAACATTGCTAATGACAAGAGCTAACGAGGATCCAATGACATCAAAAATAAGTGACATGGTTCAAAGCTTAAGATAAAACATAAATGTCCAAAATGTTTTTTTTTATTTATGATTTTACGGCTTGTTTTAAGAGAAGAAGAAAATAATGAAAAGTGTTGCATTCAACCTTTTCTCTTTTCTTGTCTCATAGGTTGTCCAATTGAACAGCTTCCTCCTGGGGCCCCCTGCTGACGGACCCTACAAGTGCAGGAGCTTCATGAGTGTGTGCACTTAACCCCCTGTGTGTGTGTGTGTGTGTGTGTGTGTGTGTGTGTGTGTGTGTGTGTGTGTGTGTGTGTGTGTGTGTGTGTGTGTGTGTGTGTGTGTGTGTGTGTGTGTGTGTGTGTGTGTGTGTGTGTGTGTGTGTGTGTGTGTGTGTGTGTGTGTGTGTGTGTGTGTGTGGCACCATGCTGTGGACAGTGGTCCTAGCGCTGCTGATGCTTCTCCTGCTGCAGACTCAGCTCTCTGTGTGCTTAAGGGGATTACGCAGCGGGGTTTCCAGCTCCTCCTCTTCCTCCTCCTCTTCCTCTTCATCTTCCTCTTCCTCTTCCTCGTCCTCGTCCTCGTCCTCTACCTCCCACAATGCCAGCCAGCAGCGGTTGCCCGGAGCGATTATCATTGGGGTGCGGAAAGGCGGCACCAGAGCCCTGCTGGAGATGCTCAACCTGCACCAGGACGTGGAGGTGGCAAAGGCCGAGGTAGCGGACCATAACTTTCACCTCATAATTATACTAACAACAGTGGTGGGAAGTAACTGAGTACATTTACTTCAGTATAGTGCAGTTTTGTTCAATCTTCTGTTACTTTAGTTAGTCTCTCAGTAAAAATATTGTACTTTTCAATCCATTAGCTGCAGTTATATGTTACTTTACATTCACCTTGTGACTATAAAAGACCAATCAGTACCACCTGGATTATCTACAACATTTCAATGCTGTTTAAAGGTCACCACATTTAGAATTTACTGCGTGGTGTGTTTTTCAAAAAAAGTGCTTAGTTGTTATACACTGATATACTTGTCCAATAATACTTTCTGTATTTGTTTTATCGTAGGACTTTCAGTACTTTGACAATACTTCTATGACGGTAGAGCAACACAAACGTACGCTAAACATGACCCTACTCCTCCTGACATTGTCAGTAAATACTACTTTAGGGATTGATGAAGGGTAACAACTGCCTGGCTGATTTGGCTGACGGTATCTAACAAGTAAACACGCATAAAGAAACCAAAGACTGCTGCAAACACAAAAGAACAGTACTGTTCTTATCCTCCTATCCCCAATAAACTTCACTGTTTCATACCTGGCACAAATAACCGTTAATTCATCAAGTTTAAGCTGTAAACATGTTTAGGTGAATTTCCCACTCCAGGTGAACTTTCCCCCTATTGTAATCAGAGGCATACATTAAATAAGAACAAAGAAATGATATGTCTTGCAGTGTACTTGCATGGTTATGAATGATGACGGCCTGTCCCGAAGAGGCTGCACACAGAGAACTCCTAATCAGGGTGGTTCGAGGTGAAGACTGCACAGTTGGAAAGTTAGCTCAAAGTAATAGATTGCTCTTGACAAGATGGGGAAGAAATAAAAGAGCTCAGTGTCTTGGAGATGTATCATCCCTACACACTCTGAGAAGAGAAGTTTGCAACCCGACTGCAGGTGCATTTTATGGTCATGCTTTGTTGTCATGCATGTAGCTTATTTTCATCTTCTTTATCAACACCACATCTTGTTTCCCTCTGTTAGGTGCACTACTTCAACATCGAGGAGCACTTCCGCCGAGGCCTGGCTTGGTACAAAGCCCAGATGCCCTTCACTCTTCCTGGTCAGCTGACGGTGGAGAAGACCCCCGGCTACTTTGCGTCCCCTCAGGCTCCTGCACGAGTCTGGGCCTTGAACCCCGCCGTACGCTTGTTGCTCATCGTCCGGGACCCGGCTGAGAGGCTGATCTCCGACTACACCCAGGTCCTGCACAACCGCCTGACCCGCCACAAGCCCTACCAGCCTCTGGAGGAGCTCCTGATCAACAAGGGGCACATCGACCCTGCCTACAAGGCGCTGCAGAGGAGCCTGTACCACCAGCATCTGGCCCGCTGGCTGGAGGTCTTCCCCAGGGAGCAGATCCACGTGGTGGACGGCGACGCACTCATTCAGGATCCCTTCCCCGAGCTGAGAAAGGCAGAGAGGTTTCTGGACCTGCCGCCCAGGATAAGCCCCGACAACTTCTACTACAACACCACCAAGGGCTTCTACTGCCTCCTGTCTGCGGGACACGACAAGTGCCTGGACGAGTCCAAAGGCAGGCCGCATGCGCCGCTGAGCACTCAGGCCTTTCAGAAGCTTTGTCGCTACTTCAGGAAGCCCAACAAGATGTTCTTCGAAATGATAGGAAGGTCGTTCTCCTGGTGCTGAACCAGTGGTGAAAAGCCACCGTGGAGATGAAACAGCTCCTGTACAACGCCGACACATTCAGGGACAGAAGGGGAGAAAGAACTGTGGTTTGTGTTTTTGTAGGTAGATGAGTGGAAAGAGTCTTAGTTGAATTTATTTCACAAACATTTCTTGTTGTTGATACCTACTCAGGTGTAAATGTGGCCAACGAGAGCAGATGAACAACGTAGCTGCTCGTGTGGCCAACACAAACCTTTACGACGACCAAGCTGGTGCCTGTTTGGATAAACTCACTTGACGAAGCTACGACAACTGTGCCATACGCAAGTTTGAAACTATATACGACTAACTCCTTTTGAGTGATCATTTGAGAGGTGTGCAGACTTTGAGGTGACGCAAGTGGTGAAAAGATGGATGCATTTGTTGCACTATGAACTATTGCATAATAAAAAGAAGTCAATCAAGGTTCAACTTCAGACCAATAACTTTTAAATCAGATTTGTTCTAACAGTTGTTACTTGTTGTGTGTAAGTATACATGCTTAGTTGATTCATTTGCTTTTTTACAAGACTGACTTTTAGAGAAACTTTTAGAGAAACACCTTTATTTTGCGATAGCTCTTTTGAACGTCCCCTTGAAAACTTGCTTTTTGTTTCTTATCTTACATTCAAGGCCAATGTAGTACAATTTTTCTGTTTGTGTTTTTTAAAATGTCCTTCTAATAAACGTGTTCAGTACAGTCTCCTGCCTTTTAACAGTCTCCGTGAGGGTTTATGGGTTTAAAAACATCAAACATAAAGACACAGTCACTGACAGGTCTCTCTGAAAGCTCCTCTCAAGTGCATGAAGATGTTCTCTGTCAGGGTCTATCTGACAGACTCCTCCCATTGAGGATCAAAGGACGCCTCCGTTCCCTTTTCATCGTGATGTTATTCCTAAAGAATTACCTCAGGTTTCACCACCACACTGTAACAAATCACACCTGTAGGTCACCTGGGTGTCGATGTGTGGTAATTCAAAGCCTTTAGATAATTCAGTTCATCTGGAAGGACTAGATCAAACCGACATGTCATGACATCAAGGTTTAAGTTAAAGGATTGAAGGACAGGAGGGTTGTTTTAAGATACTTTACTTACTGTTATGTGAGACACAGTGTCCCACATTACACCAGACAGGGTGTGAGGTTAACTTAAGTTGAATGGGGCACTACTTTAAGCCTTCAGGTATAAATCAAACCAGGGCTGCAATTTATGAGTATTCCCATTACTGACAAAGCAGCCACTTATTTTCTCATTTGATGGATTGTTTTGTTGATAGAATGTTGGAAAATAGTGAGACATTAGAATGTGTGAATCATATCCCGAGAGCTGAAAGAGATGTTTCAAATGTATTGTTTTCTAAGATTACGGTCCAAATGTTTTTTAATATAAAATCATCATTGGCATAGAGGACTTTTCAATTAAACAATTTATAAATCACCTTAATACTTGAGATCAGCTCTTAACCCAGCATGCAGCAGGGTTTTGCCACACACTCAAAAAACCCTGAGGTGTTGTTTTTACTTTTTTCTTTACTTGATGATGCATATGTTGGCTCCAAGCAAATCCCAGTAATAAAACATCAGGGGACTTTTGACTCCCATTTTAACTGCAAGGATACACCTTTTAAATAAACTAGTTTTCAAATGAAATCCTTAAACAAGCAACCAAAATAATGATTTCTTCAAGATATTACAAATGATGTTGCAAAAAAACATATATTTTCTTCATTCAAACTTCAAGACTAAATCACAAGTTTTCAAAAACAAGATTGAACATGCCTTATATGATTCCCACCCCAAGAAAATCACTGTTGTGGAACGCACCATTCTTCATCAGTTTCTTTCCCCAGAAAATGATTTTCATAAGGGAGTTGATAACAGTTTGAATGGCAATCTGTTAAAAAAAAAAAGCCAGCAAAAGAAACTAGTTGGACTAACATTTCTGGAGAATTACCTGAAACATTGTTAATCAATCAATCAATGTTTATTTATATAGCCCAATATTACATTTGTCTCAATGGACTTCACAGTTTGTACGGAATATCAGTATGGCAATACGACACCCTCTGTCCTTAGACCCTCACATCGTACAAGAGAATGTGAGCTGAAGGCTGACCTCTGGCTGTCACCCTCCCTCCACCCTCCAGAGAAAACTGTAAAGACACAGAGAGAGAGAGAGATGTAAGAATAAACAAATGATTCCCGCTCTTTGAAGATGTGAGGCGGCTGCGTCTTTCATGTGTTCCCTGCTGAGGTTCGCACTCATGTGGACAATACATCTCATGTCACGTTTGATCAGAGGAATCTTCACTTTGTGTGCTGGGGTCGCTGAGTTTGCAACAATTTCATAACCAACTTCATCTTAGATATTCTATTTTTTGGTGTGTTGTTTTATACATCCTGGTGTTGTTGCTGCATTTCACAAAGATCACCTGTTTTTCTGATCTGCCAAGATGGCGGTCACTGCTGATGCTGTGACCGTAAAAAAGTGATGCAGCGATTATGTATGTGTAAACTATCCAGGAAGTAGGCATTATACTTTTCCCCTCAACAAATCCAATGGGAATTTTCGATTGGATTATTGCGGAAAATAAGCTCTCTGGCACAAAAGAAAAGTTTCATGATACTTACGTTTGTTAAACAAGATATGTTCACCCAATGAGCATCAGCAGGACAACACCACTGTTTCAGGACTTCACAGCACCACCCATTAAAGACAGACTAGCGTCAACATGATTAGGTTTAGCAGTCTATACACATCCACCACATCAGTATGAATTGTAATAACTTGGCTGACCCCCGACAAACATCTAGTCCTATATTCAGATCAAAATGTTAATTCGACCCACTTGTCAAGTTATATAATATAAATACCTGCAAAATAAAAGTCCCTACCAATAGTCACAGCTGCACTTTGTGTAATGAAAAATGTAATCGAGCATAACAAGATAAGATAGAGATAAGATAGAGCTTTATTGTCTCCCTTAGGAGAAATTTGTCTTGGGCATCGAGATAATACACATACAACATTCAGGTCAATCAGTCATAGATACAGAACAGAGATTACATATCACATGGCAAAGAAACAAACAAGAAACATACAGGTACAGCACTGTCCCTATTGCACATATCCCTATTGCACATACATAATCAAATTGCACTTTCCCTATTGCATTCATACATAATCAAATATTGCACTTCCCCTATTGCACCTATGCATAGTGTCCGTCAAATTGCACATATCCCTATTGTGTCCATACCTATTTACACATAATGCACTTTCCCTATTTAACCTTCTCGATTGCACAAACTACACTGTAAACATTGCACCTCCCAACAACTCCTAACACAGCATAATCACAATTGTTTCTGACTGTTCAGCAGCTTGATTGACAGCGGAATAAAGGAAAACTGATACCTGTTCAATTTACAGTTTGGTAATCTATACCTTCTGCCCTCCGAGGGCAGCAACTCAAACTCTCTATACAGGATGTGTTTGGGGTCGCATGTGATTTTACGGCCTTGCTTTCTCACCATCTCCTCAAATATCTCCTGAAGAGAGGATGGTGGAAGCATGCCAATTATTTTTCCAGCCCTTTTTATCAAGCTCTGGAGTTGTGATTTAGATTGAACTGACAAGTTACCAAACCATGTTGTGATGCCATAACGAATAATAGACTCAATTGCTGCCCTGTAGAACATTAACATGATACATTTATCCACTCCATGAACCCTGAGCTGATGCAGAAAATGCAGGCGATGGCTTATCTTTGAGCATACCTGATCCACCTGATGGGCCCAGCCTAACTGAGCATCAAAATAAATCCCCAAATATTTAAAACGTGTAACCTGCTCAACTCCCTCCCTAACACACTTTACTGAAAGAGTAAGCATGTGGATTAACATCAGCATGTTAGCATTGTCTGTGTTAGCAACAAGCTTAAAACAATAACACTCCAATAAGCAAGACTAAATCTTCAAACCCATATATTTTTCGAAACTTTATAGCAAATTCAAACACGCAACCATAGATTTGCATTTGGATCACACCTGAAACAACGCCAGATCAGGCCAGGTGGCTTCAAGAAAACTACATTTCTTGTCCATTGCTCAGACCACACACATCTTATAACATTTGTATACATTTAGAAGACGTTGTGTTCCTCCAATTACATCTTTCAAAATATGTACATTTGTGGTAGATAGATGGACAAAATATTTGTAAAACAGTGACTCAGATCTGAGGTTTTCTCATATAAAGAAAAGTCAGACCGTGGGATCTCAGGCGATAATGGAGTTATTGCTGCTCTTTCAAAGGTCAGTCTTGTTAGTGTGATAAGATTATCGCTGTATGTCTGTGTGTGTGTGGCTGTGAGTAACAGTACAGCCGAAAGAACAATTCAAAATCATAACACCTCTGAGTCAGACATGAGTAAACAAAACTTCATTTAAAATAAACAATGTGTTGTTCTTGTTCCCGCCGGAGCTGCTTGTTCTATTGCTGCCCCATTACTCATCTCTTCCACATCATTTGCAGCTCAAGAGGCACAATGAGAACAGCAAGGAACATACTGAGATGAGCATTGCACTGTTGGGGTGTTGCTGGGATACAAAGGAGCAAAATGCCATTTAGACTTTTTTAAGTTTCTGTCTCTGTCAGCTTCAGAAATGCTGGTAGGCAGATTTTGCTAAGTTCGGACAGAGCCAGGCTGTTTTCCACTCTTTCCAGTCTATGCTAAGCTGAGCTAAGCTAAACAGAGACCAAAGTGGTATGTGTGTCATCTCTAACAGCAAAAAATGTTGATTATGTTAAAAACATTTGTGTATAATATATAAGCAGTGTTTTATGAGGAAATTAGCCCCAGGTTTTCTCATTAACCTCTTAAGCCCCACGGACCCGAGCTCGGGTCCGAAAATGCTATATATGTAGCAACAGTGCTATATCTGAAGTGTCATTCATGAAACTATTAATATTCCATACCCATCTGACCGGAGGAAACTTGGCTAACTGACTACGAAAAAAATAAGTTTTTCAAAAAATAATCTCACAAGAAGCCTCTAAATGAGCCCATGTCAAAAATGGGCACTTGCTATTTCTGCTCATAACTCACAAAAACGATCATTTATAATTCATACTTTCTGCACAAACAACACATTTTCTGAAAGCTGAAATTTCACAGATTCCATGGGTATACACCCCATCACTACAGGCACAACATTAACCGAGCTAGCAGCCAGAACATAGCAAGTAAACAATATCATTTTTCAAATCAATGACAATAATTAGGTCTTACCTTGGCTGTTTTGTGATCAAAAGTTGTGTTCAAAGGAATAAAAACGCTGCTCAGGGTTAATCCAATGTCCCTTGTCACTTTAAAATGATTACTGATACTCAATCCTTTCATTCACGGCAGAAGAGTAGGTCCTACGATTAACAGTCCGTGGCTTCAGCTGCGGGAGATGCAGTTTACGCATAGCTCCCCCTCCGCAGGCGTAACGTATTTATGTATTTTGAAACTGCTACACGATTTGATTGGCTCTAACGATTCAAAAAAGGTGTCAATCACCCAAATCGACCAATGGGTTCCAGAGATAGGAGCTTGCGTAACTATAAATAAAGGCAGAAAAGCTGGTTTACGCACAGCCCACTCTTTTGAAGCAGCATACTAGGCTATAGCATAGCATAGCATGTCCCACAGCGACAGGAGAGCAGAGAACGGCAGATCGATCAGCAAAACAGCAGGATTTGTTTTCTTTGTCTTCATTGTAACAATGGCAGTCAGAAAGAAGACTTTTTTGTCCGTCGAGGAGGCATTGGACATCGTATTTCAGGACTCTCCGTCGGAAGATAGTGATCTCGTCACGCATTCAGGGGACAGTAATGACTCTGATTATGAACCCCCGTCACCGGAAAGGTATGTAATCTCTCTGTTTGTATCTATTACTTATTTATTTGGTGTAAGAGTATTCATCTGTTTGTATCTATTTGTTATTTATTTGGTGTAAGAGTGTATTCATCTATAGTAATTTCACACACGTGACAATAACACGACGGCATCCATCTTGTGATATAATGTTCTTTCACACACTCAACAACAAACAGAGAAGATGGATGACGTTTCTTGTTCTTGTTGTTGAAATAAACAAGACATATACATGTACGGTATTACATTACATTTCATTTAGCTGATGCTTTTATCCGAAGTGACTTACAACTATATATATATATAATATACATACATATATATATACATATATATACATACATATATATACATATATATATACATATGCATATATATATATATATACATATATATATATATGCATACATATATATATACACACATACATATATATGCATACATACACATATGTATATTAGTGCTGTCAAAATTATCGCGTTAACGGCGGTAATTAATTTTTTGAATTAATTGCGTTAAAATATTTAACGCATTTAACGCATGTGCAGAATGGCCCGCCCCATACATGCCACCAGTGGCAGCGCCAGGGTATGGCTTGGGTAGGCTACACCCATACCAAGAAATGGCTTAGCCCCACCATGAAAAATGATGTTAAAGTAAGCAAAATAAAGTCTGCCAACTCGCGCGGAGTAAATTGCACAGACAGCAGTTAGTAAGATTGATTTCAGTAGCCACGGTTTTGAAAACGTTTGTCACGTAGTGATCGTCTTCTCAATAGAACATCTTTGATAACGGCGTGGTGTTGTTGCAGGAAGTCCCGACGGAGAATACTCTTGCTGTAGTACAGGGCAGAGCCATATAATAGTAATAATATGGCTCTGGTACAGGGGTGCACATAACTGGTACGCAGGTTATGTGCGTAATCTGAAATGCGTACCGTCACTTGTGTCACAAAGCGCATTTGCGTACCGACGTATTTGTGAAGCTTTTCCAGAAGGCGGTTAGATCACCGGACGACAGAGTCGGTCTCCGTGTGCACAGACAGGGCTGCTGTTAACGTCGGTCTGTACAACGGAACTGTGCCAAAACTACGCCAACCGGCTGCGGAGGGAGACTCCCCCCTTCACTGGAGAACTGCGCTAAAACAGCTGATCACAACGTTCACACTCTGTGGTCACGAAGTACTCCACTAGCCCCCCCCCCCCCCTCTCTGGTCGACTTTCCTGAAGTACTCCCCCGTTGATATAAATCAACACGTAATGAATTAAGACCCCACGGTTTGATGATTGATAGGTGTACGCAGAATATAAACATACTGTATGTTAAATGGATATCCGCCTTCTTTCATTTATCTTTCCATTCCCACAACAATATACATAAATAAATGGTATATTTTGGACATAGTTCGAATGGTGATTAATCATGATTAATTAATTTTTAAGCTGTGATTAATCTGATTAAAAATGTTAATCGTTTGACAGCCCTAGTATATATATATATACATACACACATATATGACGGACGGAATATTAATATTAAATATTGAACAGATTATATGAAACCCGTCTCACATAATTGACACGGTATACATTTTTGAGTGATATAATGTTATTTCACACACTCAAAATTGATGTTCTGCTGTTGTTGTAGAGAAATTATTTCTGATTTGAGTTACATTTTTGAAAGTACAAGCCAGAGAATTAATCTATTTGTTTTTTCCACATTTGTTTTCACAGTGAGGAAGGCGATGAGGATATGGCTTCTGGATGCCCGAGTATTATGGGGAAGATGCCACCAAGGTCAGGAGGTACTGCAGGAGGTGCTCTGGTGCTGGCAACAGAAGGGTGAAGACACCTGTGTGCTGCAGGAAGTGTCTGTGCTTCACTTCCAAAAAGAACTGTTATGACTTACTGGAGTAATACTGTAACATTCAGGGTTTGTATAAAGTTTTTTTTTTTTACCCAAAAAATGCTTCTGGTATTGTGTGTTGCTAATTCTTTTTAAATAAATCTGCTCCAGTTGGAGTCAAATGTTTCCTAAGTTTCCTAATTTTTATTGTGCAAGTAACATGCATCTCATGCACTCATATTTTTTTTTTTTTTTTTTTTTTTACAATAATAATTTTTTTTTTTTTTTATGGAATGAATACCTATAGTGATAATTAAATGTTATACAATGATTTTTACAGTCTGGTACCTGAAAAAGGTTAAAGAGTACATTCAAGGCATTTTCTCACAAGTTTTAATACTATCACTGTTGATACTTGAATATTATATTATTTTAACTTGGCATGTCTGGAGAAAGTGACATTGTTTAATCCAGATGTGGTTTCTAAGTATAGATTTGAATGCATCTTCCATGACTGTTTGCTAGACAAATAGTGACTGTAATGTAAATGTTTTTATTGAGCTGTGATGACAAAGTGAAGTATTTTAGGGTTGATCTCAGTGTCTCCACAAACAGCTGAAAGCATTAACAGCACAATATCTTTTTTTCTTTTTCTTTTGCCTTTTGAGTGGAGTAATGTAAACAGGTCTTCAAAAAAACGATTAAATAAAACCCAAACACTACCCTTTGAAAAGTTGTTTTTAAATATTTTAGAAAAATGTTCCCAAAAATTGGCAACCATACATATGGTTGCAGCAGCACGAGACAAAAGGGTGTAATTATAATATTGTGAATGTCAGGGGCTCTCCCCGGTGGCCGGATGTAATCATGCAGTACAAATTCTGAGGTTACAAATGTTTGGATTTGCTGCCAAACTGCACTAAAGAAATCTTAATGTCCATGAATTGACTTGTCAAAAGCACGACATTGCTTCTTAATCATTTGAGGTTTTTCTTGATGGATCATTTTCTAAAGTGTTATGTTACAAAGATATTGCAGTGTTGTTATGTATGGCTGGACAATAGGAGCCTTGTATAGACTTTTCTTACTAAAAATGGCAAAAGATAATTTCAATGTATTGTTTCTAAGCAAGACAACATGCAACGGGTATTTAATCAAAGATAAAATGCGTAATTTCCCTGAAAACACTCATACAAATTATGACCTCTACTTGAAAATGTAATGTAGTTTATAGGCGGGTGATTCTCTGAATCGAGTGCCTTTTGGGTCTTCGCATTTTTTAAAGAAATACCTTAAAATATTGCATTTTTTATCATAACATCTGGTAGAGGACTACTTAAACCTTTGAGAAAACACATTTTCCCACCTCAGGCATACAATCACAATCATTTCTGAGTTTCCTTCTTACAAAAAGTTATTTGGAGTTCAACCCTGTCACAGACAACTTGGAGTCTGTGTGAATATGATTCAAAAAGATATTCACGTTAATTCTTGTTGAACCTTAATCATCAGAAGTCCCTTGTTTAGAATCACCTATGTTAAGTCGATTTTTTTCTTTTAAAATACTCACCATTTGACTGCACAAGGAGATCATTAGAACTTTGTCGGCCTTCAAATGTTATCAAAAATATGCATTAAACTTAGAATTTTGTTTAGGTTTCATATTTTGTCTGATTATCTTGTACACTGTAAACACAATACAACACTTCAAAGTTCATATTAAGTTCATATCACTAAAATATTAATACAAACCTATTAAATAACAGGGTTGAACTCAGCATGACAGGGTTGAATATGATAACAGGGTTGAAAGGACAACACATTTTTCAATATGGCATGGATTTATTTAGCTGAGTAATTAATGATTATGCATTCAATTAATTGGAAATTTAAATGAATTACAGCTGAACTATCAAAACATTTGATACAACATCAAGTATTTAAAATTACATTTAAAAAACATCAATCACAAATTCATCAAAAACATGAATGGAATGAATCAGTCCATATGGTCAGCACACACCATTGCCCCAGCACCTGTGTGTCTTTGCGTTGGCCTCTGTGACACAGCCACTGGCACCTTCTTGAGAAAGCTGAAATGCTGTGTATTCCAACATTCACAGTGTAACTGCTTTTGGGTAGAGCCCATACAGCTGACATCACGAGATACTATCTCTCCTGGAGTGAGAGTTACCAGCTGATGGATTCACATGGTTCCTGGGACTGCTGTTAGGTTTGATGGCATCCTCTCAAGTGCCTGCTCAACTGTTGACAAAGAACAACTTAATCGATGTATTGATCTCCAAAAGGGCATTGAAGAGCTCACGTGCATCTTTGATGTCCTGACCATGGCTTATTAGCATGTCAGCAGCAGTCCCCTTCAAGGCTGCACCAACACCAGCTGGTGCTCCCTTACCATGGCTGGCCTCAAAGAAATTCCAAGTCCCTGCATTAAGGCCTCTTTTCATCAGCTCAGTGCTAAAAAGAAAAAAAGTGCCCTTCTGCTTGTACTGGGTACAAGGACCATCACTAAAAAAGTGTACCACAGAAACATCTGGGTATGTTGCCTGCACATGATCCAGTACAGGGTTTAGATGCTCCCATAGCTGCTGGGCTTTTGTGTTTTGATGGGGATATTTTGGTGAAACAGGTTGGTTCTTGGATGCCACCTACATAAACGACCCCTGTATGCAGTGTTGCCTGCTGGTGGGATGATCCAAAGTGCACTGCTTGGATTTCCGAACTGTACTTGCAGTAGAAAAATCTACGTGAATTAGGCATTCATCAGTGGTATATGCTCTTCATGCTTCATACTCTTCCTTAGCTCACCGTAGTAGGCATACTGCTGCCTAATATTAAAAGAATGATTCTCGTGCAGTTTGCACATGCACGTGTCACGGTCAGACAGGGTGAACAACCCAGAAGGGACGTTGGTGGCAAAATGCAGGGTATGAGATCCTCACCTTTGTTCTCGGCTAGACATTTTCTGTGGAGGTTTCTTCTTCTTGTGTCTACAAGGAACCTTTTTTGAATCTTTACCTTGTTTCTTGTAATGGTTTGTTTTCTTCCTGCTGACATCATCTCTCGTCAAGAAGGTCTTTACATTGTTCTCCATTTGGACTTTGTGGAGGAGTGTTGATATTGCTGAAAGCTTCCCTTTCTTTCTGTCTTCTTTTAGCTTTCCTCCACATCTTAGGCTTCTGTCGTTTAGCTCTGTCACTCAGATCACTGATAGTTTTCTTTCCCCCCTCTTGCGCTCACTCCTGAGATCATTTCCCCTCCTATCTGTACTCTCTTTGCCTCTCTGTTGCTGTTTTTCCCATTGTGATGTCTGAAAATATTAAACATTTAAAAAAAACATTAAGAGTGATAGACATTACCATTTAGTCATCTAAGAAATGTCAAACATTCAACCCTATCGCAACAGTTCAACCCTGTTATAAGAAATGTGACAGGGTTGAAGTAGCCATAAGACCTTGTTTAGCTAAGACATAGCCCCACATGGATTAACCCTTGTGCCCTCCTCGAATGTTCAACCTTTCGACCCCTTCGTGGCAAAAATGTACACGCCCATAATATCCATCCATCCATCCATCTTCTCCCGCTTATCCGTGGTCGGGTCGCGGGGGTAGCAGTTCCAGCAGAGAGTCCCAAACTTTCTTTTCCCTGGCGACATCAACCAGCTCTGACTGGGGGATCCCAAGGCGCTCCCAGGCCAGCGAAGAGATATAATCCCTCCACCTGGTCCTAGGTCTACCCCTTGGTCTCTTCCCAGCTGGACGTGCCTGGAACACCTACCTAGGGAGGCGCCCAGGTGGCATCCTAACTAGGTGCCCGAAACACCTCAACTGGCTCCTTTCGACGCGAAGGAGGAGCGGCTCAACTCCGAGTCCCTCCCTGATGACCGAATTTCTCACCTTATCCCTATGGAGACACCAGCCACCCTGCGGAGAAAACCCATCTCGGCCGCTTGTATCCGCGATCTCGTTCTTTCGGTCATGACCCATCCTTCATGACCATAGGTGAGGGTAGGAACGAAAATGGCCCGGTAGACAGAGAGCTTTGCCTTCTGGCTCAGCTCCCTTTTCGTCACAACGGTGCGGTAAAGCGACTGCAGTACCGCTCCCGCTGCTCCGATTCTCCGGCCCATCTCACGCTCCATTGTTCCCTCACTCGAGAACAAGACCCCGAGATACTTGAACTCCTTCACTTGGGGTAAGGACTCATTCCCTACTTGGAGTGGACAGTCCATCGGTTTCCTGCTGAGAACCATGGCCTCAGATTTGGAGGTGCTGATCCTCATCCCAGCCGCTTCACACTCGGTTGCGAACCGATCCAGTGAGTGCTGAAGGTCGCAGACCGATGAAGCCATTAGAACCACATCATCTGCAAAAAGCAGTGGTGCAATCCTTAGTCCACCGAACTGCAGACCCCCTCCCCCACGACTACGCCTCGAAATCCGATCCATGTATATTACAAACAGGATTGGTGACAAAGCGCAGCCCTGGCGGAGGCCAACCCTCACCGGAAATGGGTCCGACTTACTGCCGAGGACCCGGACACAGCTCTCGCTTTGGGAGTACAGAGATTGGATGGCCCTGAGTAGAGACCCCCTCACCCCATACTCCCGCAGCACCTCCCACAGTAACTCCCTGGGAACTCGGTCATACGCCTTCTCCAAGTCTACAAAACACATGTAGACCGGATAAGCGTACTCCCAGGCCCCCTCCAGGATCCTTGCGAGAGTAAACAGCTGATCCGTCGTTCCACGACCAGGACGGAATCCGCATTGTTCCTCCTCAATCTGAGGTTCGACAATCGGCCTGACCCTCCTTTCGAGTACCTTGGAGTAAACTTTCCCGGGGAGGCTGAGTAGTGTGATGCCTCTGTAATTGGCACACACCCTCTGATCCCCGTTTTTAAAAAGGGGAACCACCACTCCGGTCTGCCGCTCCTTCGGTACTGTTTCTGACTTCCACGCAACGTTGATGAGACGTGTCAACCATGACAGTTCCTCAACACCCAGAGCCTTCAGCATTTCCGGGCGGATCTCATCCACCCCCGGGGCTTTGACACTGTGGAGTTGTTTGACGACCTCAGTGACCTCCCCCCGTGAGATTGGTGTTGATGCCCCGTCATACTCCAGCTCTGCCTCTAACATAGAGGGCGGAGTTGTCGGGTTCAGGAGTTCCTCAAAGTGTTCCTTCCAACGCCCTAACACTCCATCAGTTGAGGTCAACAACGTCCCATCCTTACTGTACACAGCTTGGATGGTTCCCTGCTTCCCCCTCCTGAGGTGTCGGACAGTTTTCCAGAACAACTTTGGTGCCGCCCGAAAGTCCTTCTCCATGTCTTCTCCAAACTTCTCCCACACCCGCTGCTTTGCCTCGGCCACGGATGAGGCTGCTGCCCTTCGGGCCTGTCGGTACCTTGCAACTGCCTCGGGAGTCCCCCGGGATAACAAATCCCTGAAGGCCTCCTTCTTCAGTCGGACGGCTTCCCTGACCACCGGTGTCCACCAGGAGGTTCGAGGGTTACCGCCCCTTGAGGCACCTAGGACCTTGAGACCACAGCTCCCCGCCGCGGCTTCGGCAATAGAGGCTTTGAACCCGAACTACACGTTTGGGCTTACCAGGTCTATCTAGAGGCTTCCCCCGCCACTCGACCCAACTCACCACCAGATGGTGATCAGTTGACAACTCCGCCCCTCTCTTTACCCGAGTGTCCAAAACATACGGCCTCAGGTCCGATGATACGATAACGAAATTGATCATAATAACTGCTATTAAATCATCATACATCAATATTTCTTTCTACTTTTTGTTTCATGAATCACTTCTAACGTACTCAAAACTACCAAACATTCAATCATTTTCAGGATTTTAACCCCTTAAATGCCTGTTTGATTATTTGAATTATTTCATTATTTATGACAAAAAACACAAAAATATAATAATTACAATTACAAAATTGATTTCACTGCATTATTATTTTTTACGTATCAGATACTACCTCTGGACCCCTTCGTGGCAAAAATGTACACGCCCCAAACAACTGCTATTACATCATCATACATCAATATTTCTTTCTACTTTTTGTTTCATGAATCACATAAACAAGTTCTAAGTACTCAAAACTACCAAACATTCAATCATTGTCAGGAATTTAACCCTTTAAATGCCTGTTTCATTATTTTAATTATTTCATTTATCTCAAAAATGCCTCACTGACTTCCATTCAGACCACATTTATCCCACTGCCATTGCAGTATAAAACCATGCATTTTGTAATGTCAGCATTTCATTTAGAAGACAAGTAGTGATATTTGATATTTCTACTCTATTCCAACAGATTACACCATTTTCCCACTGGAGGCCGATGCATGGAATTCTTACATTTTTGCCAGTTATATTATGGAGCCGTGTGACTACCAGGGGGCCCCGAGAGTGGTGTGTGTGTGTGTGTGTGTGTGTATAGGTGTACATTTTTGCCACGAAGGGGTCCAGAGGTAGTATCTGATACGTACAAAATAATAATGCAGTGAAATCAATTTCGTTGCTAATCTTTGACACATCCAAGACTCTAATAACCACCAAAGTTCCATCCCTCTACTAATTATTATATTGAAAAAAAAAAATAAACAAACTGGGGGATGTGTGTCAATAGTGCAATTTCATTGATAATTCATGTTTTTTTTCTCAGTTAAAGTACACACCCATATGATTATATTAGCATCAAAATGTTGGTATAATTGGCAATTGTTATTTGTTTAATATTCAATGAATATGAGGACATGCAAAAATGTGTGTTGTCTACTACAAAGACAACTAATTATTATAAAACAAAATATATACATTTAGTTTTACATTGTAATGCAAAACACCCTGTTCCTTTCATTTAAAATCTTTGAAGTAAGCTTGGGGGACACAAAGGGCACCCGATTCAGAGAATCACCCAGGCACTGATATAGTACAATCTGTTCTCCAAATATAAATGGTACGTACAAAAAATAAATAGTGAAATACACTTGATGGATGGCTCTACAGTGAGGCTCAATCACCTTATCACAGCAACCGCAGAACTCTTCATTTCAAGCTTTATACGTTGGCTTAAGGGCTACCAACACAAAACACTGGAGCAGATGGTAGCAATAAGTTATTTCAATCATTGTTTGTTTTGATGAAAGAAACATCACTATCTGTACAAAAAAATATTTCAGTAATTCCAAAGTGGAAAAAGCACCATCTCAAATTGAGCTTTAACCTAACCCAACATGCCTTCGGAAAACATCTTTAAAAAATGTGTATTTTGGTAAATATTGTAACTTCCAAAAAAAACAACAACCACAAAACAAGATTCTTATATAAAAAACGTTTTTAACAATTTCTTTTTTCAGTATAAAACATTACAGAGTTCCAGGCCAATCAAACAAATTCACGGTCAACATTTGAAATAAAAATGAACTCCCCAGTCAAACGTTCTACAATAACATACAAAGGTTTTTTTGCCATTAAGGGGTTTTCTGTATTTTTGTCATCTAGTTATGGGGAAATATTACAACACAAATCCTAACAATCACTCTTTGTTGGCTAAAATATTAATAACAAAAAAGAAAAAATGTGAACTCCTGGTCCCATCAAAGCCCAAGCCCCGAATTTTCTGGTCAACATGGCATTTATGCTGTCTTCTGCTGGCCCTTCTTCCCAATGAGGGATTTGTGGATGTGGGGAATGACACCTGAAAACAAAACCAGAAAACATTGGTTAGATAAATGATTCATCCAGAAAAATGTCAACTGCAGTAGAACAGATTTAGCAGAGCGTACGGACATCAAGAAACAAACAATATGAATAAAAACGTGAAAGAACAAGGAAAAAAATAATCTGAAATAATGTCTTTGCAAACTGTAATCTCACCTCCTCCAGCAATTGTTGCCTTGATGAGGGAGTCCAACTCCTCATCACCACGGATGGCCAACTGCAAGTGACGGGGTGTGATACGCTTCACCTTCAAGTCCTTGGAGGCATTGCCTGCCAACTCTAGTACCTAAGAACAAAAAGTACAGATATTAATACAAACATCACCCTCGCACACAGAAACACTGTGTGATGGTTAACCACTAACATGCACAAATAAAATGGGGAAAGCTTACTTCAGCGGTGAGGTACTCAAGGATAGCTGCACTGTACACAGCTGCTGTGGCTCCTACACGACCGTGGCTGGTTGTGCGAGTCTTTAAGTGCCTATGGATACGACCCACTGGGAACTGGCAGGAAATAAACATGAAGCAATGAATCGAGATGAACAAAGAGAAGAAATAATGTGCCAAAGACCAACATATAAAGATTGAAAATTACCTGTAGTCCAGCCCTCTGGGATCGAGACACTGCCTTAGCCTTGGCTTTGCCACTGTCCTTTCCTGCCTTGCCACCAGCCTGTATGGGTCATTTCAGGATTTAATGAATAAAACATGTAACAAGAAATCAGACAAGACTAGCTAAAGAAGACACAGCTGTGTTGGGATGTGATGTTTAGATTTCCTAAAAATGGGTTCTGCATTAAAAAGAAAGTACAGCCCTGTTTTAAAGTTAGTAGGCAGAGGAATGTGCACAAAACATTCGCCCATGAAGTGTTTCAATTACAAAAGCGCCTCAACAGGTAACGTTACAGATGGCCGGTGACACTGTTATTGCTTTCCCGCCAATCACACAAAACGCAACAAATGCGTTAACGGCTCACCGGAAATAACAACATGCATGAAAGCATGAAATAACGCGAAAAAAAGGTGGGAAATTTGATTTAAAACGACAGTTAGACACAGAACACAGAGGCTGCCCGTGATTCCGCGACAAACACAAAACAAACGCGCCGCTTTTAGTTTTCATTCAGAATTTCCATCAGTTAGTACATTTGCCTCCTTAAGTCCGACCGTCAGATACAAACAAACACAATGACGATGTTACGCCTTCCTAATAGTTAACAGGCTTATTTATAAAGGCTTGTGTTCAACTGCTGATGGCTAACCAACCGTTAAGCTAATGAAATAGCCTAACTTAGCTTGCTAATGGGTGCTAATCCACCGTTCACAGAGGATAAACAGGGTGAAAAACACTCCTACGAATACAAGTTTAACTGTTACACTTCTAATAACCCTCCCTACCCTCCCCCCTCCGCTTTTGCGAAACAGCAACTATCCGATTATCAGCAAATATAGTATTACATTTTAGGGGGGAAAAACAACAAAACTCGGACTTCTCGAGCTGCCGTAAATGCTAACATGTTAGCTGACAGTTAGCTCTTTATGAAGCTTTTTTTAACCACACATCTGTTCAAATTTTCTCAGTTCAAATGCAAAGCAGCATTTTATATTGTGGCACATTAATTAAAGTACAACTTTAACGACGTCCTGTGTAAAGCATTTATCAGTAACCAAAGCGCACATACCATTTTTCCGTGTCGTTATTTGATTGCAGAACTGAGAAGATAGCAAACAATTTCGGCTCCGAAAGCAAAGAAACAATAAACCCTTTCGCAAATCTTTCGCATGCGACCCCTCGTGGGAGTTTAGACAGCCAATGATAATGTGTGTTGTTACTTCGAATCTCTTCCCCGACCAATTGCAGAAGCGCTTGTAGAACCTTTACCCATCCCCCACCCTAAGATCATCGTGCCTGCCTTTTGCACCGCTTTGCACACGGAACCAACAAGTAGGCGGGACACTGTGTGTAGTGTCCTACCAGGGCCATCCATCCCAAAATGAACAAAATACATAACTAGGACATTGTATATGGAATTTATTATTGAACTGAAATACAAAGACAACGAAAACGTATTCAAAATACATAGTTGTGTGCTGACTGTGTTGAAAAACGGGTTGTGCCAACAGTAAATTCACAAAAGGATTAATTCTCCATTAAAAATGTTCGTTAGTCATGAATGCAAAATCGTGAGGGCCTGCTAGTATGTACTGTAAATACAACATGTAGTTGAATGTCACCCAGAAGGCGGTTACGTTTTAATGACAGACAGGAAAACTGGCGAATGAATCACAGCCCTATCTCTAGGGCTCTGGGAATGGTGTGTTTGACAGCAGCAGCGGCCAATCAGAGGCCAACAAAACCATCTGTTCGGTTTCTTCAGTGAGCTCTGCAAGCGAGGGGGTGGGGGGTCAAAGATACGCAGAGAAACTGGCTGCTGGTGGCGAAGATGGCGGATGGGGACAGTGGCAGTGAGCGCGGCGGCGGTGGTGGTGGCAGCGGCGGAGGTGGAGGAGCAGGAGGTGCAGGAGGTGGAGGATTTCAGCATTACCAGCGGGAAACGGAGACCCAGGAGCTGGCCTCGAAGCGGCTGGACATTCAGAACAAACGCTTCTACCTGGATGTAAAGCAGAACGCCAAAGGCCGGTTCATCAAAATCGCCGAGGTCGGCGCAGGGGGCTCTAAAAGTCGGCTGACCCTCTCTATGTCAGTTGCGGCAGAGTTCCGCGACTACCTGGGGGATTTCATAGAGCACTACGCCCAGCTTGGGCCTAGCACCCCGGAGCAGATCGCTCAATCATCCGGCGGGGATGACACCGGGCCTAGACGGGCCTTGAAAAGCGAGTTCCTGGTGCGTGAGAACCGTAAATACTACCTCGACCTCAAGGAGAACCAGCGGGGTCGGTTTCTCCGGATCCGACAGACCGTCAACCGAGGCCCCGGTTTCGGAGTTGGAGCGGGTGGCATCCCCGGCGCTGGTCTCCAGTCCGGACAAACCATCGCACTCCCGGCCCAAGGCTTAATAGAGTTCCGCGACGCGTTGGCCAAGTTGATAGACGACTACGGGGGTGATGAGGAGGAGCTGTCCGGTGGCGGAGGGGCCGGGGGCTACAGCGAGCTTCCAGAGGGCACCTCGATCATGGTGGACTCCAAGCGCTTCTTCTTTGACGTGGGGTCCAACAAGTACGGAGTTTTCTTGCGGGTGAGCGAAGTGAAGCCCAGTTACAGAAACTCTATAACCATCCCCTTCAAGGCGTGGAGCAAGTTCGGGGGAGCATTCAGCCGCTACGCCGAGGAAATGAAAGAGATCCAGGAGCGGCACCGGGATAAGATGTACGAGAGGACACCTGGAGAGGAATCGGAGGGCGACGACGTGGAAGACGATTGATGGAGAGGTGGCTATATTGTGCTGAAGCTGACAACATGATGCAAAGACTGGCGATAAACAAGAGAAAGCAACGACTATTCTGTGCATGACGAATCGAAAAATGCTACAACAACGGAGTAAAACAAAAAAAAATATATATATTTGACTGAAAAATTACTGTCTATATAAGAGAATCATGTCCTAAAGTTTAGATGGATGTTATAGCTAAATGAGTGGGGACTGCAGTAGTCAGCTCCTGTATGAGATCCCCCATTGATATAACATGTTTAGATATATATCTATATATAAAATATATATTAACTTTGTATTTGATAACCTCACATGTAACCCAGCAAATTAAGTTTGACAGTACTCAAGAGATACACCAATAGGTTACCAGACCCACCTCCAATGGTGAGAGCTCACCTGGGGCTGACCTGTAGTCTGTGTTATGATAATAAGGAAGTGTGACATACTCATACCAGCAGGAGCAGAGTGGGAATGAGACAGAGCGTCCGCATCACTCACCATGGTTCTGTGTGCGTTTTTTCGTCTAAAGTGACCTGTAACAAATGGCTTGCCCAGACAGACCCACAACACCCAGAGCCACGCTCTCAGCTATAGAGGGAATCCTCTGCATCTCAGGACATCCACTAAGCCCAGCGAGGTCCCATAAGGTGATCTGTTACAAGCACATTTATCATTTGGATTCTCTGGACAGTCCATTTGACTCCAAACGACCTCCTGCCCCCCCTCTCCCTCCTGGGCATCCCTCCGGTGCTAACCTCCTGCTCCGATAGCTGATACGTGGGCCTCCTCACGCGTGGCTCGTTTTGTCTCAGGGCTGGCTAGTCCAATCTGTATTCCTGAGTATATTAGCATTTCCTGTGCCTGTGCATCATCCTTAAGAGGTTCTGGCTGCAGATCTGGTCAGCCAGGTGCTGCAGTCGAGACGTCTGTGGCAACTGATGATGTTTCATAGATGCAGGCCCACGTTTCACCCCTGTGACCTTTTCATCATAGGGGGCACGGTGAGCTCGGGCCTTTAGCACCCGTTGACATTTTTCCAGTTAAATCTTAATATGCCGGGCTTAAGCTATTATTTAAGGTGCGCCATTTGGATCCTTTATTCTTGAACTCAGACCATTATTGAAGCAATATTCAGTCTGATTGTAAGAAAGAAATTAGGTCCTCTTGGAAAACAAAGCTGTTACCTTAAACAAATATATACTGGAAGAGATTTACTTACTTAATGATCAAGTATAGATTTCATTATTTTTCAAAAGAGATATATTAAAAGATGTCTTGGAATTATGAGACATTTATTAGATAATGCTGCCTAAAGTGGCTTATTTAAAACACTAAACTTGGATGCAACTGTCCAGGGTGATATTTCATACCTGCTTTTTTCCTAACATTTATTTTATTCCTTAGAGGAAATTAAGAAGAGTACAAACAAATTGATAACAAAGTATGTTATAGCAATTTCTAGAAGCAACTTCACTGAAGTAGTTTCTCAGCAAACACTCAGCACTCCAGTTCACTTTACAAAGCATCAAGTTGTCCCCTCTTTTCAATCCACTCGTTTTAACCATGTTTTGTCACAAATTGGCTTTCCATCAGTTGCCATATGACGCAAACTAAAACTTGCAATCATTGACATTTGTCTTCAGTGCTCCTTTTTAAAAATATGATTATTTCTGCATGCATGCTCTTATGCGGAGCTGCCTTGTGTTCTTTAATTTTGCATATTCTGATTACTGTATGATGGTATTTATCCATTTTTGAGAGCGGTTTAAAGTTTTATTTCTTGCAATGGAAACATTTTAAGTTTACTTCACAGCCTGATGTAAAAAAAGCCACAAAGTCTCTGTGCTTTGGGGAATGTTACTTTCATTGTCCCACTTCCTTTGGTGTGTAAATCTCTCGTTGAATTGTATTTGACCCACTTTAACACAGCAGAGAAATGCCATATGAAAAAGGTTAACACATGGGAGCAATAGTTTTTTCTTCTTTTCTATAAATATACTATATATAATAATACACATGAGATTGAACTACATCCTTCTTCCTGTGCTGTGTTACGTGAAATGACAGCTGTTTCAGTCATGTGTGTTCTGCTGTAATATTCTACCGAGTTCCTTTCAACAAGAAATAAAAAAGATTTTTGCTCAGGAGAGGCGTGGTGTTTTTCTCCTCCCCACCTCGGGGTGGAGGTCACTTTCTTTACAGGATCTCTGCAACAAATGTGTGATGCAACAGTTTGAGTCTTTGTGATTGACACGCATGTAGTTTTTGCAATTAATGTTGTCCATAAAAAGGTGAAAAATACGTATCCATGCTTGCGTATAATATAAGTGCCTTTTTAACGGGATAATCAAAACATTTTTACTATTTCCACATTATTTCATAAGCAACTGAGTAAGTGTAAAATGCACCAGGCTTTCATTCCCTGAAACAAACTGGTGGATGAGGTGAAACTACCAGTACAAAAATGTAAAAGTACTCCATAACAAGTAAAAGCATTTAATAACCTTAATCTAAATCACGGAAATATGTCTATTTTTTTTTTTTTTAAATGTGCTTATACTATCAAAATTAATAATTATGTTCTGCATTAAACCCCTCCATGACTAATGTATTATTTATTACATGATCACGCTAATGATACGTTTGCATTTTAGAATCTTAAATGTTTCACTATGGTACGTCCTGAAGGAGGTGTAGCTAGTTTTAAACATTTAATATTCACTGCTAACAAATATTCGATATCCAGACAATTAATGGTAAAAGACAGAAGAAAAAAGCAAATCTGTTTCTCTGATCCTATCAAATTCATGCTTTGAGAAAGATTAATACTTTTACGTCCTTTCGTCTCAAACTAAATCAAGCTATCTGACAAGTTTAAAGAGACCAATGTTTTTGTGGTGTAGTTAAGTGTAGTTAAGTAGAAGTGTATAGTATCAGAAGATTGAAATACCTACCAGAAGATCCTGCTATAAAATGCGAAACATACTTTGTAGTTTAATTACTTCTTAACTTTAAACGGCCCTTGAGTAAATGTACTTAGGCACTTCCCATGACTGAAAAGTATCATCGCCGAAGCAGTTAGATAAAATAAAACTGCTTGCAGTAGCCTTTTCAAGAGTTGAGAAAAAAGAACTGTATTTAACAAAGATTTTGAATACACAATTACTGTTTTAAGTTGAAGATGTCAATACTTCTTCCACCACATACGTAAAATCTTATACAGTCTTGAGTGTCACAACTCCTGCCGCATCCGTTAAACAGGAGGTTCAGAAAGCAGGACAGCTAGAGGCCAGTGTATCCTTCGAGGTTTATTGGAAACCTAAATATGACACTCTGCTGTGTAGAGGCCTACATGATACAGGGCAACGTGTGGAAGGCCAGACAGGGAAGGTGTCAGTGTGCTGTTTTATTTTAGAGGAACTGGAATGAACCGAGTCCATCAACCGCCTCAGAGGGAGGATGATTCACAGAAAACACAGCTGACTACAACTTAAAGCAAAGGTTTCACACAGATGTCAGTTAAAAGACAGACACATCACCTTTGTAAGGATTTGCCCTACCACAAGAAACGAGTGAGTCATTTTAGCTGTGGCATAACAAAACCTTTTAACCTTTTTTGTATACACATTAATCATTTTTAGCTTTTTATTTATTAAAGAATATCTTAATATTGCCCTTACTTATTATGCATTGTATACTTTGCCTACTTCTGCGCACATGTACAGACTGTATATACAAGTAAATAAGTAAGTACACCTTACTGGTTATTCAAAACACTATTTATTCTGTATCTTCTAAACATTACTCTGAATGTAAGTGTTTTTTGACATTCAGCTGAGATACATTTAGTCATATCAGTTCATGTACTCTTGTAAGATGAAAATATAGTTCATTCTTATCTAATTTGACTTTTTAAAGTCAGAAATGGTGCATGGACTGCATTTATATAGCACTTTATAATTGTAGCACCACTCAAGTGCTTTATACTTCAACACAAGCCAGAATGTACCCGTTCACATACACATTCAGACACCAGGGGAAGAGGCTACCGTACAAGGAGCTATTGCTCATCTGGAGCGATAAACATTTGCACGCACGCTCACACTGATTTAGGATTCAGAACCTTGCCCAGGGATTCTGGATCCTGGGCCCCGCAGAACTCCCGGCTGTGAATCAAACCAACGACCTTCCGCCTGCTGGACGACTGCTCTACCTCCTGTTGTGGAGTACAGATGTATAAGAGGTTATCAAAGGCAAATAATTCTTCAAAAATAATTAATAAAGATGACATATTCAAAAAAGTCAAACTGTCCTTCAATACTATTTGACTCCAAATTAAAGGTGGGGTAGGTAAGTTTGAGAAACCGGCTCGAGATACACTTTTTGTTATGTTCCATGGAATGCTGTTAACATCCCGATAGCAATGAATATCTTAAGTGCTTTGACAAAAAATCCATAAAAAAATGTCATCTGTGGAAGCCGTAGTACTGTAAAAAGCACGACCAATCATTTTAGCCGGCCCGGCTAAAGTAACTGGATGGCCTACCTGCCTGTCAGCCTTCCATCTGTGCACAAACTTATCTGGTGCCCTCATCATGTGCGCGTTCGTGTGTGTTGGAGGAGGGGCTCTGTAAGGAAGTGGCAGATTTTTTCCGGCTGTGTATTTTCAAATTCTAGCGCACTCGAGCTGGTTTCTCCAAAATGATCTACCCCACCTTTAAGAATAACAAATAAATAAAGTTTTGCAGAGCCCTTACAGATCTCATTCTACTATGGATCAACTCCACAATCTTACTGAGCTTTCCAAAAACACTAAAGTAATGTGAATCTAATTGAAGATGCTTTTTGAGAGTCTGTCCCCTTCAACAATTAAAAACTTAAACTATTTGGGGAATTAGGGGAGAACAAGTCAAAGCAGCATGTTTTTTCATGGCCTTTTTTTTTAGCTATAGCTGTGTTAGCAATGTTTCGGCCACATCTGCATAATTCTTAGCCGTGTTTCAGGCTACCCGATGGATATAAATCCTATCTTTTAGTTTAGATTTGGAACTATGTCTAATTGTGAACAGATTTAATTACATATTATGTACAAGTCAAAGTCGTTCCTCAGTAAAGAACTTCAGTAATGGTACTTAGTTACTTTCCTCAACTGGGTGATGCTTATGGAGCAGAGCTGGGAAAAAATATGGAGTTGTGCTCACTCAGAGAATACTGATGTTGCATAATCATGAAAACAATCTCGGAATCCATCAGCTATTGGTCGATAACTATTTAACCTCTGAGGACAAGTGTTGTTGGCTCCAATGTAGCCAGCAGATATCTGTTAGAACGGGGTACAAAAATACTGGACTCAAATGCGACGGCTCAGATTTTAATGAAAAAATAAAACAAAGTTTTAACAAAAAATCACTCAAGCGAGGACAAAACAAAACTTCTCGATTTCAAACAAACAAAACTCTTCTCTCTGGTTTTAACGCTGGGTCTCTGGACATGGAAGCACACTGAAACAAGACGAACTGGCACAAGACAAAGGGAGAC
Source organism: Pseudochaenichthys georgianus (assembly GCF_902827115.2). NCBI lineage: Eukaryota > Metazoa > Chordata > Actinopteri > Perciformes > Channichthyidae > Pseudochaenichthys > Pseudochaenichthys georgianus. The sequence goes on along the minus strand of NC_047511.1, from coordinate 13,636,989 downwards.
GAGGACTATTTATACATGAGGGAATAGGGACCAGGTGGAAACAATCAGGGGCGGGGCAGACGCTGACGGAAAATCACCCAAAGTGAGGAATTAACAGGACCTGAAAGGAAAGAGGTAAGTACAAAATAAAACAGGAAATGGGAAAACGATACATGACATGAAATAGACAGACAAGACATGAAGTAACAAGAAAACCTGACTCTACATAGAAACCTGACTAGACTTGGAATTACATACCTGACTAAACATGAAGTGACGGACATAAAACAAACACGACTAACACAATTGACGAGACACTACAGTACCCCCCCCCTCTAGGGACTGCTCCGGAAGTCCCAGACCCTCCTGGATGATCCTGATAAAAGTCAGTGATCAAACTCCGATCTACAATGAAGCTTGCAGGGACCCATTGTCTTTCTTCGGGACCGTAACCAACCCAGTCCACGAGGAATTGTTTCCCTCGACCACGGTTACGGACTCCAAGCAGTTTCTTAACAGTGTAGACAGGACCACCATCAACCATCCGGGGAGGCGGTGGGGGCTTAGAGGCGGGCACCAGAGGACTCTCTCTTACAGTCTTGACCTTCCCCACATGAAACGTCGGATGGACCTTGAGCGACCTGGGTAGACGTAAGCGCACAGACACTGGGTTAATCACCTTAGACACCTGGAAAGGACCCACGAACCTTGGGGCTAGCTTTCTGGACATGACATGAAGGGGTAAGTCTTTGGTAGCCAGCCAAACGCTTTGTCCAGGCCTATAGGATGCGATGCCGATCCACCACCTTCTTCATCTGGCTGGCACTGCGCAGGAGAGCACGACGAGCACCTGCCCAGATCCGGCGGCACCGACGGACCATGGCGTGTGCCGACGGGACTGTGACCTCACCTTCATTGGCAGGGAACAAGGGTGGCCGATAACCATAAACACACTGGAAAGGAGTAAGTCTAGTAGCTGCGGTGGGCAGTGTGTTGTGAGCATACTCGACCCACACCAGGTGCTTGCTCCACGATGCCTGGTTCTGGAAAACGAGACACCGCAAACAGGTCTCCAGCTCCTGGTTGATCCGCTCTGATTGGCCATTGGACTGCGGGTGGTAACCCGAAGACAAGCTGACGGTGGCACCCAGGAGATGGCAGAACTCCTTCCAAAAACCTGAGATGAACTGGGGGCCTCGGTCCGATACGATGTCCCTGGGAAAACCATGAATGCGGAAAACTTCACGTAACATGACCTCTGCCATTTCTTTGGCAGAGGGGAGCTTGGGTAATGCAATGAAATGTGCCATCTTACTGAATCTGTCCACCACCGTCAGGACGGTGGTGTTTCCCTCGGAAACGGGTAATCCAGTGACGAAGTCCATGGAGAGGTGTGACCATGGACGATGTGGAACAGGAAGAGGCTGCAGCAGACCCATCTGAGCTTGTTTGGAGGTTTTGTTTCTGGCACAAACGGTGCAGGCTGCCACATACTCTGCCACCTGTTTCTCCATAGCCGGCCACCAGAAATGTTGCTTTATCATAACGATTGTGCGTTTAACCCCCGGATGACAGGTGAGCAAAGACGTGTGAGCCCAGTGAATTACCTGTGAGCGAACTGAAACAGGTACAAACAACCTATTTTGCGGGCAACCACTAGGAGCCGGGCTCTCACCATGTGCTTGCTTCACCACAGATTCTATTTGCCATGAAACTGCCCCAACCACACAATGAAGTGGAAGGATGCTTTCAGGTTTTTTGGCAGCAGGTTCAGGCTCGTACATGCGTGATAAAGCATCTGGTTTCACATTTTGACAAGGTGAAGTTAAAACGACTAAAAAACAATGACCATCTAGCCTGGCGTGGGTTTAGTCTTTTGGATTTTCTAATGAATTCCAGGTTCTTGTGATCAGTCCATACTAGAAATGGTTGTTCCGCCCCCTCTAACCAATGACGCCAGTCTTCTAAGGCTATCTTTACTGCCAAAAGTTCCTTGTTCCCCACATCGTAATTCCTCTCTGCGTCTGTCAACTTCCGTGACAAGAAAGCACAAGGATGGAGCTTGTTGTCCTGAGCAGACCTTTGGGAGAGCACCGCTCCGACGCCTTCGTTCGAGGCATCCACCTCCACAATGAATTGTCTCTGCGGGTCAGGCACTGTGAGGATTGGAGCGGTTGTGAACAACGTCTTAAGTCTTTGAAAGGCTTTCTCCGCCTCAGTGTTCCACTTAAAAACAACATGAGAAGAGGTTAGTGCATGTAATGGCGCCGCAATGGTGCTAAAGTGTCTTATGAACCTTCTGTAGAAATTGGCAAAGCCTAAGAATTGTTGGATCTGTTTCCTGTTTGTGGGAGTTGGCCAATCTTCCACAGCACTAACCTTTACTGGATCCATCTGAACATGGTTAGCGGTGACGATATAACCCAGGAAGGCGACCGTCTTGACATGAAACTCACATTTCTCAGCTTTGCAGTACAGTTGATTCTCCAACAGTTTCTGGAGAACTTGGCGGACACGTTGAATGTGAGTTTCCTCATCCGGTGAGAAAATTAAGATGTCGTCAAGGTAGACGAAGACAAACTTGTTGAGAAAGTTCCTCAACACATCATTGATCATACCCTGAAAAACACCTGGAGCATTGCATAAACCAAAAGGCATAACAAGTTATTCGTAGTGGCCACTCGGAGTGTTGAACCCTGTTTTCCACTCATCCCCCTCCCGAATTCTGACGAGATGATAGGCGTTTCTGAGGTCCAGTTTGGTGAATACTTGGGCATCCTGCAACAGTTCAAACGCTGTAGACATTAGTGGAAGGGGGTATTTATTCTTGACAGTTATTCCATTGAGTGGACTATAGTCTATGCATGGACGGAGGGAACCATCTTTCTTGCCCACAAAGAAAAAGCCTGCAGCCGCAGGTGATGACGACGGCCTAATGAGTCCAGACTTAAGGGAAGAGTCAATATACGTCTTCATGGCCCCTCTTTCTGGTGCAGAGATGGAGTAAAGCCGACCTCTAGGGATCGGAGCTCCAGGCAAAAGGTCAATAGGGCAGTCATAAGGTCGATGAGGTGGTAGCGAAGTCAAAAACCTCTTTTAAGTCCAGATAACATGCAGGCACTCTGGACAGGTCAGCATACTCTGACTTGATGTCAGTGGTAACTCTATTGGGGATGTCTGTCTGATTAACAGACTGTCTGGAGTTCCCAGGGGAGGCTAAGCAGGTTACTTTACAATCAGTTCTTAATGTTTCCCGACCGCCAGTCTATATTCGGATTGTGCCTGATGAGCCACGGAAGTCCCAAAACTATAGGGTGAAGTGCAGAGTCAAATAAGTGGAATCTTAATGTTTCTGTGTGAATGTCATCTATGGTTACTTGAACGGGTTCAGCTATATGGGTTACTCTGAATAACAGCTTGCCATCCAAGGCACTGGCATCTACAGGAGAAGTCAAAGGAACAGTAGTAATACCCAGTCTTTTAACAAGACCCCAGTCCATCAGACTTTCGTCCGCCCCTGAATCCACTAGTACCCCCTGAGTGATGGTGTGGTCACATAACTGTAATTTTACCTTGGTCAATGAACGTGGAGGAAAGTCAGCTGCAGAAAATCGGCTCACCAGCGCCCTCCGTCGCGCCGATGAGCCTGTCCTTTTAACGGGCAGGAAGATGCAGCATGGCCATGTTGTCCACAGTAGAAGCAGCATCCTTCACGGAAATGGCGCTGTCGCTCCTCTGCCGTGATCCTGGCTCCGCCCAGCTGCATTGGTTCCTCGGATGATGTTGTCAGAGGTGTATTGTTTATCCATGGGCGTTGTGGGGCAGATGGGCGCACGCTGGTCCTTAACCTTTCACTGTTCCTTTCATTAAGTCTAATATCAATGCGGGTAGACATTGCAATGATAGAGTTAAGATCTGTTGGTAGCTCCAGGGGTGCCAATTGATCCTTAATATAATCCTTTAATCCATTCATAAAGGCATCAATAAGGGCTGGGGTGTTCCACCCGCTATCTGCTGCTAAAGTGCGAAATTGTATCGCATAATCTGCCACTCTTCTGGGTCCCTGTTTAATCTGCATTAACACTCGGCTGGCCTCTCTGGCTGGTGAAGAGTGATCAAAAACACGCTTTCGAGTCTCTGAGAACATGTTCACTGACTGGCACACTGGAGAATTAGAGGACCATTCGGCCGTAGCCCAGGCGGCAGCTCGCCCGGTTAAATGGGACAGCATAAAGGCTACTCTAGCTTGGTCTGAGATAAAGGCTGAGGGGTTATGGGTGAAATGCAGTTCACACTGTACCAGAAAGGGGCGACAGTCCCCAGAGTCCCCGGAAAACTTTTCTGGAGATGCAAGGCGAAGCGACGTTCCAGAAGAGGGAATGTGGTCTGCAGCAGCACCAGCGGATGCAACGGATGGGCTTGGCATAGTAGGAGACCTTGTAAATGATCCAGCTTCGAGCTGGGCAAGAGCTCTGTGCACTTGAACCGCCAGGTGATTAACTTGATTCGTTACAGCCTCCTGGAATTCTGCTTGGCGATCAGTGAGGTTACCAACTCCTCTGTTAATGGAGACCAGCTGTGCAGCATGGTGAGCAAGCTCTGCTCTCTGTTCTTCGACATCCGCTTTAATTCTTTCTGAGTCGGCTGAGTCCATGTTGGCCAGTTCGTTCTGTTAAAACGGGGTACAAAAATACTGGACTCAAATGCGACGGCTCAGATTTTAATGAAAAAATAAAACAAAGTTTTAACAAAAAATCACTCCAGCGAGGACAAAACAAAACTTCTCGATTTCAAACAAACAAAACTCTTCTCTCTGGTTTTAACGCTGGGTCTCTGGACATGGAAGCACACTGAAATAAGACGAACTGGCACAAGACAAAGGGAGACGAGGACTATTTATACATGAGGGAATAGGGACCAGGTGGAAACAATCAGGGGCGGGGCAGACGCTGACAATGACGGAAAATCACCCAAAGTGAGGAATTAACAGGACCTGAAAGGAAAGAGGTAAGTACAAAAATAAAACAGGAAATGGGAAAACGAGACATGACATGAAATAGACAGACAAGACATGAAGTAACAAGAAAACCTGACTCTACATAGAAACCTGACTAGACTTGGAATTACATACCTGACTAAACATGAAGTGACGACATAAAACAAACAACACAATTGACGAGACACCACAATATCCAGGCAATGACTTCCTCTTAAGTGATACGCTCAATTTTGAAATTAGCAATATAAAACTAAAACATGTAATTGGGATACAATATCTAAGAACGGATTGTTTCACAAAGACACAGTTTATGAGCTAATTTAAGTCATTGTCAGACGATAGTCAATTAAGATTGCAAGTCAGTTAATGGTCTCTGTCGCATTAGCTCTCCACAAGAACTGCTTACCTGCATTCCACCATAGCTCGAATAAAAGTCTATGCTGACTATTGCCACCATAGATTGCCACTCAATATCACAGAGGGATTGCTAAACTGTGATTTTCTAGTTGGATGCGTGCGTTCTCCAATGACGACGACGTCATTGCTACAAATATAATTGTGAGTTCCTTAAGAAACGAGGCAAGAATACCTCCTAGCCTCGGAAAAAACGAAGAATGGAACAGGCTAGCAAGTGTGCAGGTGTGCATCATATGAGAGGCCCCGCCTTACATTTTCCGCAAATACATTTTGGGAAATTGGTCCGTGCGCAAAGCATTGTGGGGATTTAAACATGTGCAGCCTCGAAATTTCCCGCAACTAAGTACGCCGGCCTCGGTGGAATTCCAAGTATCCTGGACATTGGAACAGTCCTTCGACGGGACTCGATGACGTAGCATCCTTGAAATAGTGGCTCTGGAGCAGCTTTCCTGAACATTGAGAAACACCCAGTGTCATCAACAGACCTCATAACGCACTGATGTTGTAAAACTTTCACAACATCAGTGCGTTATGAGGTCTTTTGATGACGCTATATCTTCTGCTGCGTGATTCACAAACTTATTTTCTCATTTGATGCGCACACACGCACTTTCATTCACATACATGTGCAAATCTCCCTCCCTTCTGCGTTACACACAGCCTCTGTGACCTCTCTGAGTGCTAAGTGATAAAGAGTGTGTAGAGAGGACATGCTCAAGGGCACGTAATACCATGCAGAGCCTGTTGCCAGTGAAAGAGGGGATTATTTCACATGGCCCTGGTGTCCTGATGGCCACGCTAAGCTGCCCATCCTTTCTGAGCAGGCGAGGAGTTAGAGGTATGAAGGCTCAGGATTTGATCTCGATGGGTGGTGGGGTATCAAATAAACCCAATAACACACAATCAGCTAAATGCATCCATGCTTCCCATCAGTAATTCATGACCATGGAAAGTTGTTTTCGAATGTGGTAAATGGAGAAAGAAACCCATTTTCCAACACAAGTTCCAACTACTCCAGTCTTTATGTTTGCCACTGCAAGAATACATTCATTGTAGCAATTTACAGTAAATCACATCCTCATCATATGAAAAGTTACAAGAGTATTGCTCATATGCTAAAGTCCCTAAAAGTTGAACAAATTGGTACACCTGCATTGATCAGAAAGTATTGTACAAAGCAGTAGACATCTTAGTACACTGGTGGTGACAAAAGGGCAAATGACAACGTTCTGATTTGAGGAAGTGGGAAAGTGGCTGAGAGACAAAGGACAGAGACCAAGGACATAACTACGATTCACTGCTTACTCAGCAAGGGAGCTACAAGAAACACCAAATGCTGATTTTGCATTAATCTTCTGGGAACATTCGGTTAGATGCACCAGACATAGTCAGTCATCTGTGTGTTCTGATGCTTGACCAAAACAGAATGATCACCATGATATAGTATTTATCAGACTTTCATAAGTAAAAGGACCATCGATGTTGTGCATGGGTAAAGTTTCAACTAAATAAAGGGAAATACTCAGCAGGAAGTCATTCCTATTCACTTAAACCAAACGGCAGCATAAAAATGTCTGATGTGTTTTCTGTCTTGCCTGAAAGAATCCACAAGCAGAGGATTTAAGAAACCCAAAAAGGGAGGCAGAAAAAGGTATTGTGGTAAAGAGAAATGAAAGTAGGATAAATAAGACAGAGTTGATGGAGAAGGTATCGGTGGAGAAAGAGGATTCAGAGGAAAGTGTGAGGGAACAATCTGGACCAGAGCAGCCAGGGATTCCGCGTCTTCCGAGAAAATATCCCCTTGTTCTTTATTGTTTTTGTGGTGAATGAGGGAGATTCTGCGCTATTTTTAGCCGTGTTGCTATGTGTGAGGAATGCTCGCTGGACACTCAGGCAAACTGCATTTTCTAGGTGCAGGACACAACGTCATCCAATTCTCATGCATGAGTGTAGGAAATGATCAGCTCGATTCCACATAACTGCTCAGAGATGCAGCCCAGTGCGGGATACACAATCACATCTCTGTTGCCTCTCTGCCCCTGTATCTCTTCTCCCTCAATCTGAATGTTCGGAAGACGAAACAGCCTCTGTGAGAGCATTATTTGGACTAAAATTAAATCTATTTTAAATAAATCAGGTAAACATTCTATTAATAAAATAAGAACTGCTGATACAATAATTCATGACCCATTGCCCAAATATTTAATCAGCATTTCGCTAATGTACACTGAACAAAAATATAAACGCAACACTTTTGTTTTTGCTCCCAATTTTTCATGAGATGAACTCAAATATCTAAAACATTTTCTATATACACAAAATAACCATTTCTCTCAAATATTGTTCACAAACCTGAAAAGATCTGTGATAGTGAGCACTTCTCCTTTGCCGAGATAATCCATCCCACCTCACAGGTGTGGCATATCAAGATGCTGATTAGACAGCATGATTATTGCACAGGTGTGCCTTAGAATGGCCACAATAAAAGGCCACTCTGAAATGTGCATTTTTGCTTTATTGGGGGGGGTCCGAAAACCAGTCAGTATCTGGTGTGAGGGGTAGGGGTAGGGTTAGGGGTAGGGTTAGGGTAATGTTGTGAATCGAGTGGCCCATGGTGGTGGTGGGGTTATGGTATGGGCAGGCGTATGTTATGGATGACGAACACAGGCCACTCGATTCACAACATTACCCTAACCCTAACCCTACCCCTACCCCTCACACCTTGATATGCCACACCTGTGAGGTGGGATGGATTATCTCGGCAAAGGAGAAGTGCTCACTTTCACAGATTTTTTCAGATTTGTGAATAATATTTGAGAGAAATGGTTATTTTGTGTATATAGAAAATGTTTTAGATCTTTGAGTTCATCTCATGAAAAATGGGAGCAGCAACAAAAGTGTTGCGTTTATATTTTTGTTCAGTGTATGTTCCACACTACTATCTGACTCCTATTTGATGACTGGTATTTATAATAGTAACTCATACTACAACAGTTATTTTTCTTTCAAGAAGATTCTACCACACGAAGTTCATAATGCTATCACAAAATTAAAAGTGGATGGCAGTGCAGGACTCAATGGTATAGAAAACAGGTTCATAAAATTGGCGTCCCATATTCTCTTGTACCCACTTGCTGATTTGTTCAACCTGTCTTTGTCCACCTGTGAGTCGCCGATTATTTGGAAATGTGCACACATCATTCCACTGCATAAAGGTGGTGATTTACTTGATACAAATAATTATAGACCAATCTCTATAATCTGTTCTATTTAGAAAGTTTTGGAGAAAATAATTTATAATCAAATGTCACATTATCTCAATACTTATAATATTTTATCTCCGGTTCAATCTGGTTTCAGGCCTAATCACTCCACAACAACTGCCCTACTTAAATTTACGAATGACTTGTACTCTGCTGCAGATCATGGTGAATTCACAGGTGCCATTTTTATTGACTTGACAAATGTTACGGTTATCTGAGAGAACCCAAACGCAGGACACGGCAGTGTGTTATAAAGGTTTTATTTGGAGGAGATAATCCGGCTGGAGAGTATCCACTGGAGCGTAATCCATTGAAGAGTATCCTCCGGAGTTTTAATCCACTGGAACGTAATCCACTGAAGCGTAATCCTGGAGCACAAGAAGAACAGGTAAGAATATATTCAGGTGTAGCGAAAATAGTCACTATACTTTAAGAAGGCTGAGAAGGCTAAGAGTTTTACCACTGGGGTTTAACAACGATCTGGCGCTGACAGGTTGTGGAGCCTCCGCTGATATACCATCCGTAATGGCTGATGGGAATCAGGTGTGTCGCAGAGGAGAGTGCCCAACTGTTTGCAGCTGGTGGAGATTTGAGCCGGGAGCCAGGAGTGACAGGCACCACGCCCACACAGACAGGGAAAGGGAAAACACACACACAAGGAAGGTGGCTGGAGAATGCAACCACCACAGTACCCCCCCCTTAAGGGACGCCTCCAGGCGGTCTACCAGGTTTACCAGGTCTTCCAGGGTTATCCCGGTGGAAGTCCCGTATCAGAGATGCGCCCACGATGTCTCGCCGGGGAACCCAACACCTCTCCTCTAGACCATAGCCCTCCCAATCCACCAGATATTGGAATCCCCTTCCATGGCGACGAACGTCCAACAATCGCCTGACGGTGTACGTTGGATGATTATTGATGATGCGGGGGGGGTGGGGGAACACTCACTGGAGGAGACAAAGGACTGCTGACAACAGGTTTCAACAGAGATACATGAAATGTTGGATGAACCTTCATGTGTGAGGGAAGTTTGAGTTTGACTGCAGATGGATTAATAATGGAGTCGATGATGAAGGGGCCGACATACCGTGGGGTAAGTTTCTTTGACTCTGTCTTGAGTGGGAGATCTTTGGACGAAAGCCAAACACTCTGACCTGGTAAGTAGTTGGGGGCCTGGGTCCTGTGGCGGTCTGCGATGAGGCGGTTGCGGGCAGCGGAGCGGAGCAGGGCTGCTCGGGTGTCCCTCCACACCTTACGACAGCGACGAAGGTGGGTCTGAACGGAGGGAACAGCAACTTCCTCTTCCTGGGCTGGAAACAGAGGTGGTTGGAAACCCATGGCACAATGAAAAGGTGAAATACCTGTGGCTGCACTTGGCAGGGAGTTGTGAGCATACTCGATCCATGGCAGATGTGGGATCCATGGCAGATGTGGGACCCATGACGAAGGGTTCTTGAAAGCCACACAACGAAAGGCCGACCCCAGATCCTGGTTGGCCCGTTCTGTTTGCCCGTTTGTCTGAGGATGATAGCCAGATGACAGGCTCACCGATGCTCCCAGAGCCTGACAGAAGGCCTTCCAAACGTGGGAAATGAACTGGGGGCCCCGGTCAGAGACGATGTCGGTGGGGATCCCATGAAGTCGAACTACATGGTTGACCAGAAGATCTGCAGTCTCTCGGGCAGTGGGAAGTTTGGAAAGAGCCACAAAGTGTACCATCTTTGAGAATCTGTCCACAATAGTTAGGATGATGGTATTTCCTTGTGAAAGTGGAAGTCCAGTAACAAAATCCAATGCCACATGCGACCAAGGGTGACTAGGTACTGGCAGTGGGCGAAGCAGGCCAGCGGGAGGCTGGTGGGAGGACTTGGCGCGGGCACACACTGTACAGGCAGCAACAAAGGCCGTGGTGTCTTGAGCCATGGAAGGCCACCAGAAGCGTTGTTTGAGAACGAACAGTGTGCGATGGACACCAGGATGACATGAGAAACGAGAGGTGTGTGCCCACTGCAGGACCTTGGAGCGAACAGGGGTAGGCACAACAAGACAATTAGCTGGGCAGTTACCTGGGCTAGGCTGCGCTCGCTGGGCCTCCCTGACCAATGACTCAATCTCCAAGGTAACAGCCCCCACCACGCAGGAGGCAGGCAGGATAGTGTCTGGACTGGCAGCTGGTCCATCGGAAGCGAACTGGCAAGAGAGGGCGTCAGGCTTGAGGTTCCGTGACCCTGGACGGTAGGTGAGGGTGAATGAGAAGCGGCCGAAATACAGGGCCCATCGAGCCTGACGGGAGTTAAGGCGCTTGGCAGATTGGATGTACGCCAGGTTCTTGTGGTCCGTCCATACAATAAAAGGGAGTTCAGCTCCCTCCAGCCAGTGCCTCCACTCCTCTAGGGCAAGTTTGACAGCCAGCAGCTCTCTGTTACCCACGTCATAGTTCTTCTCAGCTGGGGTGAGGCGGCGAGAGAAAAATGCACAAGGATGCAATTTTTGGTCTCGTTCCGAGCGCTGGGAAAGAACTGCTCCTATCCCGGTGTTGGAGGCATCGACCTCCACAACGAACTGGCGAGAGGAATCAGGGTGGATGAGCACAGGGGCAGTGGTGAAGAGTCTCTTTAGCTCTGAAAAGGCTGCATCGCACTCTGGGGTCCAGGAAAAGCCAGTTGTAGGGGAAGTGAGTCTGGTTAAAGGACCCGCCACTCTGCTGTAGTCCCTGATGAAGCGCCGATAGAAATTGGCGAAACCAAGAAACTGTTGAAGCAGTTTGACTGAGGTTGGTTTGGGCCACCCCACCACCGCTTGGATCTTCTCAGGGTCGGACCTAAGCTTTCCTTCCTCAACGATGTAGCCCAGGAATGAGACTGTTGACATGGAATTCGCATTTCTCCGCCTTTACAAAGAGTCTATTCTCCCGGAGTCTCTGCAGCACCTGCCTGACATGGATAATGTGCTCCTCCTTGTTACGAGAGAATATGAGGATGTCATCCAGGTAGACAAAGACTGATCGGTTGAGGAGGTCACGGAGCACATCGTTCACCATTGACTGAAAGACTGCAGGGGCATTCGTCAGTCCAAAAGGCATCACCAGATACTCAAAGTGACCGAGTGGTGTGTTAAAGGCCGTCTTCCACTCGTCCCCTTCTCGGATTCTGACGAGGTGGTAGGCATTGCCGAGGTCCAGTTTGGAAAAAATTGTGGCTTCCTGGAGGGGTTCAAAGGCGGAGTTAATGAGGGGTAGTGGGTATTTGTTTTTTACAGTAATGGCATTGAGACCCCTGTAATCAATGCAGGGCCGCAGTGAGCGGTCCTTCTTGGAGACGAAGAAAAACCCAGCACCGACCGGGGAGGAGGATGGCCGAATGACACAGCCAGGGAGTCATGGATGTAATTTTCCATGGATTTTCTCTCAGGGCGAGATAGGTTGAACAGACGTGAGGAAGGCAGAGGGGCCCCGGGAAGGAGGTCAATGGGACAGTCGTAGGGTCGATGAGGAGGAAGAGAAAGAGCTCGCTGTTTACTGAACACCTCTCCTAGGTTATGATATTCAGTGGGAACAGATGACAGGTCAGGCGGCTCGATCTTGAGTGGTGGAGAGGCGGCCTCTGCTGGCGGTAGGGCAGACTGCAGGCATGAGGATAAGCAAAAAGAACTCCAACTAATGATCTTGCCAGTTACCCAATCAATCTGGGGGTTGTGAGTTCTTAACCAGGGATGGCCCAACACTATGGGGTGAGGAAATTAGGTGAAACTGAATAAACTCACGATGGTTTCCAGACAGAATGAGGTTTACTGGCTTGGTGTGGTGAGTGACTTGGGCCAGGAATTTTCCATTTAGAGCATTAGCACTAAGAGGTGAATCTAACACTTCGCAGGAAATTCCTGCCTGAGCTGCAATGTCAATGTCCAAACAATTCTCATCCGCCCCCGAGTCCACTAAGGCGAGCAGGGGTAGGGACTGTTGGTTGCAGAAAAGCATGGCTTCTAGCTGCGTTCTGGGTCGGGAGTTGAGAGAGGAGGAAGGGCTCGCCAGAATCCCCACAGCTACTGACGAGCCTGACCTTTTGGCAGACTAGGACAGGAGGAAACGAGACGACTGGTTTGGCTGCAATAAACACATTCCCCAGCATGGATCCTTCTAGCACGCTCAGATGGTGAGAGGCGGGCCCTTCCCACTTGCATGGGCTCATCTCCATGGGATGAGGCTGAGTAAGGAGTCGGGAAAGATCGGGGAATAGGGGTAGTGGCGGTTCCAATTTGGGGATCAAGTGAGAAGTCGCTGGGATTGGAGTGACAGCTAGTCCTATCCCTACGTCTCTCTCTTAATGGCTGTGGCTATTAAATTATCCAAGCTACCTGGATCATCCCTAGCCGCTAGCTCGTCTTTAATTGCTTCGTTCAGCCCCTGAAGAAAAGCATCCTGTAGTGACTCGTTATTCCAGCGTGAGTCGGAAGCCACTGTTCTAAACTCCACTGAAAATTCGGCTACACTACGGGAGCCCTGCCGGAGAGAAATAAGGCGCCTAGCAGCATCCCTCCCCCGTACCGGGTGATTAAAAACTTTTTTCATTTCGGAAATGAAAGTATCATATGACCAGCAAATGTGTGGCTGGCTCTCCCTAACAGCTGTAGCCCAATCTAAAGCCCTCCCCCTCAACAGGCTCATTACATATGCTACCCTAGCCCCATCTGTGTGATAAGTACTAGGCTGCTGCTCAAAAACTAACGTACACTGGAACAAAAAGGCTCTACAATTACCCAAATCTCCAGCGTATCGTTCAGGTGTGGGAATGACAGCCTCTCGTAGCTGATGGAGGAGTGCGGCAGGATGAGGGGGAGGGGTTGTCGGCTGTGCAGCGTGCTGCGGAGGAAAAGCCTGTGAAGTGAGCAGTTCTACCTGCGTGCCAATTCTTTGCACATTAACGGAGAGGTTCCGGAGAGTCTCCAATGCCTCACGGAGAACTGTATCATGATGCCCCACGAGAGCGCCTTGACTGGCCAGGGCTTGGCAGAGTTCGTCCGTAGGTTTGGCCTGGTAGCCGGTGTCCGCTGGGTCCATACTGGCCAGATCGTTCTGTTACGGTTATCTGAGAGAACCCAAAGGCAGGACACGGCAGTGTGTTATAAAGGTTTTATTTGGAGGAGATAATCCGGCTGGAGAGTATCCACTGGAGCGTAATCCACTGAAGAGTATCCTCCGGAGTTTTAATCCACTGGAACGTAATCCACTGAAGCGTAATCCTGGAGCACAAGAAGAACAGGTAAGAATATATTCAGGTGTAGCGAAAATAGTCACTATACTTTAAGAAGGCTGAGAAGGCTAAGAGTTTTACCACTGGGGTTTAACAACGATCTGGCGCTGACAGGTTGTGGAGCCTCCACTGATATATCATCCGTAATGGCTGATGGGAATGAGGTGTGTCGCAGAGGAGAGTGCTCAACTGTTTGCAGCTGGTGGAGATTTGAGCCGGGAGCCAGGAGTGACAGGCACCACGCCCACACAGACAGGGAAAGGGAAAACACACACACAAGGAAGGTGGCTGGAGAATGCAACCACCACAACAAAAGCCTTTGATTTAGTTGATCGATATCTGCTCTTGGATAAACTTCACGGCATTGGCCTTTCTAATAATACAGTGTTATGGTTTAACTCGTACCTTCACAGTAGAAAGCAATGTGTGGTTGTTAATGGAAAACAGTCTGACCTGTTGATCCAACAAAAGGGTGTACCCCAGGGATCAACTCTGGGCCCACTTCTGTTCTCTATTTACATAAATGATTTATCTTCTTGTCTCATTAATTGTTGTGCTCACCTTTATGCTGATGACACTGTCATATATACATCCAAATCTGATTTTTCACAAATTCAGATCTCTCTTCAATCAGATTTTAATATCTTACAGGACTGGCTATCACACAATAAACTACTGCTTAACAAAACAAAATCTTATACCATGGTCTTTGGTACCAGGCAGAAGCTCAAATCCAAACCTAATGTAGTAATAACATGTAAGGATGGCACTTCTCTGCATAAAGTTGATAGCTTTAAATATCTTAGTGTATGGCTAGACTCTGAACTTTCATTTAAACTACATATAAAGCATGTAATACAAAAAGTCAATGACGGAATCAGTGTCCGAAAGAGAATTGCTTCTCAACTTATTCTTCCGATTATGGACTATTGTGATGTTTTCTACCAAAATGCACATAAATTAGATCTTGCTCCACTCAACATAGCCTACAACAGACTATGCAGATTTGTTCTTGGTTCTCCTTTTCGTACACATCACTGCACAATGTATAACCAACTTAAATGGTTATTACCTTCTTTAAATGTAAGAACACACACGCATTGGCTTCAGCTGATATTTAAATGCATTTATCTTAACTATCCCCCTTATTTAAAGCAGTATTTTGTACTCTACTCGCCAAATCATCAAGTTAGACATTCTGTTCAGATTTATTTCTCTGTCCCCTCTGCAAAAACATTGATTGGCAGAAGAGCGTTCATTTTCAAAGCCCCAACTGACGGGAATACTTTACCTGCTGCTATTAGATCTCTTGCATCATTGGGTATGTTTAAACATGCATTATCATCTCACTTTCAACTGGTCTGTACTTGTTATTAATGAAACTGATATTGATGAAACTGATTTGCTTGACTGTCTCAAATTGTAATGATTGTATGCATTGCTTGAATTGTACTTAACAGACTGTATGTGGTTTGTCTTGTGTGTCATGTTTTGCATTTTGTCTTTTTGTTTATGTATGTCTGTAAGTGGTTGCTATTGTCGGGACCCCCTTGAAAACGAGATGGTGCATCTCAAGGGGTTTATCCCAATGAATAAAAATGTCTATATTAATTATAATCCAAGTTAGAAGATAATTTAGCTGTTTATCATCATAACTAATTGGGTGATTTAAAAAATCGAACTTACTGATGCTGGCATCTCTAATGTTACCTCGCCATACTTTAAATTGTGACCTCGATAAGAAAGGATAACATAAAATGAATATCAGCACAAATGGCTTTGGCTTCCACTGAGGAGTCATAGCATTTAAACAAAACAAAATAAACACTTTATAGGTTTGAGAAACAAGCACACGTACATACATTTAAGCCAATTTAACCATAACATTTCTGACAACACCCTTTCTACTGCAAAATAAAAGGGTCCACAATACACACATTCAAATGAACTCTCCCAAATCGTTCAGCATCCCATTTACATTTATTATGGCTATTTATCATTGTGTAAATACAAAAATAAAATAATGCATTGCATCCATTTAGTAATGCATTGCAAAACCTCCTCTTTTTTGCAACCATTCAATTCTCTATCAAATATTAGCCAGAATGGCAATACCACAAAAATGCCACATGCCTGCAGCAGAGCTCAAGTGACCGTGGAGCTAACACAACCTGTTAATCATTTCATCATAGCTAAACTGCTATGATGAAATGTAATGTGCAAGACGAAAGTGAAGAATTTAGATTAAAATGATACATGAACACTGGGGGCTTGAATGTGTGATGAGAGAAGAGAAGAAAGTAAAAAGGCTTGGAAAAGCAGCAGAATATTTGAACTGCAAACTTTTGAACTAACTTGATGGCGAGTGATCGGTCGCCATGGCAACGGTATTTGATGACACCCCATAATATGCTTAGATGTGTTGATGGCTGCATCGTTACCAAACCTGTGAAGTTTTGGGCCGTTTGGAGCATTTTCACTGAAGTTATGAGAAAACCGTGTTTCATGGCGAGCATTGTGTTGCCATTAGGGTTGGGTATCGTTTGAATTTCCACGATTCTGATTCCGATTCCGATTCTACTTTTCGATTCCGGTTCTTAACGGTTCTCAATTCAGATTCTTTGAGGGGCAGGGTAAAAAATTATACATGCTTCTTCCACCAACAAAATTACATTTATTCGAGAAACTTTTACACAGGTTAGTTTAAAGTAATATTCACATTAATCAGTCTGTTTATATTCACTGCTATGTAACTGTAACCTGAGAATCACTGAAGCTACAACAGTGCAACAGTCTAACTTTTAAAGGACCCCCCCCCCATTTAAAAACAGTTCTTGTTGAGAAAAACAAGCCTATCTGCCTTCTCAGGCATACCGGGAAGAAATGTTTGAACATTTTAAAGTAAAATGCTTCAATCTGGTGCACTTTGAGCAGAATTACTCGAGACTAGATCTAGGAGGTACAACGTCTGGCAGGTGGTACCGCAGCAATAGGACTAAAAACACCAGACTCAGGGACAGTTTCATCTCACAGGCCATAAGACTAACACCTGCACTTTTGAAACAACATCCATAACATTCATCTGGCTGCAACTTAGAAATGATTTATCTAATATATAATATTTCAATCACTTGAATATAGACTCTTATTGCATTTCACTTTTTTACTATTTTTCAGTTTTATTGCGTTGCACTGTTGGAGGAGCCTGTGACCTAAGATTTTCATCGTCATAACTACACTGTAGCTATGTACTTATGACTAATAAAAGCCTTGAACTTTGAGTAGAATTACAAACAATAAATTGCATGTGTTATGCTGCTGTAACAAAAACATTTCCCAACTTGGGATCGATAAAGTATATCTTATCTTATCTTAAGATGATCGATGGCTACTGCTACTTGCAAAATGTGCCTCTGAACCTTGACAAGTGCATGTTCCAAGGCTTATCATTTAACAACAGGAGGGGTCACAGATATATGACCAGCTGTTAAATAAAACTCTTCTGACCTGAGCTGTCATGTGGGTATATGATTGCTGCCCATTATGGACACAAGCTATTTTCACCCATTTATAGATGATATTTTTAAATGTGATAACACCAATGCGTTTCCCATCCCCTAAACCTCGAGGGTTGTATACAGTTTAATACTGGCAACTTCTAATTATGGGAAATATGAAAACCTTTTACACTGGTGGTGACTTACCAGTAGAGACCTGCCATAGAACATGTTGCGAAACACACAAATAGCCAGAATGTGGTAGTTCCACTCCAATATCCAATCACAGAGCTTGAAGACTAATCACGGGGTTTGTCAAGCAAAGCGGACTGGTGTAGTCCCAAACGAAAGCTGAGGATTATGGGTAGTGTCTTCGGCCATCCTAAACTCCGAAAAAACTATTTGTTTCTCAGAATCGAAGGGGAAAAACATTGTACACAATTTAAACCAATTACTGTTGTGTAATTAACAAGGATAATCTGGTGTGTTTGAGTTGATGAGTAGTGCAGATATCACTGAAAAATCAATCGACAGTAAGGAGAATACTTACTTCCGGGTGTAAAATCCTCCGTTATCCAATGGGAATGGACGCACACATTGCCTTTAACTGCCGCCGACATGGACCGATGCGGTGCTTCCCTGAGCGTCAAATACCGCCGCCGATGGGAATACATTGCAATCAGTTGAAAGCTCTTTGCGTCCGTTTATGAAGCTGAAGGAGACTCGGTGCGTCACAACTGCACGCCAAAGGACCCTGACCAAGCGTCGCTCCTGGACGCTCAGGGAGTGAGACTGTGTTGGCCAATGCAACAGTTTGAGTAAACAATGCACATGTTTCGTCAAGTTTGTGAGTGTTTCCTAAATGCTGCCCAGATTTGTCTTCATTTGCATGTGTTTTGGCGCATTTGTGTTTTTATTTTTTAAACAATTTTAGAAACGGCAGCATGTTTCTACTATTGGGAAATGTTCCGGGCCGCCGTAGTGGGTTTGTACCTGTCGGCCGCCGTACATATATAAATGGAAACATGTTCTGGTTTCTAGAGGATAACATTTAAAGTTGTCCATCAGTTGTTAAGGGGAACTGGAGTACATTTGGACTGGCTGTGGTGCCGGCCAAATGAATGTAATATATCACAAGCCACTGCTCCAAAATGTCTATTCTTGTAATAAACAAGAATATGACTATTAATGACTATTAATGACAGCATGACACTTAAATCTGCTGAGCAGCAATTCTGTCAGTGAGTGAGGATAGGGTTCTATGCTTTAAAAATATAACTTGCCATAATAAGGCATTTCTTCTTATGATATTAAGAAAGAACAGATCACACTTGCATTGGGTTTTATTTGCACTTGACAGGGGTGTTTTTGGCCAGTTTGAGATTATGTGACGTGTGCAAATGACAAGAAAAAATTAGAGTTACATTCACAACAAAGATAACCAATGCAAACAAATGAGCTGTGCATTTGCACACACAACATTAACTTTGGAGGACTTCCAGTGCTCATGTCACATACTGTATTGCTCATTTTTCTTTTGTTAAGAGACTTCCATTTAGGGAGTTATCTGGTTTGATATAACTGCATGGGTGATGCAACAGGTGTAGGTTGAGTGTGAAGCTCTGGCATTTCCGGCAGCTTTCAAAATGGACTAACATTAAAGCAATCGTAATATAATCTGTTGAGGTGAAGCAATGATGTCCCACTTAATGTGTGATTTATTAAAAACAGGGAGGATATATGATTGTGTGTTATAAAAACATAAAAGCTTTTACTGTGGATTTGTATTGCTGTTTGGCATAATGGGACACTTAATCCTCTGCAGACAGATCACCAACATATTTTCATTGGCATCATTTCACAGTACACTCTTTTAATAAAAATAGAGCTATAGGCTAGTCTTGTTTATGGGAGAGATTAGGAGTCAAATAAAGAAAAGTTATTGTTTTGTTAGCAGGAAGGAACTGCATGGTGCTGATAAAGTGTGAGGAAACACCCACCTAATTAGAAAAAGAAAAAAAACGTATCTGCATTTGTCTGTTCTGCAAGCATGCTTATAAAAGTCCTGCCTATTCCCGTAGTACAGTATGTGTTTTATCTGCAGAATGTGATTGGTTACTACACAACACCGCAGTCTTTAGAAACAAGTGGGAAGTGGTGTTTAGGTGTGACTTAATGTTATATAAGTCAACATTTCATTTGTTTGAGTGCATGCAAACGGTCTTGGGGCTTCAACAATCTCTTGAGATGATAGATAAAACGGGTCTGTTCTTACTCACTCTGGGCTTCAACCACACAAATGTGTCTTAGACGTGACCTTAAAACTATATTTTCTCCTGTCTGCTACTTGTGTTCTTCTGGGTCTTTGCTCCGAGAACTTCATCACATACATGAGCTTCCAGTAATATTTGCAGGTGCAGTTCAAGATGAAGCAAGCTATCTGTTCGTGATATATATCCTTCAGCGTGTCTGTGGGAGAGCCTGGCTCTTGTTTGCATATTTATAATTGAACTGTTATCCATTTGGCTTGTGCCCTATAAGAAAGCAACAGCTGCACACAGAAAACGGTAAGTAATGGGAGAAAAACTAAGTATTGAAGTGACATTCTGACCTGAGGTACAGAGGACAGTTTGTTTAGTTGTGCCTGTTTAAGAGCAGGACGACGGCTCAACTCTACCCCTGGTTGAGAGTGTTCAGAAACGGCTGTATTTCTTAATGACAATTACAACTTTTAAGAGAAACAATGTAAAACAACATGACTGCAAAACATACTGTCATGGCATGCATATGGCAGTGATAACACCCACCCAGATCATCATTGTTACCCATCCCCCAAACATCAGTGATATTGCCAGTGATACAGCCATACCAAGAAATGGCCCCACCTTAGCCCCACCATAAAAGATTATCTTGAAGTAAGCAAATTCAATTAAATAATAAGCAAAATGCTAAATGTTGAGAACACGGCTTGCGAAAATATACGGGTCGTGTCCACAACACACAAACTGATCCTTCTGTTACAACAAGTGCACGGTTACTGATGCAATATGGTTGAGACCATTCGGGCTTGTGCTAGAAGAGGGGTGCAAGGAATATTCTAAGTAGTGGGGGAGTTTTATACACTAAAGGTGTGAAAATTATCTGGCGTTATAATATCAGCGCGGCCGCGGTCAGATCATAATGCCTCCGAATGCAATTTGAATAGACCTACAGCCAATCAGAGCAACGAAACGTTGGGTCTGCGTCATGCATTACTGATTGAGATCAATCGGAACCGCCATTCAGTATCCCCATTGGATCTTCAAGTGTACTATCATACGTCACGTTCACAGTGATCCCTTTTTATTTACTACAAGACAAATGTGCCGTTTTATTTCATACAGTTCCATTTTGATTGAGACAGGGAAATAATCTAAACCTCAAGTGTGGCGTTTCGCTGTCAAGGGGGCGATATAGGGTGTATTTAATAACTACATTGCAAATACTGACTTGAGCCCCACCACTCTATGGGTTAGCTCTACCATAGATTACCCAACAAAAATACTCTGGCGCCGCCACTGGATATTGCACAGAGCCCAACGGATAATAAAGGGGCTCTATTCTTTACATGCACAAAAAACATTTAACACACTACAGGAAAGGGTAGACCCCCAAAAAGATAAACAAGACTAGCTATAGCTCTATTTACTTTACAATGTATCGTTTTGTTTTTTTAATATCTTTCCAATCCAGTGAATCTCCAAATATGAAGATTTGTAAAAATGTCCTAACTCTTAAGCTAAACAAAACTCTTCAAAAAGTCTCTTGGATCAGCTAGAAAATGCTGAAAAAAATAACAGAATTTCTGAGCTTGATCCGTGGTTTTCATAGCAACGAAGCCCAAGATGCATAGCAGTAGATTCATTTACCCGACAGGATATAAAGGAGTTGAAATTAGCATAACTTTAAACATCTTCAGCCTCAAAATGCAACATTAATTCAGCAGTAATATTAACCTCAAAACTCATATTAAAAGATTGGATACTAAACATTCTACTGGACAATTTCAATTTTTTGTTTTGATACTTTAGGGAAAATGTTTGCACTATTAAAGGTTTAAAATGAAAGGATATTACTTGTAGTCTAGTATTAAAGTGTGGTATTAGTTATTTTATAAAAGTAAAAGCACTGAGTCAGCGTTGGAGAATGGTCTGGAGGATGCACCATCATCATTGTTCCATGGGAATAAAACCATTATAGATTTGTTTTTTTCTGCAAAACCAGTCATCACCATGTCAGGTGGTCCCAAGCGAAGGATGCAGCGACAGTGTCTTTGAATGAACAATATGAAAAAGCAGGGTCAGAGTCATTCAAATCAGGTTAAAGGTAGATGTAATATGGATTCACTTTGGTTAGAATCATGAAAAACATACCTTCACGTATCATCTGTGAGCTCATCTGTGAGCTCAGCACATGCCTGACTGTCTTCACTGAGGCAGAAAACAGTGGTTTCTTTGTTGTCATCTTCCAATTGACTGAGGTAATGGCCATTGACGACGGACCGCAGGCCGTAATGTTCGTTGATTTGAAGGTCAACCTTCTCAAACCAATAAGGTTCATGGTCAGAAACATCGGCAATCTTCTCCAACTGTGAACACAAAAAATACAATGTCTATGCTTCAATTCACCACCAGTGTACAATTCTGTAAATATAAATAATCAACATGTTGGAGGTTTTTATTTACCTGCAGCTTTTCTCCTTTCACCTTCGGGGAATAGTCATCGCCATCTCTCAGGAAACTAAAAGCAATCTGATATTTCGTTTCTTTTTCACGTGTCCATATTTTCACTGAAGATGCTAAACACAAAAGAGAAACAACATATTAGCTTTGAGTCATTATATGAAATACCATTGAAGGATGATATTAAATGTATCCGCTCTCTGCTGTGGGTATTCAGTGATTTGGAAATACAGGTGTGTTCATTAAAATGTATACCTTGATTTTTAAGTTCGACAACACACAGCTCCAGTCCAGCTCCAGAGATCCTTTTGACCGCCACAAAGTGTCCTTCTTTTACCTTCAGAAAAGACGTATGGACCATGGTGCCTCTTCAGTCGTACTTTCTGGTTTAGCTAAAATAAGATAAGACTTTATTCATTCAGAAGGAAATGATTGTGCCAGATACAAAAGATGCAATAAACAAAATAATAATACTAATGGTAAATATAGAAAATTTAACAAAAAACTACAAGAAACAAAGATAGACAAATAATGAAGCTTGTAGAGTCCTCACCAGGGGCCTATACTACGAAGCTGGTTCAACCTAACCTGGATATGTTTGAGTTAGCCGGTTGGCCTAATCCAAAACATACGCGCTCTCGCTAAACGGTCCTACGACACGGGTTATCAAGTGGATCGCTCAAGCCAACCGTGTCCTATCTAGTTAGGTGCGCGTTCACATGAAAGGGGTGGTATTTGGAGCATTCGACCAATCACAAACATGGAGAAGCGTACTGACAGCGCAGCGTCATACTTCCTGAATGAAAAGTCAACTATAATATTAGACATATGAAGAAGTTAAATTAAATATCCATGACTTAAACACTTTATCCAGGATCAAAGCCACATAGCTGCACCTGCAAGCTGAATACATCTGGTAAAAGTGTTTGAATGCGTACATTAACAGGTTTATGATATCACTGCCCCGTCTCTAAGACACGATCTGACTTTAATTACATTTGACTCGAGAGTGTTTCGTCAACTTAATGTGTTGCTTAAAATAATACTTCTGCATACAGTATGTGACACTGTGAGTGTTGCACGGCCAGATACGGCTCAGCTGACTCAGATAAGGAAATATATGATACATTATGAAGTGATATGCCGCGGACTGTACTTAATGTTACTCTGATCCGGTTACTTATGTGGTGGCAGATATTTAAGTAAGCTTTCTTAACGCTAATGTTATAATAGTCAGATTGCTCTGAAGATGGAGGTGATATTCTATTAATGTTCACGTTCACATAGTCGGTGATTTTTGCCGGCCGTCTTTCCTGCAACGGCAGCTTTTCTGTATTTCCTTTCTCCTGTAATATGACTTGATCGCTTTAAACTCCGCACACTGAGCTCTGATTGGTCAGCAGGCGGTGCTTTCACTGAGTTGAGCTCTTAGCCTGCAACCTAACCTGGTCCCGACCAGGTTAGCCGCTAAGCATAAGTTACCATGGAGATCTAGCCTGCTAAAAAGAGAACCAGCTTCATAGGACCGGAAAGCCGGAGTTTTCCCTGAATGTAGCCGGCTAAGCGAAAATCCTGCTTCGTAGTATACCCCCCTGGTCATGCATTAACTTGTAGTATGCACTGCCATTAAACCACGCACTGTTGAAGCCTGTGTATTGCAGTGAGGAGGAATGCTAAAGTGCATGTGAGAAATAATGCAAAAGTCACTTACCGTCACTGATAAAGTGTTGGGAAGCTTGGAGAGAAAATGTTTAGAGACCGTGTTGTTGACAGAGCAGAAGGCGCGTGCAGAAGCAGCGAGCGAGCTGCCATTAAATAGTCTCACTGACGCGAGGCGCGCACGCACAACGCAAGGGGCTGGATCGACTCATGGAATGAAACCCAACTCATGGAATGAAACCCGACGAATGAAATGACTCACATGTGTTTAATAGCATTCTTTTTTTTATCACTAAATCACTCATGGTTGTATCCTTGGATTGACATGAAAAACGAACATAAAATAGAAAGAATGATGGCTGACAGGATTATGCTTTCCTTTTCTTACTGTGTCGGCTACGAGCAAAGGCACACATTAACCCAGCTCATTTATGCAAAGATACAACATCACTCCTTTAAGTTAAAAAATAATTATGTAAACTTATGTTTGGTATTGACATGCATTCCACCTCAAGATGTTCTAACAAAACATATTTGCAGTTGGAAATAAGTGTATTGTAACATAGTATACCACTAGACCTGGATACGTTATCTTAAAGGATAAGTGTTATTCTTTCCACACTGAGGCTTCTGGGACCCTTGGGGCTCTTCAGTTTTATCCTTTTTTGGAGACATTATATTACATGTCACTTGTTAGATGCTTTTATCCAAAGCGATTTACATACATTCAGTGTGGACAATCCCCACAGGAGCAAATTGGGGTGAAGTGTCTTGCTCAGGGACACAACGACATGCTGACTGTAGTGGGACTCGAACTTGCTACGAACTTGATTCGAAGTCCAGCACACTACCCACTGAGCCACAGCCTCCCAAGCATTTTGTTTTCAACCAAATGTTGATGACATAAATGTTTATGCTCATAAAAGTATCACAGCAAAGATTGTCAATCACAAATGTAATTTAGATTAAAGAAAAAATATCTTCAACAAAAAAAAGTCCATCATCTGTCATCACCTTTCAAAAGTAATTGCGGAGAATAGCATCTGGCCTTGCACCACCACTCAGTCTCTCATTTAGAGGGAAATCCATAGGTGGGCCTAGATCATCAGCAGGTGCGAGGGGCTCTGGGGGATCATCGATGTCAGAGAGGGGGACTCTGCGATGGACAGCGATATTGTGTAGCACAATACAAGCCAGTGTTATTTGCATGCTCCTTGCGGTTCCACTCTCAGGTAGTTGAGGCATGCAAAACGCCTCTTCAGTACTCCATGCAAGCGCTCAATGGCACACCTTGTTCTTCCATTGGCGTTGTTGTAGCGCATCTGTGAGGGAGTGTTGGCCGTGGCGTGGGAAAGGGTGTCATCACCCATGGTAGGAGTGGGTAGGCACCGTCGGCTAATATAACTCCATCCGGCCTGTTGGTTTGGAATTCAGTGAACAACCGGCTCTCTCTGAAGATACGTGCATCGTGGACTGACCCAGGCCATCTCACAGCACAGTTGGTGATGGCAAGGTCAGCATCTCCCACAAGTTGCACATTGATGCTGTGCATCAGGATGCTCTCTATGGTGCTCATGTAGAAGGTCAGGATGCTCTCTATGGTGCACCTGTAGGAGGTCAGGATGCTCTCTATGGTGCTCATGTAGAAGGTCAGGATGCTCTCTATGGTGCACCTGTAGAAGGTCAGGATGCTGTCTATGGTGCACCTAGAAGGTCAGGATCCTCTCTATGGTGCACCTGTAGAAGGTCAGGATGCTCTCTATGGTGCACCTGTAGAAGGTCAGGATGCTGTCTATGGTGCACCTAGAAGGTCAGGATCCTCTCTATGGTGCACCTGTAGAAGGTCAGGATGCTGTCTATGGAGCACCTGTAGAAGGTCAGGATCCTCTCTATGGTGCACCTAGAAGGTCAGGATCCTCTCTATGGTGCACCTGTAGAAGGTCAGGATGCTCTCTATGGTGCACCTGTAGAAGGTCAGGATCGAGTAATCTGATTACAGTTACTTTCGTAAACCTGAAGTGAATACTTATTGGACTCTAAATAACCCCAATGAACAATAACAATCCACCACACCGTGAACTTTATGTTATGATATGTCTTTGCCCTGTGCTGTGTGTTGTACTTTGTATTGTCTGTTTATTGTATGGAACACACTGTAATACTCTGCACTGAACACGAATTCCACCAGCCTGGCTGTGTGGTCATTAAAGATTCTAATCTAATCTAATCTTATTGGAATTATTGGTGTAAAAGTTTCCTCACAAAATGTAATATTCATTACCGGCAGAACTGTGTGCACACTGCAGCATGTGAGCGAGCGAGATGCAGCGTGTCTGTGAGGCCCCGCCCCCGCACGCAGATGAGAGAGAAAGATATATAAAATATATTGAAAGTTAGAAACGGAGATGGTTCGATAAAATGTACAAGATAACGTTTATGTAGTATTTCTATATTGTCGAAATGACGGGATCAAATCAAAGTGAATGGCCTGCTGCTGCTGAGTGCATGGGGCAAGTGACTGGGAAAAGTTTTAAAAGTTATTACATCGTTTCAGATAATAATAATAAATAATAATTCATTCTATTTAGGGGCGCCTTTCAAAGCACCCAAGGACACCTTACAATTCATAACATATTCCAAGGAAAGGTTTTAAGACAGTACAAAGAATGCAGTCTGGGTGATGTTTTTTATGTGGGGTGCAGATGAGAGAGCTGTCCAGAATGACACCAAGATGTTGTGTTTGAGTTCTTGATAAGCCATGAAAACAGTAAAACAAGTGTCTCCTGTTCACCAACACATACCCATCTGTTATGGAAAAAGAAAGTAATCCAAAAGTATTCTAAAAGTAATCTGAATGCGTAAAACACGTAACTGTAACTGTATTCTGATTACTTTCAGAGCATGTATTCTGTAAGTAACTGATTACATTTACAAAGTAACCCTCCCAACCCTGCCTAGAAGTGATCCTTCGTTAGCGTGAAGAGTCTGCTAACCCCCCCCCCCCACGTCAACAACAACTTCAAAATTCTGGGCTATATAAAAATCGCTGGCCCGCGATAGTGTCTATTGGATACATTTTGGCCCTTGGAAAAATGTAGTTGGTGATCCCTGCGGGTAAAACTCTAACACAGGAAATATGTATTCTATAAATGTATTCGCGTAGACCTCAACAATGGAATTATGATCAGTAGAAATGACCAAGACATGGGACCTTTAACGAACTGTGGTTTTTTGAAGTGTATTTGCCTTTGGTTATTTAAGATTCTTTAATACTGCATTATTACGTTTTTTAAATAAAATAATGATTTTTAGTTGGATGTAACTTTATTACCTACAGTGGTTTAGTGATCACTGGATTTCAACACATCTGACATCCATCCATCTCAGCCCAAGCATCCCAACTAAATAAAGTGATTCTGGGACTGGCTTCCCATGAATGTGAGTGTTTGTATTCATAAAACAAGGTATTTATATTCTTTGTAAAAACAACTTTTAGTTTTACTATGTACACTACATTCTTTGATGGAATAACAATAATACAGGGACATATAATAAAAGGCAGTCATTCTTGCCAAGCAGGTTTGAGAAATACATTTATAAAATCAGCTCATTGTCTATCATTTAAACTGGAATATCTTTACAAGTACAAATTCGTGTAAAAATGTTAGAATCTGAAAACACCAAAGTATGCACGCACATTTGACCTTCGCCCGCCCTGTCATGTTAACAGTGACGAATGCTGAACATTTGAGTTTTTCATCGAATAAAAACTGGTGGTGATTGAAGTCAGACGTCTTCATCGTAGACCAACTTGACGAACACCTTGTCTTCAAGCGCCTCGTTCTGTCTGTAGACGTACATGGGCGTGTTGTCTGCATACGGGCTGGTTTCCCCTCCCTCCTGCTCCTGACTCCTCTCGGCATCCTCCTCTGAGATCAGGTCAGCGTAGGAGGCCACGCAGAGGTCGTGCTCCTGGAGAGACGCCGGGTATCGGAGGGAGGATCTCTCGATTCGCACCGAGCGTCTGACTGGAGTGAAGAAGCGAACCTCCTGGCCGTTCACCCTCACCGGTTCCTTCTGTTGGCTCGGAGGGCCACTGAGGAGAAGAACAACATAATCCTGAATTTCAGGGCATTTGACATTGACAATGAAATAGGTGCGTTTTATTGTAGCGTTTTTTATTTACAGGGACTGCTTAAACAACCAAGCTGCTTCTAAACATCAGATTTTAAAACAAAAAGAGGTTTACAAAACATCAAACACCATTAAAGATTTTTGGAGTTTTAGATATAAGTACTTTATTGATCCCAATTTGGGAAATGTTTGCGTTGCAGCAGCATAAAAAACAAGGCAATGTACATAAGAGAAATGAAGACACTAGAAATAAACAATCCAAAATATTTCTGAAATAGAAATAAAATAGCATTACATTATTTTTGGAAAATATACACGTGGAAATACAAATTTCCAGTAACAAAATATAATGCAGGATATTATATATACATTAATTGTGCTTTAGTTTAGTTATATATATTATTTATTGTCCAAGAGATGATGATTTGGAACCGTTGTTACGAAAAGTTACAGCGTTTCCTGTTTCTGTCGGAGAGAGGGGAGTTGGTCCAGAGCCTGACGCTGTATACACCCCTCCCCCTAAAGGAGGGAGCCTCACTCAGCTCTGAGTGAGACCACAGACAGCGTGGCAGTTGGAAGGGGGCAGTTCGTATTGGGTTCCAAGCCTTTTACTATGTCTCGTTTGAAAATGTATGGATATATCGTCCGGCCTTACTTTCTTTTGCACCTAAAGCCACTTCAAAAGATCATGCTGGCCCAGAATCAGCTTACTCCTTTATCCAGCCCTTTCCAAGTCTGCATATCATTCACTCACTTGTGAATGAGTCTACTGTTGCCCACTTTAAAACTAAAAAATATATGCAAGTCAATGAGACTGTCAGGAAAGACAAGATTTAGATGAGACACGACAGTCATTTCTCTGAAAGTCATGTGGAAATTTTTTCTTTTGTCTTTGAGCTGACTCTAAACCAACTGCCATCAAACAGGTGCAGTAACAGCCATGTGTGCGTGCTGTCAGTATAATTCCATTATCACCCTATCTCTTCCTCCACGCCCCCTATCTATCGGCATATCTGACAGGTGCCACGGAGAGGTCAGACAAGCACGTCGAGCACCGGGGCAAGCAAAGGCATGGCTCAGCACCAGGGGGGCGGGAACAAGGGCACTTTAGAGTGGTGCTAAATGTTATCACTTTGTCTTGAGGGTAATGTTTTTTGGTTAGAATCCTGAAATACAATCTGTAGTCAACACAAGCTTAAGAGATTTTCACGTTTTGTTCAAAGTCATAAAAGGCGTCAGTAATGCTCCACAGCGTTTCTGAAAGTCAAAATGATGATTCCCACATACCCAGGCGTTGCTGTGATCTTGTACTTGACCACTGATGAGTCACCTCTCTCTCCATAGATAAGTGCTCTGACAGGTTGAGGAGTCATCGGGATGTCGATACTCTCAGGAATGCCTTCGTTTGTTGGAATTTGGTCCTCCTCTCTCTCATTTGCTTCAGAAAGAATATCAAAATTTGAATTTATTTTCAACATAAAGTACTTCATGTTAGGATACTTAAAAAAAAGGCACAAGCGGCATATCTGTAGTGCAAGTTTACACTGCATTAATATTACAATACAGATTCAGATTTGGAGGATGTCGTTTCTGATTGATTTTGTTTTTATTATCGAGTCTGCACTAACTGATATCGATTGAAAGGTTTGACTGAAGTTCATAGTCCTATTTCTCAGACAGCAATATATTCTGCTCCAGAAAAGTCAGCAGAAGGAAGTTTAAATTAATAAAGCTTTGGCCGAATTTAACACTATTGTTAATTCTGTGTTATAGTTTCTTTGACCGTCTTGAAAAAGACTGCCGTGTCGCTTACATTTTGTGGCATGTGCCTTTACTGTAATAACAGATGTGTTTGGCTATATCAACATAATGGTAACAATACAATAAACAACAGTTTTCTTTCCAAATAATGTCAAACTAAGCCGCCCCATCATGAAACCAAAATACATGAAAAACATATATTTTTGATAAAACACACAGCCGTGCTACATGGGTGAATTGAGTGAGACACAATATATTGAACGTACGAGACGATAATCAGCCGCATACATCATGAGGCCAAATGATCTACTGATTGATATGTGTGCAATGTAAACAATGCAACACAGCTCATTGATGCCATCGTAAATAATATGAATGGTGAAAAACACACAGTGGTTACAAACAAGGCTCATTTGCCAACTACCTTGGATCTCTTCCTTTCTCTTCAGTATCTCAAACACCACAGTCCGCAGCTCGTCCACTGGCTACAACAAAAATAAAAGCAAAGACACTTAACACAGAGAGGGATTGTTTTAATTTCAGACTACAATACATTCACCTTTGATTATGATCACATGCCAACAGATCAAGCTGACAGGAGTAATATCCAAAGCTGAACTATGCAGTGATGGACAGTTCAATCTGTGAATGTTGAAATTCCCTTGCTTTCTAAAAACACACTAAAAAATGTTGACTGAATGGGCTCCAAGCGTTTTAGAGTAAATAGTAAGTGCAGAAGTATTGCTTCCAGTCAATGACGGCAAGACGCCCACTTGGTGGAAACGCTGATTGCTTCACAGGGCTCTTGTTTTAAACACAGTGACTAATGCCCCTTTCACACCAGCGCCTTTTCAGCTCCGGCTCGGAGCTAGAGCCTGAAAAGCGCCGGGTTTTCCAGTTCACACCGGAGCTGCGCCGGCTCTTAGCTCCGGAATCCGCTTCATTTCCAGCTCCAAAAAATTGTCGGTCCAGAGGCAAGAGCTTCGGAGCTAAGAGGTGACGTCGCTTACGTCTCTCTTACGTCGAGGCGTGCAGGAAACTAAACCCACCTCCCATGGGTCGACTGTTATGCCTGCCTACAAGCAGTAGTGCCTATAAACACACTTTATAAAGTCAGGCAACACTAACCAGGCTTCGTGTGATTCTGTTTATTTGTGCCTTACTTTGACCATCCGTTCACTGTTATCGATCATTGTGGAGAGAGGCAGACGTGTTGTTTTGTATTATTGCAGCTATCGGATGCAAGTAGTCAGTTTAGCTTCGGTTGCTATGCTAACATCACCCGTTTTATACCAGAGAAACTTTCATAACAGCGTTGTGATACCAAACAGTGTCAATTCAGACTGACACACATTCACTTAGGCTAAGGGGAGCTGGGGATATGCATCAGCTGCTTGTGTGAGTCGGACAGTGAATACTTTAGAGCGGCCTCTGCAGTGTGAGCTAACCGGGAGCTAACGGGAGAATACACTCCTGTGGAAGAGCAGCACTGCAGCGGTCGGTAAATGCTGCAGAAACACATTAATAAACAATGAACCACGGCACTCTGGAGAAAAGCATAAGGTTGGAGAAGTCGTTATTCAATTTATTCTGGCTTCGTGTGATTAAAAGCAACACGATCATCGACCCGACGCAGTTGTTGTTGTGAGCTGCCGTTGGGGGGCAAATCAGCGATGTAAACGGTGACGTCATGACGCAGCAAGGGCAGCTCTGGGGCGCCAGTGGGCGGTGTGCACAGAGCGGGAGCTGAAAAGGGAAACCGGAGCTGAACCAGAAAAGCTCCCGCTCGGAGCTAGAAACTGAAAAGCGCTGGTGTGAAAGACGCATGTGAGGTGAATTGCTACCGGAGAGTTTATTCAATCTTATGTGACGAAAAAGATTTGACCTCAGGCAGTGATTACGCCATGCTTAAAACACTACAGAGCGGGAGACAGATTTATGACTTTATAATTTCACATGTTCTAACTGAACACCAGGGAATATTCTCAGGAAATTATTGCATGAGCTTCTAAAATCAACCAACTAAATAAAAACCAATCACAAAAAGTAGTATTTCTCATAACTCATCCAATGTTTTTCTTTTTTTGCCACAAAATGGTCATAGCTATGTGACATCATTTTATATATTTTTATAACTATAATGATCATATCAAGGTGTGCCTTAACCTCACTGAGCTGAGGTTATTTGAGCCTCTCAGTCTGTAAGGAGAGAACAATCTTCCACCTGGTTGTAGAAAAAGCTCTATATATTCTAATCGTTAGCATAGCTAGCTAACCAGATGCTAATAACAACAGATCGCCACTGGGCTTACAACTAAAGACACAGCCACGCAAAAACTGCGGCATGTGTACGGCTCCTTATGGGTACTGCAATATTTGAAGAGCTGGAGTGGCGTTCCGGTGCTCTCCGTCAGCACTCTACACGGTTAGTGCTAGATCGTATACCTCCTGGGTTTTAGGCGGGAACTTTTGCAGCCACTGACAGCACATCTGGTAGTAAAAGTAGACACATTTAATTTAATTTTGCATGGGCTCTTCGCGACTCTGGAGTCCTGCAGGAATCCGGAGGACAGTGAACAGGAGTGAGAGGGAGCACACTCCTAAAAAATATCCACCTTTTTTTTTTTTTTAAATAAACCTGGTACTGTGTGTGTCACTGTAATCCGAAAAAACGCACTCAGTGGCTTTCTGAGTGTTAAATCCCATCTGTGCTTTTCTTCTTGTGAGATGTCATTTTTTTTAAATATTAGTAATCCAAAGTTATGAATTCTCAAAATATTATATTTATGATATTTTTGTGTATGTATTCATGCTCGTCTCTTGTCCTGGGTGGCAGGTTACGTCACTTCCGCCTAAAACCCAGGAGGTATACGATCTAGCACTAACCCACTCTACACCATGGATGTATAATAAGAACTGGATACAGCGTGGGAGGCGGGGTCTCGTTCTTTCCTATGAGAGCTGCTCATTGGCGCAGGAAGACAAAATGGCCCAACTTTTGAGAGAGCGAAACGTCACAGATTACCCGTCATGCCTGGCTGTCAGAGCAGAAGAACCCGTATGTGCGCTCACAGAACATGCGCCCCTTAAGCCCCGCCCCCCCACTCTCGGCTCACTAGAATGAATGGACAGAGACAATAAATCTAGATTCGGCTTTTAGTGCATTTTACAACTTTAAGGACCGAATGATTCTAATAAGGGCTATAAAATAGTTCATACTGGGTAGTTTATTTAGTTACAAAAAAATTATCCACCGATTTACAGACATCTCTTTCTCCATGTTAGTCAATGGGAAAAAGTTGTTTTGGGCCGGGTGACGTCAAGGAAATTGCAGTACTGCCGTTTGGACACAACGAATATTGGCACAGAGTCCGGCGCACTTCCTGGGGGCTTGCTCTACACCCCTTTCAGATGAGACATACCACGTGAAGACACGTTACGCTCGTGTTGTGTTCAAGGAACTTGTCCTTGGCCAGGAAAAACAGGCACTCGCTTGTTTAATTATTTTGCGGTCTAGATTTCTTAAACATTTTTTGAAGTGAGAAGTTGTCCGTCAGTCGGACCCACCCCCCCAAAAACGAAAACGCTTTGGTTCTCCACGAATTACACAAGTCATCCAAATCAGCATTGAAAAGCGGGAGGCGCCGAAAGGCGACTCATTCGCATGCATGGTAACGGAGAAAAGTAAAGGACAAAGTTGATGGTTAAGTGTTAGCACCCCCCGAAGAGACACAAGCTCTTACGTTGATATTGGAAATTTCAATAAATTCAATTTGGCAGCCGCAGTGCAGCGCCGCTGCCTGAAAAGAAGAAAGAATATCCGAATAACGAAATTAAAACCGAATAGTAGGGCAACGAACGAATATTCGGATATTTGGGTACAGCCCTAGTGTGTTTACAAGAAAACTCCTAGGGGCATATTTGATGACAAAAAATGATTGGGTAAAATATTAGCTTCGATTGAATATCATTGGTCATGACCGAAAGAACGAGATTGCGGATACAAGCGGCCGAGATGGGTTTTCTCTGCAGGGTGGCTAGTATCTCCCTTAGGGATAAGGTGAGAAGTTCGGTCATCGGGGAGGGACTCGTAGTTGAGCCGCTCCTCCTTCGCGTCGAAAGGAGCCAGTTGAGGTGGTTCGGGCACCTAGTTAGGATGCCACCTGGGCGCCTCCCTAGGGAGGTGTTCCAGGCACGTCCAGCTGGGAAGAGACCAAGGGGTAGACCTAGGACCAGGTGGAGGGATTATATCTCTTCGCTGGCCTGGGAGCGCCTTGGGATCCCCCAGTCAGAGCTGGTTGATGTCGCCAGGGAAAAGAAAGTTTGGGACTCTCTGCTAGAACTGCTACCCCCGCAACCCGACCACGGATAAGCGGGAGAAGATGGATGGATGAATATCATTGACATCTTACCTCCAGCACAACGCCAACAGCCTCTTCGAACATTGGCAGGACCTCCATGTTGCCCTCCTGCTCCATCAGACGGGCCTGGCAGATCCAGTATTTGGCAAACTTCCTGGACACAGCCGGCAGCCGTGAGAGGACCCCCTTCACCTGCTCCAGAGGGCAGCCCTGTGGATGAGAGGAGCATATCAGAAAAAGGTTAACCTATAAGAAATTAAGCCATATCCTACTTTATAAAGAAATAAAGTAAAGGGGCTTGAGGCTATTTAACAATCATCAGCCCTCTGTATAATGATAGCAGGTCTTTAGCCCGCCAAAAATGTTGGCTGTGAATGGCTTGCTTTTAACGTCTTAAGCCCTGAGCCTGTTTTTCAGGTTTCAGGCTCGAAAATGCCACTAACACAACAAAGACTATATCTTCACTTCTAAAAGGGGTAAATTAATAATCTTTTCTCTCAAAGCAAGGTTACATCTGTGATTTGGAAGTAGAAGTGTCAGAATCAATATAGATGTTTTTATTTTAAAGTAAATTCAGATGGAACACAGTAAAAACATGTAAATTCTAATGTCCGCCTAAACAAAAAACCCATTACTTATAGTGAAAACCACCCTTGAATGATGGGCTAGTAGACTAAAAGCTTTAGGAATCCAAACTATAACATATAATAAGTACCCTGTATCAAGATTGATGCAAAACAAGTGAAATTTGACATTTTTAGAGAGGTTTAGAAAAATAAAGTCCAAGCGGACTCACCTCTGGGTAATTTGGGAACCATCAGTTCCATTTGAACTTTTTCACTGTAAAAATCATTTTATTACTTTGAATTATCACTATAGGTATTCATTCCATCCAAATACAACTGTTATGAAAAAAAAATTAAAAAAAATAAAACATAGGCCTACTCTGTTATCCTCTGAGCCTCTGAATTAGCCCTGAGCGAAAAATGCTAACCTATTACTGCACCAAAAATCACTCCTAGCTCCCTTATTACTTATCCTAGCTGCACATCCCACACATCGTTTATGATCGTAAAGACACAGAATCTAACGGTGCCCACCTCAACACTGAAATATACAAACTTGCGACGTTATCAACAAAAACGTACATCAAAACAAGTGGCGCTAGCGCTAATGCGCTAGGCTAACATGGCTCACCTTCCCCTTTGTCTGGTCTAAACTGGTCTTCAATGGCATTAAAACGATAAAAACGATGATGTAGTTAATCCATAGGTTAATATCCAATGTGGCTGTGTCCCCTTTGAAATGTTCTGATAATCTATAAGCAATAAAACTGCAATTCCGTTATCTGCTGTCCGCTCTGTGCTCCATGCGCTCTGGGTCCTGCAATTCCTGCTTCCTTACGTAGTAAACAATAAGTAAAGTCTCCTGCGTAATGTACTTAAGCTGGCTGGCATTCTTTATACTTTACGCAGTACCATATCTCTGGAACCCATTGGTTGATTTGGGTGATTTACACCTTTTTCTTAACCATTACATCGATGGGCAGTTCCCAAATCCACGTAAACATTACCATTGCGGACGTAATAGAGAAGCAAACGAAACATATCTGAAAGTACAAGCCTGGACGGCAAAACTTTATACCCAGTATATTGCCATAAATATGATGATGGATTATCAGTAAACATTTCTATGTGACACAAAGACATTGGATTAACCTTGAGCGGCGTTTTTATTCCGTTGAACACAACTTTTGATCACAAATCAAAAAAGGTAAGACGTAATTATTGTAATATTTTTGAAACCGGATGTTGTTTACTTTCTCTTTTCTGGCTGATAGCTCCAGGAATTCGAGGTCGGACAGTGATGACATTACATGTGTGGGATCTGTGGAGTCTCAGCTTTAAATCGTATATCTTGTTTGTGCAGTTAAGATAGTAATAAGGGCATTTCTACCGTGATTTCTGTGTAAAAAAGCGTTAGCATTAGTTAGCATTTTTTCACTCAATGCTAATTCAAAGGCTAGGTATTACTCGTGTTTTTTTTAGCTAACAATTGTTCTTATTGTCAGTTAGCGGAGTTTCTTACCTTTAAAAGGGTATGAAACATTAATAGTTTCATAAATGTTAAGAAGCCCTGAGACATAGTCTCGTAAAAAAACGGTGGGAGGGGTCCACTGGGGGGACCTTCGGGCTTAAGAGGTTAAACAAGGCCTTTTTTGAATCCACCCCCACTTTAACATCTATTTTTAATAATTTTCCATAGAGCCTCATTCAACGCCCATCAAACTAAGTCAATGCATATTTCCACCACCATATAACTTCCATGGGATTGTGCAGTGGGAGATTACATCACCATTAAAGAAGGCCATGGAAACCAAAGAGAAGGAAATTCCTGCGCCGTGTACCTTTGCGAGCAATATGATGCAGTCAGCCAGGGATCTGTCCACGGCAGAGATGAGGGAATGGACCTTGTCTTCCTCATTCATGGGGCCCCAGAAAGGCTGGTGCATGGCGACAGTGAGCCTGACCGCAGTTTTCACCGGCATCGGGGGACGCTTGTAGGAAATGCCCTTAGCTTCCCGCCATTCCTGCAGCTTTTTTCTTTAAATCAAACAATAGGGTAGGGTTAGATAACACATTTCATACTTCATTGGAGAGCACATAAAACAAGGGAAGAGGAATGACAGAAGTCCAAGGACAAATTAGGGGAAACTGGACTTTTACACAAATTTAAAGGAATAGATCAGCCTTTTATGAAAATCATCTTCTTGTATAACTTGCTTAAGCACGCTGAGTCTGCTTTTATCTAGTTTCCGACTTCTATTTGACAAACATAATAATATATATAGTTGTCAGAGGATACTTTCATATTGATGTGGGTCAGTCATATTTTTGAGCGGCCTGTTGATGCCGTCAGATTGGTGGTGTGTCCACAGGATCCATTGACATCATAGTGTATGTGCATTTCATCACTATCATTCAAATAAGAATGATCACTAGCTCAGATTGGGTCGGGACATGGAAACATTGATGGGGATATCTTTAATCTTCCTATACCAGTTGATCTGAAATTGACCTCATCCCAAATTGATATTTTGATCTTTCTTTAGATGTATTTGGCAGCCAAAAAGTATTCCCATGATAAAAATACATCCTGTTAGTCATGTTTGTAACATCCACAGAATTGTGACTAAAAAGTCTCTGTCCACTAGGGGTGGACGGATCGATCCCAAAATATAGATACTAGAGCCAATAGGATCGATACTTTTTTCCCCCCCTCTCCTCTACTCGTCAATTTCATCAAAAACTATGTGCAGATGAACACAAGTATATGCGCTCTTTTCTTCTCTCTCCACTGCAGCACGCTCGTTGTCTGAATGCCGATTATCAAGCTGACGGACAGCAACCAACAGGGCAGGACAGCAGCCGCCAGCGACTCGCGAGTGCGACACACACACGCACATGATGGCTGAGAGAAAGAGGAGCGTTGTGTGGAGCTATTTCACAACTGTCAATGAAAACTTAGCGAACTGTGATGTGTTTATTTGTCTATAAAAACTGTCTTGTCTTTATTCATGAAAATGAATTCAGATTTAGTCTATTTATGATGCATTCAGCACAAAAATCATGTCATGCAGCTCTCCCCTATATATAAGTACATAAGAAGCTTTTCATTTTATTTTATATCGGTATCGGTGATACTGGCCCTGAAATACTTGGCATCGGATCAAATTCAAATGTTGTGGTATCGTCCACCCACACAGATTTGATCACTTGGCAAACAAAGAAAGGAGGTTTAACATAAGCTAGGGCTGGGCGATAAATCGATTTTATCGATTAACTCGAGTGTGTAGTTCACGTCGACTTGTTTAAATGAAAATCGGTTTTCTCTTCAACATCCGCCAACGCTTCCCTCTGGGCTCCCGTAGTTCGGAATGGGCTCAGCCCTCCCTCCGCACAGTGCGCGCATTTACCAAATAGAGTGATACACAAACAACATGACAACGAGCAGGGAAGAACTTGTTCCAAAGAAAGGCACGGTGTCATCCGTTATTTGGAATTGGTTTGCGTTCGCGAGGTCAGATTTAGACCAGTCAACACCCCGCTGCAAAGTATGTTTGAAGTCTGTTGCTAGCAAAGGCAGCAGTATGACAAATTTACTGCAGCACCTCAAACAAAAGCATCCTGCTGAATGGGAGAAATGTTGCGCGCAGCGGAATGAAAAAGACCGCGGCACTACAAGCACCTCACGCACAGCCGCCAACATACAGATGCGGTCGGTATGTATATAGCAAAGGATATGGTGCCAATATATACGGTGGAAAAGCCGGGGTTTATTAACATGATTAAAGTTTTGGACCCCAGGTATGTGTTACCAAGCCGAAAGTTCTTCTTCGAAGTGGCCTTGCCTCAGCTATATAATAGCACAAGACAACGGGTCGCAAAGGAGTTGGAAGAGGTGTCCTTTTATTCTGCCACCACAGATTTATGGTCGAGTCGGACGATGCAGCCGTATATGAGTCTTACTGTGCACTTTATTAACGACTGGACTCTGCGGAGCGTCTGCCTCCAAACGGCATACTTTCCAGAGGACCACACAGGTGAAATTATAGCTAAAAGCTTTATTATGGGGCTAAAAGATGCCCTAAACTCATGGAACCTTGCCGAAGACCGACTCATTTGCATGACTACTGACAGCGGCAGCAACATGATTAAAGCTCTGAAGGACAATGCGTGGTCCAACCTCCAGTGCTTTGGACACAGATTGCACAATGCTATCGGTAAGTAAGTCTAATGACTATGCATCAAGTTGTGGAAATTGCGTGAAGAATGAGGCAAAACTATTTCTCACGTTGACCAAGTGCGTGAGTCGTTTATTTCTGTGAATGACATGAAAGACATACCGCTCGTCTTAAAGGGGCCGTGGTCACTTAACAGCTAAACGTACAACATCACGACTGTGCATGTAAAACATGAAACACAAGACACTGAAAGATGATGGTGAATTATGAATCTCACATTCACTACAAAGTGACATTTTTCCCATACGCAAGACAGTCTAATGCATCATGTAATTAATGTATTATATCAAGCCAATATGTTGACAAAATGTGTATGAATAAATAAATATCTAATCATAATGGTTTACATGCCGTGTGTGTGTCCTTTGTGCGTTAATATTTTGCAGAAATTGAAGCAAGACAAGTTTGTGAATGTAGTGGTATGTTCCAGTAAAATGTGTTTTGATTATGTATTCTTCATTTACTACAGAGAATGGTGTGAAGGACCCACGGATCGATCGTGCTATTGGGGTATGTACAAAGGCTGTGTCTGCCTTTTCTTACAGCTGGATAAAAAGAAGAGACATGAGTGAAGTACAGGCAGAGCTTGGTCTACCCACTCATCAGCTGATAACAGAGTCCCCGACCAGATGGGGTTCACGCCAAAGAATGATTGAGATTTCTCGAACAGGAGAAGGCTGTAGTCCGTGTCCTGGGTTCGGACAATAAAAGTCGCCATCTTGTGCCCACTTGGCAAGATCTGGATGTGTTGGAGTCGATAAATAAAGCTATAAAACCACTCCAAGAATTCACTGATGCACTCTCCGGGGAGTCTTATGTTAGTGTTTCATACATCAAACCAGTGCTCCATCTGTTCAAAACCAGTCTCCTACAGCCAGAGGAGGAAGACGCAGAGCTCACGAAAACAATAAAAGGAAAAGTAATGCGGTACCTTGACGACAAATACAGCGACCCTGTAAAAGAGTAACTCTTGGACATGTCCTCACTGGTTGACCCAAGGTTCCGCACAACCTACATTGACCCAGACAAGGTGGAACCTGTCAAAAAAAGAGCTGTTGCTGAGATGATGTCTCTACCTGCTCCTGCCAACAACAGTACACCACAGCAGCCTGGCACGGCTGTGCAGGTGCGCCAAGAAGATGCACAGCCTCCACCCAAGAAAAAGATGACTTTAGCGGCCTTCTTCAAAAAGAATCCAGTGTCATCTCCCAACCAGTCAGAGGCAGAAAAGATAGAGACTGAGCTGAAATCTTTCTTATTGACCCCTGAGGTAGACCCAGACACCAATCCTCTTGAGTGGTGGAAGCCGAATTTTCCTAGGCTAAGTGTCCTGGCAAAAAAATACCTCTCAATCCCAGCAACAAGTGCACCCTCAGAGAGGGTTTTCAGTGTGGGGGGGGGGCATTGTTACATGCCACCGGGCATGTCTAAAGCCTCAGGCTTGTCTTCCTGGCTAAGAATGTTTAGAAAAGAGGATAGTCAAACTAAAACAGCACAACAAAAAAACACCTTATGCTCTCATGCACTGATAATTAATGCTGTTGAATGTTTTGTTGGCACTTTATCAGAACTACCTCCAATCTACTAATAGCAAGATGTTCAACTTGTGTTTAAAGAAATATTGTATGTTACAAAAATCGGGGATTTCTTTTTTTGGCCATATCGCCCAGCCACATAAGCACAAATTCAAGGGAAAGCTACTCTACATGAAGCAGGGTAAAACACCAAACAGGCATAGCTAGTTTTAAAACAAGGGGGGGTGACTTGAGATTTGCTTACACCCACTGGTGAGCACTTGTTGAACAGGAGCCTTCAGTGAGGGTTGAGTTTACAAAACACAACAGACACATTATTTTGACTCTGAACTAAATGAACCTTTCCATTTAAGTAACACACATGAGGAACTGAGGTATTGCAGCCCTCCTGCCGCGGCAAAATATCAAAGTCATGAGCCATAATCTCACTGTCAACTATGGTAGTTTCATGATATAGATGTACAGGTCAGGTAGATTTACAGGTCATCGTACTATCCTACTTACATTCGTTCCTCCTGGGCAGCAGTCAGTTTTTTTCCCTCCGTCTGGGGAATGACCCTGACCGGGAACTTTGGAGTCTTCGTGAGTGTGGCCTGACTGGTATGGCTGATGGTCCTACCAGCCCGTGGCACTGTCTGGGCCACCACTGGAGCGCTTGTTCTTTTAAAACCTGCTTGTGGTGGAGGGGCATTTGCTGAAATGTGTCCCTTCTTATCATCTGTCTTTTTGCATGTCTTAGATTTCACTGCCAGCTCAGCCACAGCAGCACTTGTAACCCCTATGACTGTAGGGGGGACGACTTTGCATTGTTGGCCCTTTCTTTGCCCCGTCTGTTTTGTAGACGTGACTGTAGGTTGACCACTCGATTTAACAGATTTTGACATCCCTACTCTCCCTTCTGGTCTAATAGCTGCGTATTTGGAGGAGGTGGGCACTGATTTCAGTCCACATGATAGCTGAGTCTTATAAGATGGCGGTTTACCCAAAAGTGGTTTAGAGTTAGTCATGTTCTGATTTTGAACTCGAAACCCAGCTCTTGTTCTCTCTGTGTTATTTAGAGCAGTGGTAGGTAGTGTTCTCCTCTGAGCCAGGTCAGACCTCTGGGAAACGGAAACTGATGACGAGGTGCTGGATCTCACCTTGTTAGCAACAGAAGCTGTGGTGGCGGTGTTCGTATGAGCGGCTGTTGAAGAGGTGTGTGTTAAGTTCTGACTGTTTCTTGGCTGAATCACTGTAGGAATGAGTCCAGTTTTTGTTTTGACCATAGGGCCAAGACTCATCCTGACACTGTTTGTCTTCATTTGACATGACCAGGTAGCGTTCGAGCTGCCGCCAAATTTGCTGTTTGATTTTGTTACAGCTGTACTCCCTGAGTTTTTGGCAGAAGGCGGTTTTCGGGTGTTTGGCTGCTTTTTGAGGTGGCTGGCTGCGATAAGGTTGGATTTGGAGGACACAGCGTTGTACGTTGTTGTCAGCACAGGGTTTTGTTTAGGTTTTGCCTGTGCAACGCCAGAGGTTGCAGATGGGCGATTGGTATTCTGTCGTACAGTCAGGATTTTGTCTTTTACATTCACGTTGTTTGCGATACCAAATGCCCCTTTGGCCGGATGTTTTGCGGATTGAGTGTTTTGACTTTTTGTACTTTCATATCTTAATCTGTCAGCTGGAGTCTTGTTCTCTTTTCCATTAACAACCTGTAAAACAACAAAATGATTAGAAAAAACAATAGCGAGACATGGATGATAGCCAAGTCAGCCCCAAATATTCAAATCATTTAATTTAATTTAAAAGAGGCAAATAAGGGTTTGATTCAGTTAGAATAAGTGGGGTTGCAATTTCACCAACAAGGTAAAGTCAGCCACACATAAAGGTCCAAATCATTTAATTTAAACGAGGCAAATAAGGGTTTGGAGTTTTGTGGGATGAGTAGTTGGAATTTCCCCAACAAGTTAAATAAACAATCTCCTACACTCACCTGTCTAGACATGACAGGATTCTTAACTTGCCAGTCATCACGGAGGTATGGCCTGTGAAGTCAAATTGAGTTCATCATGTATCAAAGAAATAAATTAACATTTGATGGACACATTGTGAGTCTTGCAGTGTTGTTTCTCTTACTTAGGGTTGGGCGGTTTCAGCTTTCCTTTTCCTGCCAAGTATTCCATCAGCTTCTGCTTACGCAGCTCTGTGACAAAACAAATTAAACCGGAATTCAGCATTGGTCTTGTTTCATTATACTCAACCTATACATTTATTCCATATTAAATATGCATGTGTAGTGTTCGAACCAAAAATATGAAGGCCACATACTGTAGCATTAAATATATATGTCTGCATACATAAGAATAATGTATGTCTTGAAATTATCGGTATGCCCACTAATGTTAGAAATGTATGTGTTTATATTTTTGTACACAAGTACCTTTTTAAAATATATTGGGATCTCAGTGACTCTACCTGTAAGACCTGTGTGTAAATATATATATAGCTATATAATTGAACTTTAACTTTCACCAACCATGCAAAATAGGAACTGAGTAGGCACTTGCTGCCATCTGGCTGCAGGTCGGTAATAAACCTAAATATCTACATTTTCTGCAGCATACTAAAGCTTAAACAATTGGTTAATTTATTTGATTAGCTGAACATCAGATACCTAGTTTACAATCTGACAACATATTGAAC
This sequence comes from Pseudochaenichthys georgianus, assembly GCF_902827115.2. Lineage (NCBI taxonomy): Eukaryota > Metazoa > Chordata > Actinopteri > Perciformes > Channichthyidae > Pseudochaenichthys > Pseudochaenichthys georgianus. The sequence goes on along the minus strand of NC_047511.1, from coordinate 13,593,927 downwards.
AGAGGATGTATATAGAAAATAATAAGAAAAATAATCTGATACAAAATAACATTATTTTTCTCTGAAAATCACTAAATCCAGCCTAATTATAAGCAGCGTTGCCCTTTATTTGCACTAACAACCCATTTTTTTATTAAGTCAAATGATGTTAAATGTTCTTTTTATTTTAGGCACTGTTACATGCCTGTGCATTTCTTACAGACCTACTAGTCTTATAATTTAATCACGATTCTAAATCTGTGTTTCATTGCCGGTGTTGTGCCAAATTATGCACCCCCGCAGTGAAATGCACCCCTTCCCATTGTCACGGGAACGCGCATTTGAAAATGAAACATTTACACCTTAAAACGATGTTTAAAACTAAAAGTTCAGTTTTTTTTAATGGTCGTTTAGTGGTAGCTCATATAGTCTTGATTCTTGTGGTTAAACTTTTCGCTCCGTATTTTGATGGTTGGGGTGTTGCAATATACGTTGGTCAGGGGGACATTATTTGTTGAAGCGCAGGTGGCCCGAGGGGACGACATGAGCCAAGGGACCAGGGCTGAAGTCGAATAGTCCATTTAGCTTAGGAACCTTCCTAACCGAGTGAAATGACCCGGAAGTACCTCAGTGGCAGCCATGATAAGTGCCGTTCGAATTCTCTAGATGAAAGGAAAGGAGGTTTCAAACTTCTTTTATAACCTCCTTTAGCGTAGGAACCACTGGACCTCCCTGACCGAAAGGAGAGGAGAAAATGCTGCCCCACGATGCCTTGCGGCCGCAGCATTTGCCATCACACAACATTCGGCCGTTCACGGAAACAACCGATTATGACGAGAAATTATATCATGAAAGTTACGGTGCTTATTAAGCTTTTTAAATCGTATGTGGTAACTTGCCAAAGTGCTTTGTTTTGAACGTTCATCAGTATTATCATCAAAAAGAGAAATATGAACGTTAGTTTTTACTGAAATGATCAAATAAAGTCAACATTTCACAGTGTTTACTGAGCTGTGGGGTTTGTTCAACTTTTAAAAGATGTTTGAATGGTGATATACACAGTGATAGATGTTAAGGACTAACGTTTATAATAAATACATTTGTATTTATTTTAAGATCTTTTCATACTATCATACGTATTGGGATCATTTGTATTAATGTGGACCGGAGGGAGAGGGTAACGAGCATAAGTTTCACTTTCCTTTTTCATTTCAATTCCAACTTTGGTCATGAAGAATATGTTTCTCTGTCATCCACGTTCATAAAGCAACAGCATCAGAGCACGGCGCAGTCTCTAGATGAGTTGACAGTAGTCCCTCGTTCTTACAGTGTTTCCCCTATATACAAATAGCGGCGGCCTTAATGTAACAACATTCATAATTAAGTAAATGTAACACCCTTTTCATCCCGGTTACACTTTTCATTTGCCCTGTACGATGGGCGCTGTAAGTGATGAAAGTGGGGGATGTTGGCTTATCAGGCGCCCGCAGCTCACAGCCAAAGTGCGAGCGAGAGAGAGGGCGCACCGGTACCGGCGCTGTTGTTATATAGAATCTGGTGCTAGCTGCGCTAACGGATATAAGAAGTAGATGTTTCTACAACTAGGGAGGGTGGAGGAGAGCTCTCCTGTCAGACTGAGAGGCTCAGTGAGGTAAAGGACTCTGAGTGGTTAGATATTTAATTTTAGTCTAAGACTAAGTTATCTCAGTGGGTCTCAAACAAATGTGTGTTTACAAATTATGTAAACACATATTTCCAAAGCACTCCTTTACAATTATTAGGATAAATAAAAACAGGTTTGAAATCATTCCAATGTATACTATAGGACAGTAAACCAAAAATATCGTTTAAAGTTGGAGAGATACAAAAATATGCATACATAAATAAATATTAGGTAAAATAAGATATAAATGAACAACAAAAATGAAATAAGTTACATTTATTTGTTATTGGCTATGGTAGGTTATTGGTTATGTTCACATACTTATTTGATTATTAAAATGTAAACCGGTCTTTTTCATATGGGTGTTTTAGAGTTGGACCCCCTAGATCAGGTATCTAGTAATTGTGTGCTCAAAGTGCACCAGATTGAAGCATTTTACTTTAAAATGTTCAAATAAATCTTCCCGGGGTGCATGATGGTTAGTCATTTTGTCCGACTTGCTCTGGAGGCTCGCCTACATGAGACGTTGAAATCTCGCGGGACAAAGACGCCCGCAGCCTTGAGAGCGAGGCGGCGCAGTTCCTCTCCACGGGCTGCGGAAGCGAAATGCTTGATGGGAAACGACTCGCTGGTATCTCGAGCTGAGCGCATCGTAAACACGTTGGATAGTGAAAGTGCAGTCGGATTCTCTAAACTTTGTACCGCAGTCTCTTCTCCTAAATCCTTTTGAATTCTCCTATCCACTATCCATTAACCCCGTGACGTTTCACTCAGAGGTCAAGGAATAGACGATGTAGACGTTACGAGCAGATTTTTGGATTATCCGACCGCAACCCAGGCATGAGCGTCACCTGTGCGTCAACAAATAAGAGCGAACAGTTTAACCACAAGAATCAAGACTATATGAGCTACCACTAAACGACTCACAGTCTGAAAATTACCATTAAAAAACCCTGGACGTTTACTTGTAGTTTTAAGCATCGTTTTAAGGTGTAAACGTTTCATTTTAAAATGCGCATAATTTGGCACAACACCAGTTTGTAATTATTTTTACCAAATCACGTACGTAATAAAACGCAATGCATATTACTTATAGCACCTTAACGTATATGGCTTTGTTTATCATTATATGTAACACAAGTGCAGTAACATCTTAAATCCATATTACTACCCTAACGCTACGCATTTGATCTTCAACAAGACTAATGTAAAGCCTCTAATGACACATATGCAGGGCCACCAAACTATCACCATGAGGTTCATTTATTTAGCTGGACAAGGAAATGTTTGCTCGCTTACATGCTAAGATAACACTAAGCTAATGTTTGCTACACTACCATGGGTTAGCTTACACAAGGTAGCTAACCCTAACACACTTAATTAGCTCACAATGCTAACCTTTTCTGGAAGGTATCGATACGGTCTCTCCTTCTTCCATTTCTATCAGACTTAAGTCTCTTATCCTCAGCAGATTTGTTAGGAAAATGGCTCGTTGGACGTGTGTAGTAGTGAATGTACGTTATAGCAAAAATGCTCAGTAACGTCTCTGGTTAAATTAACGGTAGCTTCATAACAACTGAGTTCGCGGATCCAGGTTTGAAGCTGCCGCAACTGAACGCCTACTCTTCTCTGATTGGACGATTTGAATTAAAATAAGTACCACGCATGTGCATAACCGCAGCGCTGATTGGAGCAGAACATGTAAACAAAAATAGTTTGAACGACAGCTGATGTCTGTTGTGAATCCCTTTATTATAAACTAAACACTGATTGAACATATAAAACACACATTCTAATAAGTTATAAGGCTTTATTAAATATTTCACAGTACACAATTTAAATACTTGTTAGTTACCATTCTTTCAAATAAATACACATTTTGAAATGGTGCATAAATAATAAATAATTAGATAAAAAAGCATTAACAGTGCATCATGTTAATCAGCAAAATAAATACATGGTGTTCACCAGATAGCACAATAAGGCCACCTTCTGGTGAAACATGACTTTTTTAAATACACTAAGCTTTTCACTTTGTGTACTTGGTACATACAGGAAAGAGACTTTCAAAAAATCATTGCTTTTTTTAAATCAAAAAGTGCAGTGTAATGTACACTATCCACATTTTCCTCTTAAGAGGGTCAATCTAGACTGCCAGTTTCTTTGGTAGGTTTTTAACTCTGGCGATCAACATTTCCTTGGATGTCACCAATGTTGAAGGAGCGGAAGCGTTTGGCGGTCTCCAGGCACATTTCCACCGGCTTGTTGTTTTGCTCTGCTGTGCTGATGTACCAGTTGGGTTGAGCGACAGACATGAGGGTGCTGATGTTCACCCCGGTGTCCTGTTTGTAGAAGAGAAATCGCACCATGTCGCTGTCTGAGCTGATGTTCAACAGACTATTTTCCTCCAATGTCTGAGGTGTGAAAAGATAGAAGAATGTCAGAAGGTTGACTATCACTCCAGACAAAATTACTAGCTCAAAAAGTAAATTCATGTACAAATGTGCTGTTTTTCTTTCAGGCCGTATTGGAACTATTTCCCTTTATTATTACAAAGGCAGTGATCTTTATGTGAGATTTATATAATAATTCATGAGTTTTACCTCCAGATGCAAGGTTGGACTGTCACCATCCTTGCGGCATGACAGGTACAGATTTTGGCCCCTGATGCCCAGAGCCACAGTTCTGCCCCCAATGGTGGACGCAGGGTGCAAAAAGGTCGACATGTTCAGGAAAACTGAGGAGAGAACACAAGATACAGGTTCACTTTGATGAAAGCGGAACAACCATGTCACCTTCTGTCATGCAGGAGGAACATGTACAGCAGCAATAAGACAAGGCATCAAGCAGGTTAATGATTTATACATTTCAAGTTAACATTTGTATACAATAAAATCAGTTACACCAGTCCAGTGAAGCTGCTGCTTAATATTTCCGTTACATTGCAAAGGGAAGTGGGTAATGGTTCTCCACCTTGTGACCTCCTTTTAAAGGCTTAAAGTAAGACGATTAGTTAGGAACACTATCTCTATATATAAAATAGAGAAGGATTATCTTACTTTCCAATCAAACTGTCACAAGTAATCACCTTTTCTGGAATCAGCGCCTCCCTGCAGCGTCACTGCATGGAGCTCCATGCTGTTTTGGACCATAACTAAGCTCCTCTTCTCGCCGTCGGTTATGTTTTGCTGCTGTTCTTCGTCCGTCCGTGTGATCTGAGCTGGTGGAGCAGAGGCACACTCGAACACAATTTGCTCTGTGGGGAAGGAAAAGTTACACACTTGATTAGTTATGTTGCGGTTGTGATCTCATTGTGAACGAGAAATAACTGCCAGAGTTGTTATTTTCCTGTTTTAAAAAGACATTCATGAATAATGTACTGCTGCTGCTTAGCATACATTATATCATACACTACAGTATGCATGTACAGACTTTAAATACAGCTATAGATAAACTCAGTGTTGGATGTCCCACTATTATAAGTGAGTTAAAAGAGCAAATAAGTGAAACAAAGTTTGTATGGATGTGGGTGTTCAAGTTATTTAAAAATGATAAACATTGTGTGTAAAGGCCAACAAGATGTCAGATGTTCACTCCATGAATGAATTAGATGACAGCATTTCTGTTTTTATATATACAGATTCACTGTGGGTAGCGCAAATGTAAACCTCTATGCTAACAGAGAAAAAAAGCCCACACATTTTGTTAAGGGATACCGTGAAATAAAGCCAGCTTTATTACCTTCCACTATGCTATCCATGATGAAGTTGAGGAGGTTTTCATCTCTGAATTCAGTGTTCAACGTTGATTCTGAGCCCTTCATCCTCTCCATGGCGATGATGAGGTGGACCACTTTCCTCATTGTCAGGGGATGATGGGTAATCTCAAAGTCCAGCCCCGACTGCACATCGGAGCTCCACATCTGGCTCATGTTGCATTTCATCTCGAATTCCATCTTTTTTTCTGATTGAAGATCAGGAGGACAAAGAGATTTTTAGATGTCACCTAATCACACCGCATAATTAACATGTTTACATTACATGTTTACAGCTTCATTTTACCAGTTTTATCTAATATTCTGTATCTTAAATTGGATTATTTACCCATTCACTTCCTTGTTTAGCTAGTACACCTATATCAACACTTGTACTGTTTTAGCAGTTTGTTACACTAGGTATTTTAAAGAGAGTATCAAACAAAGAAAGCAAAGCAAATATCCTGTTTAAAATCTTCTCAAGATTGAAAGAGAAAAATATGCCAAGAAAAGCCATTTACCTGTTAAGGTCAATATAGAAGTTGTTTTAGTGTATGGTTAAGATCCCAGCAGTTGCCTGTTGTTGGTGTTCTGTCTGCCTGTGCTGATCTTCAGGCTTTATACACTGTCAAGGTAATTCCCCTCCGCATAAGGAAGTGGGATGGTCTCTCTATGCGCTCACTGTGACATGTGTGATGAAATACTGTACTTGTACACCTACTGCGTACACACACTACTCAGACTTAGTGTGATTGTGACACACACACATTGAGCTATAAGCTTGATAACACATGTTGAATAAGAAATCAGAGTGGTAATACGTTCTAACATTTAGTACATCATTTAATGCAGTAATAATAACAAGTGTGTTGTCTATTAAAGAATATTTTTATGTTTCAATTCTGGAAAACAAACATCTCACCAGCTAACCCCCCTACCAATTGTTATTCAAATACATTTCATTGAAGTTTACTGCATGTTTTTTTAGGTTGTAAATTGGACTCAAACACCAATGAATCACATTGAATAAAAAACTGCCAAGTAGAACTGCCAAACATGCAACATCTAAAGCTTGAAAAACAGATTCAACAATAAAATAGAGTTATCATGGGTTCACATTCATTAAGAAGAAAATACATCTTGGTGTTTTCTCTCAATCAAATTACACACAAGACTGAAAAACAAATCTTTTCTTTTTATAAACAATATTTGTCGTCAAATCATGTATAAATACAACGCCATATGCATACATCAAATGTAACTGTAATCCCCCTGCCCCCCACCCTTCATGTTATGACCTGTCCTATTTGTGATGTGTGTGAGCCATTTCCTTGTCCGTGTGTTTTTGTCTTTTGAAAATGTTTAATAAAATATAAATGTTAAAAAAATAAACAATATTTGGGTTTTCATGTTGAAAACAATATGAAGGAAGCATCCTCCACCGCTCTGCTGACCCTGTGCAAGAAGATACATTTTTATTAGTCAAAACTGCGTAAAAGTGTTTTGGAAATACCATAAAATACAGAAAGCCTTCTGTAAATATGGTACAGTTCATTATGCAAAGTGAGACTTTCTTCTCTGCTATGACCTAATCTTACACGTATTTGAGCAGGGTTTTGTGGTCCTTTTGATGTGAACAAATATTCCACCAGCCATAGTAGACTTGCTTATTGTTTAGAGTTACATAACAGCGGCTCAATCTCACATTTCATCACTTCCCTGTTGTGATGCAAGGGGAAGCTGCGTCACCCACGGCTCCCAGGCTGGATTCAACCAGAGTGAACCCATACTGCTGGAGGAGTGAAATGGTAGTTATATCAAATACTGAGTGTATAGGAAAACTACAGTCAAGTCCAAGCCAAACCAATTTTAGTTTATGCGCCCAAGGTGTCTTTATATTTCAAAGTGTGTAGGCGTAATAACAAACCTCATTCCACCAAGTGTGAAGAGTATAATTGTTCTCATGATTGTATATGGTTTGTACGCTAAAACATTTTTCATGAATTATACACTATTAAAGGTTGTGGTGACAAAATTGGCAATTTCAACAACGTCAGTGTTAATAATATATGCCCCGTCTACAATCTTCGTGCAGCTAAGCGCTAATTGGCTAAGCTTCAAAATGTATTTCTAATCTGCTGCTCCAAGCTCTCACAAAAAAACCTGGAGTTTATTTGAATATTTATTCCATTAAGATAATTTTTTTAAAATCTGTTCATTTTAAACGTTTCTTTTACATCATGATTTGTAAGTCTTATTTAAAACACGGAAAATGTGCATCAGGTTCAGAACAAATGCTGGTGCCCCTTTTTGAACACAGCTTCACAATTTGCTTCAAAGTTTGAGTTAATAATTGCCCCAAGTTAGATGCATAAGAATTCCTATGTGGAGATGTCTTTTAAAATAAATGATCATGTCTTTGGTTTTACATATAGGTTAAGTTGTAGATAGGATGTCAAACAACCACCTTGCCTTCTGGACAATGATGAATGGAGTCCAGAGCGTACCCTTTCTCTTCATAGTAAAATGTACTTTTAAGTTTAAGACATTGGGGGAACAGAAGAAAGCTGGGAAATTAAGGAATGCCTTGTTTTGATGTTTGATTATCCAATTGAGACCGATCGGAGGAAAAGTAGTGGAAATATTTGATTTGTCTGGAGTTGTGTGTGTGTGGGTGTGCGTGCGTGTGTGTGTGTGTGTGTGTGTGTGTGTGTGTGTGTGTGTGTGTGTGTGTGTGTGTGTGTGTGTGTGTGTGTGTGTGTGTGTGTGTGTGTGTGTGGTGGTTGAATCACAGTCATGTTGTTGCTCTTACGCTGTGTGAATCACTCCTATATTGCTGCTGACTAATGATCGAACTGGAGTTGCCAGCGGAAAATAAGCAGAAGTAGAAATTACTTTTTTAAATATAGAAATATGCTAAACTACAAGAATTAGCCAACAATTTAGCCCATGGTGGTGGTGGGGTTATGGTATGGGCAGGTGTATGTTATGGACGACGAACACAGGCCACTCGATTCACAACATTACCCTAACCCTACCCCTACCCCTCACACCAGATACTGACTGGTTTTCGGACCCCCCCAGACCCCCCCAATAAAGCAAAACTGCACGTTTCAGAGTGGCCTTTTATTGTGGCCAGCCTAAGGCACACCTGTGCAATAATCATGCTGTCTAATCAGCATCTTGATATGCCACACCTGTGAGGTGGGATGGATTATCTCGGCAAAGGCGAAGTGCTCACTATCACAGATTTTTTCAGATTTGTGAACAATATTTGAGAGAAATGGTTATTTTGTGTATATAGAAAATGTTTTAGATTTTGAGTTCATCTCATGACAAATGAGAGCAAAAACAGAAATGTTGCGTTTATATATTTGTTCAGTGTATGTACTCTGTTTTTCTAATAGTAGGTTTCTACATTGGATTCGCCCAGCCTAGTGTCATCAAAAGGGAGTTTCATGAGATCAGTAATCATATACTTTATTGGTATATCCATAGTTTTAATTCTTTCATATCACTTGTTCATGATGATGAGTAACATCCGGAAGAACCAGTTTAACGGATACATTTCCCAGTGATGTAAGAGAAGAGGAGCTAAGATTTGGGATTACTCAAGTGAATAACGCATTTACGTAAAACGGCGTAATCTCAGTTCCTTGTCCATGTGTGTAAATTACAAACCAGCCGCAACCTGCAGCAATAAACCAAAAGTGGATGTTTCATCTCCATGGGCCATTATTGTTACCATCTGGTTTAACTGGCTTTCATGTGAGTAAAGTACTGCTACCAACAATTGTACACACCAATGAGTAAAGAGAAAGGAAAAAGGCTAGTATTCTTTGTCATTTTAAGCAGGGGAAAGTTAAATTTTTTTCGATTATATATCTCAAATGAGTTGTTTAAAATGATATTAAGCTTATCAATAACAAGACAGAAACTTATGGAGGCCTGAAATTGGATACAACAATTAATAATACATAAAGGTCAATTAGAATACAGATTTTTGAAATACTGAAGATTTTTACTTTTTAAGTGTATAAGTCCTCAGAGGAAATGAAATCCATCACAAAGGTCCATAGAGAAATATAACTCAAGTTTATTAATAACTTTCTTCATCATCAAAACTCATTAAGACAGAAATTATAAAACAGTATTTACATCTTGTTTCTCTGTTGTTGTTTTTTTGAAGTTACAGCATGCCAGAGAGAATGAAGGACACCGCGATCATTTCCCCCTAAACACCAGTCGCTCCATTCACTCTGTTCCCAAATTCAGATCATGACAAATACAAAAAAGAAGATTGTAGTTAACCACAATTACTGACACTGTTCTGAGGTAAAAAAAGATGAAAGAAAATAGATCCACAAGCTTTCACACATATCAACAAACACACATAATTAACCCCAACCAATTACAATTTAAAACGGGCACAATCTTAGCCACAAAAATCTACAAAATTAATACAAAGTCGTGAGAACTGGGAGTGTTCATGTCAAAAATAATTCAGGAATGAAATCAAAGTACAGTCGTTCAAAGATAGTAAAGGCAACAGAACGGTGAGCCACAGAGATGCTTAAGCTTCTTGCTTTTGTGCTGACAAGACATTTAAAAAACAAACAAAACAAAGAGCCGTGTCATGTTAAGGAGTCAGCAGTGATTATGAAAGCCTGGTCAGTAACATTATTGCGACAGGAACTATGAGACAGCAACTTTGGCACATTTTTGTCTTTTTGGGAAAAATACTGCTTTCCATGCTAAAGTGCTTTCATTTTTAGATCACAGAACAGTCCGGGCTTTCCAGTCCCAAAATTAGGGAATTAAATTAATGTGGAGTTCTTGTTTTTAAAACATTCTAAGTCAGAGCCGGGCATTCAGAAGAAACTCCACATGGTTGAAATAAACATCAGTACCTTTCAAAATAAAGTGTGTTTTTTGTCAAGTAGATTTTGCTTGTATGTCTATATATGATAAAAGGGGGCTATTTTGTTCGTATTTATATAGCAATAAATGCCTTTAGTGCCCCATTTGTGACCTCAGTTGCCATACATTTCTAAATGGTTGTGTCAAAAAGGTTTTTTTTTCACATGTCACTAAGCAGGTTTCTTTAAAGGTATTATCATGAGCTCATAGACAGTCTGCCCCATATTATGCAATGTTTCCCGAGGGAGAAACCCATCTTTAAATATTTCCACATGGCGCACCAGAAACTACTACACCCATATAGTGAGTGGAAGTGTTGGATTAACACCTTGGCTTGGTGCCAGGCAAACATTTAAAGATTAAGAAGAGACACAATGATCATTTTCAAGATCACAACAAATATATTTTGGTTTAAATTGTACAGATTATATCTGGATAACAGATTAATTCCAACAGATGTTGACCCTTTATAAAATCTAAGCTTTAGTGATATATATTCATAGGTAAGCACGCCTTCTGACCTTTAAACTGAGTTTTAGTATAGTCTAACACAGGGGTTCCCAACCTTTTTTCCCAAGAGCCCCCCCCAATTAACTCCTGTTGGAAGTTTCTATTAAAGAAAAAATTATATATTTCTGTCTTTTTATGCCTTTAATAGCTACTAACTTGAATTTTTATTGAAGTTAATTCATCAATAATTTTATAATTTATTGTAATGTAGAGACAAGGATTTTAGCGAGAATCATTTATTACGTTCCAATTATATATACAATTTTTTTTTGAAAAAAAAGGGTCTAAATATGATATTTGGCCTCAAATAATCTGATGCCTGGCGCCCCCCCTGCGATCTTTGGCGAAGGGGGGCGCGCCCCCCAGGTTGGGAACCACTGGTCTAACAGACATAGAGTTGTCAGGGGTGAAAGTCATTCTAGATAATAATAAACCAAATTTGACTTAATTATTTAAGTACATTGTACATGGATTTTCCTTATTCAATCAATATGAACTAAACATAAGACACACCAACAAAAAGATCATGAGGTCACAAAATAGTTGACTAGTTAAAAAGCACAACTAATTTGAATACTACAATCATTAGTGCATAGAAAAGGGGCATTTTGGCTATTGCTCTTATTCATATTTAATAACAGAATGTAATTGTTGCCCTCTTTGCCAACTGGGTTTAATTTAACCAATAATGTCGCTAAAAATCCAGTCTGCTGTGAATTTAGTGTTGTCGAACTCCACATTGAAATATGATAAGCCTAATTGTGAACATTTTCGAGTTAAAATAAAAATAAATTGGACATACCTTTCTGTATTAGAGGATAAGGTAAACTGGACACCACACTAAAACTGAAGTCCATAACAGATTTCCGAGTTAAGGTTAAATAATCTGCTTGTGTCTTATTCAAACTAATGTTCCCGGCAAAGTCAATATCTACTCAAATAAATGGTTGGTATGAGCCCAGGACAGCAACGACCCACAATGCACCATAAAACAACTTGTCTAATTATTCTTCATAAAGCTGCTCGTGTCTTTGGCAGAAAGTCGTCCAAAACACATGACATTAAGACAAAGTTCAACTATCATGGCTACTTCCGGAAACTGGCTGCCATCTTCAAATTCTATACATGTGTTCGTTTGAAAGGTCAAATCTTTAGATATAATGTATGGTGGTTTCAGAAAAATATGTCTTGTGTGGTGCATCAGCAGAGTAGCCTGAAATGTACTGACTCAAATTACAGTAAGTTACTTTTCTTGGTCTTTTTGTTTTTTACACTTGTGACAAACTACCCTAAATGAGAAAACCTGAAAAAAAGGAAGGCAATTCATTTGAAAACATAATTAGATTTCTCCTTTTGTGTCAGGGTTTTTGTTTCAGATCCACACTGAACATGATATTGTCATCTGCAGAAGAGGAAGAGAGAATTTCACATAATTTTTTGCTGTTAGGGAAACAGATGATGTTGACCACCAAAAAAAAGTCCAACTTCACAAACTTTAAAGGTCCCCTATTATACAATCTTTTTAGCAATATATTATAGGTCTCAGATAAATACAAAACATGTCTATGAAGTGTGCATCGTAGCATCCCATAAACCCCTCTGTTTCAGCCCTGTTTCAAAAGTGCTGATTCTGTGTCTGTAGCTTTAAATGCTAATGAGCTGCTGCTGGCCACGCCCCTCTGAGAGATGATTAGTTTTAAAAAACACAAAGGTGCTCTATTCAGGTGATAACGTGGGGGGTTACCTTGTGTGGTTATTGACTAATGGTTGTCCAACCCAAAACACATTGTGACATCACAACGTAGCCAAATCTGATCAGCTCACATTCAGACTATTTATATTTATAGTACTATATAGTATATAGTATATTGTATTTATATGGATGAGGACAAAAAGAGAGCGAATATTTTTCTCCTGAAACTTTCCGAGTCTCTTAACACACATGTATAGGAGACATGGAAAAGTGGATTTTGCAAAATAGGTGACCTTCAAAGTGGACCCACTTCCCTTCAGCATGTATTGTCTACTCCTTCTCCTGATGTCCTACATTTCCCAGGATTCCTTTAACAACATTTAGTATTGCTGATGGGAACTTGTTGGATTCACCTGTGATTAATATGGGATAAACAAAACATGTATCTGCTTAGGAAAATAAAAAAGTTTCATTTGGCTGCATTGCATTCTGGTATATGTAGTTCACACAACCACAGATGTCTGGTTGTGTGAATGCTGAACATCAGGGAATAAGAAGACTAGAAAGCAGCCCTTTCTCTTTGGTTTTAAAATCAAAAAAAGATTTATGGTTAATTTTTCATGTTTTATGTCACTAAAAAAATCTTGAAATCAATCAAAGAAAAATCTGTCACAAGACACAACATTTATGAGTTTTAGGAAAGACCTTTCCTTTAAAATCTCCTCAGAAAGTACAGTAAAATACAACTGGAGTGTGTGCAGTTCTGTGAAAAACAGGCATTGTGAAAACCAAAAGAAATATACAATATTGTTTCCCGTACTTCTGAACAAATGTGGGTGATGTCGAGGCTGAGTGGTGTGTTTACCTACAGAAATACAAACATCAATAAATGTTAAGGTCTGCTGTTCAGCGTGACCACCCTTCCCCAGATCTGATTTACAAAAAAGGGAAACCCATACATAACCACTGAAGAAATATTCACCATGTAAAATCTCACATTGAGGCAAACATTTAAATCCAATTTCTCGTCCCCCCATTATTGACAATAATATATGTACACACACATTGAACTCAATAAATAAAGTCTCAGATTTTGTAAAGTATTTTCTAGTCAGAATGTGATCACGCTTCCCTCTTTTGGTTTCAGTTCCCACCAAGTCTGGTGACACACACACACACACACACACACACACACACACACACACACACACACACACACACACACACACACACACACACACACACACACACACACACACACACACACACACACACACACACACACACACACACACACACACACACACACACACACACACACACACACACACACACACACACACACACACACACACACACACACACACACACACACACACACACACTCTTATAAAGTCTCAAAGTGCTCTCAAACATCTACCACCTTATACCTTATTGAAATCTTCGGTGAATCTAAAGACTAAAACAAACAATGCACAGAGAGGCTGTTTGCAAGCGAGGGAGGGGCGAGGGGGGGGGCACAGTTAACGTACCCTACACATTCAATTCAACACATTCAAAATAATCATATTGATTGTCTTAATCACAATACGCTGCTAAATCTCTTAACAACTCTGGCATATAAAGGCTCTCAGCTACTTCCTGCTTCTACCGAGGACACAAGAAGAAGAAAAAAAGAATTATATAGAAATACACCCAAAGACCCTCCCCCACAAAAAACAGTCTTGTGTGTCCGTCTCGCACGTTGTTTGTCAATAAATATCTCACTCTAAATGTCTACGGAACATATATTACTTTGAACTGCGCTGACATGCTCGGGTCGTCTTTGTCTTCTAGCTGTACGGATGCTGAGGAGGGGGATGCAGGATGCTACACATGTAAGTCGGCAAGGGGAAGGGTGAGGAGGAGGGTGGAGTCTCCCTGAGTCTCTGATTAGGGACAGTGAATGGGAAGCAAGACACACACACGTTTAAAAACACACACAGATCGGCGATGCTGCTGAATGAAGGGCCAAAAGAGGGAGGGGCTTTTGGATTTAGCAGGTCCTTCAGATGTTTGACACACACACACACACACACACACACACACACACACACACACACACACACACACACACACACACACACACACACACACACACACACACACACACACACACACACACACACACACACACACACACACACACACACACACACACACACACACACACACACACACACACACACACACACACACACACACACACACACACACACACACACACACACACACACACACACGATTGAGTAGTGCATGCGTGCAAACTAGGGGCGTAGAGGGGGTGGGGGGCTGTGGTGGTTGGCTGTGTGCGGTGAGTTCTGCTCGTTGAGAAGGAGGAGCGTGGTCTCGTCCGGCCCGTTCTCTGTCGGGGGGGAGTCCCCTCCCAGGTCCGTGATGGTGGTGTTGGCCGTGGCGGGGGGGGTGGTCTGATCCATCCGAATGGACTCGTGGCCGCTCTCCGGGGACTGGGGGGTGCTGTCCAGACGGGACGTCATCAGGCCGTTCTGGTACTGGGACCGTGTGATCTGAAGTAGAGAGGGGGGGGGTCAGAACTGAAGAGTGGTGTAGAAACATTTGTGTGTGGCCCCTGGTCCAATGACATTTCAATAGCTTACTTACTACTTGGCTATTGCATCGAACTGCTTCCAACGAACAAGCGTCAGTTCAGATGAAAACATGTAGAAAGCTTCTGGTTACACTACAGGAAATATTCTGTCATCAATGATAGTGCTGTTAGTTTATTGCTGTTAGCAATTTCCGTGAATTGGCAATGTATTGCCATAGTGAGATGGAACGGAAATAAAGCCTGTATTGAAAAGGAAGTTTTAGGAAAAAACTATCAACTCCAACTACTTCCTGGCCTCAATCATATGCTTTAAATTGCTTGCTAAGTTGGCGCTCCTCGATCAGAATGCTGTGAACTCTGATTCAAAGGAATAGTTTGAAATTTGGGGAGAAACAGATGATTTGCTTTTTTGCTAGCTAATGGTTTTGGCTTATTGACAGCTAATGTAATTTCAGGATTCTTGCTTTTTAAAGTTTGTTTCTTCATGGTTGAATGCACTTATTGTAAGTCGCTGTTGATAAAAGCATCAGCTAAGTGATATGGAATGAAATTAGTAGGATAAGATCAATACCAGTCCTATGTCATACAGCTTTATACTTCAGGGACAGATATGATCTTTATATCCAACACTTGGGTACAAGAAGAAGAAAGCAGATGTTCCAAATTGTTGTCCTTTAAAGATGATATGAACATTGCCATAACAATGTATGCCAGTAAAGTACACTCCATATTCTAACACAGTTCACACAAGCAAGCAATAACTGATTCGGTGTTTTGCAGGTCAATAGATATTTAGGCATTTATTTTAAAATTGTCTATATTTAGTTATACAAATTAGTTTATTTAGGCCTCTTTAGCACTTTTTTAAAAGAATTTTTTAACATATATCTGGTTGCTTTAACACCATTTAGGATGACTGAGAATACAATTAGCACTGTACATGCCGATTGGCCATGAATTTGCTGTGGGTAAGTACCGACTTTACCAGGGCAGTTGCTAAAACGGCCAAGACAGACCGCTGGTGCGAGAACAGAACATTTTCCGCACTAGGATTTTCTATGATTGTGGTATAAAAACTCACTCTATAAAATGGAGGATGTTTTCGTACCTTTACTTTATCCAATTTACAAATACTCTATTAGGTGGTAAAATGACCAACCTTGACAAACTGCAGGTCTGTGAGCGCTCGGACGTAGAAGTCGGGCGTGTACTGCTGCGATGGGAGGCTGCTGTTGAGCTGGCTGTTGCTGCCGCTGATGGAGAGCGACTCCGTGCGGTCCGCTCCGCTCAGAGAGGATGTGCGGTTCAACCCGCTGATGTGGGACGGAGAACGGAACTCTGCAAACACACACACACACACACACACACACACACACACACACACACACACACACACACACACACACACAGAAAGAAAGGTTATCGAGGTCTTCAAATAATCCGGATTGAGCGATAAAGGTCCGTTACGGCCGCCTTGCACACACTGAAAAACTCAAACATTGACTTGAAATGAAATGTATTATGTCAACAGCTTTCACATAACTGTATTAGGTTAGATGAAAGCAATAATGTGAAGTTGAAATAAAAACAACTCGGTTCAACCTGCTATTATTGCGTTCAACTAACCTAATACAGTTATGTTACATTTGTTGACAGAAAACATTTAATTAAAGTCAACGTTTCAATTTTTTCCGTGTAGATACATTAAACAGGAGACGATGTTTATCACTACAGAAAGCTGTGGTGTTGGCTTTAGTGCATCAAAGCCATTCATGAATTAATGGCTCCATGATGCAACTCAAAGAAAGACCTAGAGAGAACAAGAGGCAGTCCAGGCTTTAAGGCAGGTTCATATTAATGGTATGGATACATCATTAGAGACAAACAAGGTATAATAAATGCATGTATGAAATTAATTGTGTGAGAGCAAAAGAGATGGAAGGGGAAAAAAGAAAGGTTCATGTTCAGTTATTTCAGACAAACTCATGACCATCTGTAATAGACATACCCTTTGTTTCACTATCACAACAGCAAACTGGTGCTTCTCTCGTGCAAAGGCAGTGACACACACACATTTTCCAATAACATACCAAGCAATTACTCAGTCTATGTTTATAATCATATATCTTACACCAACCAAACCTGTCATTGACTCACACGGTTATTGGAAAGTATCTTAATTGAATATTGGGCAGCGCAGGATGCAAACTTACATGGTTTATTGACAGAGGGGGAAATTAAATGCATTAAACACTGTAATCCATCAAAAGTAGATTCACTTAATTCAGGTTAGGACAAGAATGTCAAGTCACAACATGTACAAGATACAATGTAATACTTTTAAACTTTTACTACCCACAGTTTCGCCCTGCAACATGTATAACTCTCCTGTATTACCAACATGTATGTTCATGTAGATTATTGAAAAGGTAACATTTAACTTGACCATGGATTCATTTGCCCCACTGTACATCTAAATGAATTCCAAGTTTTTATTTTAATATCACAATTCTCCATTTTGTGGGTTAAATACTGTTAAAATAGTAGATTTCTATTTGGATTCCAAACAGATGGTAGTGCTTTCAGCAGGTTAAGGCTTTCCCAGAAGACTTCTAAGTAATCAGTAATGACCGTTTATTGATAATAGAATGACATAGAATGACAGTTAGCTAGTTATTTTCCACTTCTTCTCTGACATGCTGAAACCACGGTGACTGACATTCATGTGTGTCACCCAGCAGACAGTTTGCCTTTATTTTGGCATGCTTGGTTTATCCGTACAAGACGACCAAAAGTCTCACACACACTTCACACTCATGCTTTAACAGCTGCTGTGAATTATTACCGTTAGCTGTGAGTCTTCCAGCAGGGGGCCTCAGTGAGTCATAGGAAACTGTTTTACCTGGACACGTCAACGGCATTAGGTTCAATGAATTAAGCTAGCTAGTTAATACTGGTTATCTACAGCTACTGTTCTAGTTAGTAGTTAGAATTCAATTAGTCCTGAGACAATATTTATCATGTTGATTTTCAAGGCAGAATCCTTTAAGATCCAGTTGGAAACTTTCCTTTCTTTCTCCTTTCCTTGCCAAAGCACCCAAAGTAGCGTTTGAAGCTACGATTAGCACTTGTTTGACGGAGAAAAAGTCCCCTTTTTATGTCATGTAAACTTATGATAAATGAGATTGCATATTTGTATTTTCATTATTAATTAAGAGTGCATTATGCTGTCTACTTCAAGTGCAGTTTTTTTACTTTCTTGATGTCCCTATTTCTGCTTCTTTAACATTACTCGGCACAATATATCTTAGTATCCGTTATTTTTTCGCCACCCTTTTCTGACCTTGAGGATTTCCGAGTGAAGGTGGATACAGCTACAGGCCCTGCACTATTACAATATCAAAAAGCTTTTATTTTGAAATGCTGATTAAGTATAAGAACTCTCAGGAATGTGCTTAGTGGAGTGACTGTATACAAAATACTAATGCAGATTTTTCAAAAATATGTATACTTTTCTGTGTTGAAACTTAAAGATAAGGTAGGCTACCGACTGGATCTTCAGGACATACAAACAAACAACAATAACCACTATCAATAGCTTCAAGTTCTTAGTTTATACAGTTACACTAATCTTGGACTAAAATACTGCTGTAAAACAAGCAGAGGACAAAACCATCTGAAACTTACCAACGGTGCTGTTGTTTTGGTTGTATAACAATGCATTTCAGAGGCTTAAAACAAAGACAATTATATATATCTGTTAAAAAGAGACTTAAAGGTGGGGTAGGTAAGTTTGAGAAACCGGCTCGAGATACACTTTTTGTTATATTCCATGGAATGCTCTTAACATCCCGATAGCAATGAATATCTTAAGTGCTTTGACAAAAAATCCATAAAAAAATTTCATCTGTAGAAGCCGTAATACTGCCTACCTGCCTGTCAGCCTTCCATCGGGGCACAAACTTATCTCGTGCCCTCATTGGTCATGTGCGCGTTCGTGTGTTGGAGGAGGGGCTCTGTAAGGAAGTGGCAGATTTTCTCCGGTTGTGTATTTTCAAATTCTAGCGATCTCGAGCCGGTTTCTCAAACTTACCACCTTTAATGGACAAATTGTTTAAGCTCCAACTTTATCAAACTTGTCAGCGCCCTCTGTTGGACAAAGCATGTAATGGCAACATTATGGGTTGGACATTTCTACACTGCAGTCCGTTGTTATTTACTGGACCACAATACTTTGATGAGTGATTTTTTGTGTTTTTATTAGTAATTAAATCGATTTTTTTTCAAAGGGAGAAACCATAAAGTAAACCATTGTTACTCTGCCTTCTACTAGAGTCCGAGCAGTCAAAGGACATTTAAATCAGTGCATGTACAGTAACTTGGCCTCAACCTACACGTGTTGTTACAGAATAAATGGATTTAGCACTTCCTCCCTGCTTCCTACTCACATGATCTTCCAAATTCATGCAAATAAACTGTTGGCTCAGTAAAGCCAGGTGTAAATGAGATTCAGATTGGTTGAAGAAGGAGTCTATTAGCCATAAACGAGCTGTTGTATTTCCCTTAAGGGTCGCTACACAGATGTGTCTAGGGTTGAAACCTTTGAAAATGTCTGCACCTTTGGACTAAATTGCAAAAGTCATAAGATGGAATGCATCACCGCAACACCAAATCTATGTTTCGCCCTATAAACAGCACAGAAGCTATGTCTGCCCTCTGTGATGAGGCATGTATTTACCCTTTGACAGGTGATATCAAGAACTATAAGTCTGCCCACCCACAGAAGCCCCACCAACCCCCCCTCCCCCAGGTCCCCGCCTGCCCTCAGTGTTAAAGGACCCAGACATGCCGGAGTTTACCTGGCAACCAAGAGAACAGAGAAAACCTCTTAATGGTGAGGTGGCGAAGACGAGGTGCAGCCACTGAGAGGAGAGAAGGGAGGAGGAGGAGGAGGAGGAGGAGGAGGAGGAGGAGGAGGAGGAGGAGGAGGAGAACCACAGGACAGAGGGAGGAGGGGGGGATGAAGGGAGAGTGATTGAGACAGTGGGAGACAGGGAGACAGACGAGGACATGCACAACCAACTGCAACATCACACATCAGGTTAAGATGTACACTGACGCTCAGGAGGCTGAGGAAACGGGTGAATGAATGAAGGAAGTCAAATGAAGAGTTATGCTTCATACATACAAGAAAGGAAAAACTTGTGGCCTCTGGTTTAAGTCACACATGGTGAGCCCCGATGTATCATTCCTTTTGTTTTTCCATAATCAGATCAGATCGGAGGAGCCCATGTCTAATCTTTTGCTCCACCTACAGAAACAATAATGTGTATTTACTTGGTTCATTCGGATATCGTTTGGACAAATGATGATCAAGGTTTTTCTACCAAACCACATTTTTTATTCTACAAAAACCACCAAGGGTTTTTAAAACAAAACAGTTGTTCAACAATTTAAGTTTTGTTCAAATTCAAAGTAAATATCTGAAATCTGACCAGGTACTATCTTTATTTCTTTAGGGCCTAATGAGTCACCCGACAGGTAAGAGGTTGTCGTCCACGATGAAACGCCACACAGAATAAAATAAATAGAATAGAAGGGAAAAAAGAATAAGAAAGAGATGGGACTAGGGACGACAAGCACAAAACTGAGGTGTGTGTTTGAGAGAGGAGTGGGATGGAGAGAGAGGAGTGGGATGGAGAGAGAGTTCAAAGATCGTCAGGAACATTATCTAAATTCTCATGAACCCCTCAGTGAACTCAAATCGAAACCTTTAATGTTCTTAAAAAAAAAAATCTTTGGTTTCAATATCATACACTAAAAAGATTTCCACAAGCAAGACAACAGACATTGAATGAAATCTGCCGTCATTTCAAACTTCAAGTGACTTAAAGTTAGTTGCTTTGTTCTGCATTTCTTTTTATTTCTCTCATTCTCTCGAAAATGTGCTGCTGTTTTAAAATGAATACTATTCTTATGAAAATGTTGGTCCAATATCTTGCCACCAGGGGCCAGTACATGTATTTACACCTGAAACAATACACTGAACATTCAAATGTAACCCTTTTAGATTCATTAACAGTGCAATTACATTTCATTAAGCCATTTTTTGCAGGACAGGAGAAGGAGGAGTTTTAAGACTCACCCAGTGTGAGAGCATTGAGCGCCATGACTCCGTAGAAGGAGAAAGGTCCGGTCTCAAACTTCATGTTCTCGTTGCCGGCCTCCACCTCCACTCGCCCCTGAAGAAAAGAGCAACAAACAAGGGCATTGTTACTGATTGTATATGTGTTGTGCTTGATATTAACATTACAATTGTTTCTTTTCAACCAGATTCCCCAAGAGTGTTATTCTTTCTGAAGATGTAAGGCCACTGAAGCATAATGTGACACCCAAAAACAAGTCCACTTTTAGTGAATCTTGAGGGTCCAGAACTAGGGTTACAACCAATGACTTGAATTTTCACTTAATTTGAAGATGAATGATATATTCTCAGTTAATACAACAACAACAAAATAGAAAAATACCTGTCAAAATGTCAACAAAACTAAAATGTAAAACCTAAAGATAAAAGATAGTAACTGAGCATCAAATCCTCACATTTGAGAATCTACAACCAGCCAATGTTTGCTCATTTTCACAAGAAATCTTTATTAACTTTCTGTGGATCAACTCATTGACTTTTAGCTCTAAAATACCTTGATTACTAATTCATATTCAAGAAAGACTGCATTGGAAGCCTGACTTCCAGTGTGTATGAAATGACACCGTTTGTCCTCTAGAGGGCGGTACAATCACAGGTCAAAACCTTCACATATACAGTTAACAGCCTATGGTCAAAACAAGGAGGAGTGTTCATCAGTGATGGTTCTCTGGAGAGGCTCTGCATCACTTGTGGGATGAAACATGTTTATTTTGAACTCGATTATTCACTATTACAAACTTTACACATTTCAAAAGAGATGGCACTGCAAATCGAGCGGTGGTGCAAAAGAGGAGAGTGGGTAGACCAGAGGGATGCAGCGATGAGAGTCAGACGGGGAGATGAGGGAGAGGACAGAAGGGGGTTAAGGAGGCCTCTGTGTTGGTTCTGTGAGTCGGCCTGCTGGAATGTGTGAACTGCAGCAACACAGCACAGTTAATCCTGCCGTCATTCCTCCTTCCCTCCATCCATCGCGCCATCCTCCCCAAACAGAGGGGCCGGGCAGATGAAAGCAGGACAGGTGGCAGCAAAGAACAACAAGAAACATGCACGGAGCTCGTATCTTACAGCGACGAGTTATCATTTAATTTGAGTAACTTCTTAAAGTAAGTCAGTAAGTTATTCCTCTGCAGAATTGTGTTTGTGGAGTATACACTCTATTTTAAAAGTCAATCATGCTTAAAACAACATCATCTTACATTCAAGATTTTAAAGGGGTCTTAGTATGCTTTTGGTTTTTGTGCATCTACATGGTCTGCAAAGGTTAAAATCACAAGGTTCCCTCCCACACCCTCGCCTCTATTGGACTCCTTTGTCTACTTCTGTAACATAATGACATCACTATATGACACTCGCCCTTCTATTGGCTAGCGCTCCAAAACATTGTACGTGATAGGTCAAGGGGTTGAACATCTCTAAGCGGTTGGCCACGGCTAACCAATCAGAGCAGACTGGGCTCTGGTTTCAGACAGAGGGTGAAAAGAGGTGCTGCAGCACAGGCAGTATGAGAACAATAAAGACATTTTGGAGCATTAAAGCATAACATCTATCACGTTTTGGGTTAATATGTCACCCATAAAACCTCAAGTGTTGGAACAAGCAGAAACAGAACACTTAGTAATGTGGTAAAGTCAGAAGGATAAATGTGAAAGTATGAAGAGCACAACGTTACGTTGCGCAACAAGAGGAGATCATGTACTGTGTATGTTTTTTCTACACTTGTCCTGCTATACGCAAATAAACTGGTATGACCGTCAGATTTCCAAACATAAACGATCTGATACAACCATCACCTTGTGCTATTTTAGGGAGTGTGCTAATTTAGAAACCTTGCCTGGATATGACAGAGGAAGGGGGGGGGGGGGGATCTGTCACTGAAGTAACAAAGTAGGCTGAATTAAGCTCACAAACAACATCTCCCTGCAGCTCAAGCACGTGTTTGTTTTCTCTAGTAACAACGAATTGTGTTTTCTTGATATCCCTCCAACATCCCAACAAAGAAAGAACATCATCTAAAGACCTTTCATCTTACATTTGAATGCTTACTGATAGTATTACTTTCTTACTTACACTCTATCAGGGTGCAACATGCCATTTTCATTCGATTTTGGGATTTTTCTTGGGCTATAAAATGATATAAAATCTGCAAATACACCTATCCGTATCCATGTTGCTATAAAATAGAGAAATCAAGTCAATTCTCTCTTTTGAGAAGGTGGAACAAAAGCATGTTTGCTAAAGTTAGCACGTGTAGTGTCTCATCATGTGTGCCTCGGTAAACATGTATATTGTCATACCTTCAGGGCTGGGTTTACATACTCTGCCTAGTGTTCTCTCACGTTTAACACACATGGTTGTTCTCTTTCAGGCCCCTGCTTTCAGGGATCCTTTGTTTTCCGTGAATCTTCTGAAGAATAAAAGTAAGAACAGACTGGAACACAGAGGGCAGATCTCCACCAAAGCCAGTGGTGCATTCACATGCTCCTCCCATGGTCACCTCCCCCGAGTTGGTCCTCCTCCAACGTCAGTTAGTTTGAGCTTTGAGCCATAATTGTTAAAACAACATGGATGCTACACAGAAGATTTGACTGTAAATAATTGCTCAGAATTCATTCAACACGTAATGTTGTTCTGATTTCAGAGGGGCCATCGGGTGAGTGATTGTGACTCCCCATGAATGCAGCAGAAATGCCCTTTCTTAACGTTAAAGAAAGTGGCAACATGTGTATATGAGCCCCGGAATCGTTCCAGCATGGAATGGGTCCTTCCTTAGCCCATGCTCCACCAAGTATCATTGGGAATTTGGCCAGTTGTTTGTAGCATAACATCTGCTGACAAGCAAATCATTTGAGCCGAGAACTTAACCTCCCCTTTGGCAGAGGTAAACATAAACACATTTTCTTTTTTGAGGGCTCTCCAACAAGCTGTCAATTCTATCGGAGATACTTATTTTGACCTCCATTTGCATGACACCTGAAGGAAGGGTGTAGCATATGCCAAGGAAAAGCACATTATATTTTGGAGCAGATCCAAATGATAGGGCCAAAATACAAACTATGTTCCTCTTCCGTTCACATTGCGTGATGCATTTGGCCATGGTGGAGTTCTGCTCTTCTAGTTTATCTTTATTTTGAAAGGGATAATTCACTGGGCATGAAAGCCTTTGCCACAACGCACTGGTCCATATTCATCCAGTTACACACAGTTTCGTACCTGCTCAGTGCCTCCACAGGCCGCTGAGAAATCAGAGGTCACATGCCTTGCTCAAGGACACATTGCTGCTGAGAGGGGAGCAGCCATGCACTGCAAACCTCCTTTAGCTTTATAATTTAAAAACGTAGGATGCCATGTAAATGTTGTCTATCTACTAACTTGGCCCGTTTCTTTCATAATCCCACATTGACCCCCACAGTATGGACTGTTCACAGCTGTGTGACTTCTTCTTTTAACACTTAATGCAGAGGTTCAACCTCCTGAGCTCTGTGGTCAGCTTTCTCAACATATATGCGCAGATTTGGATAGATGCTAATCAACATATGGTCGACATTGTGTGTGTGAGCCACGGTCAGGGTAAAATACTTAGCCTGTAACACATGCACATACACAATGTAAAAAGGCGATTCGCAGCCGTCTTTGCTGCTGCGTGGTTGGTGTTTAAATTAAAAAGGGAGGCACGGGGGAGGCGGGAGAGAAAGAATAGAAACAGGGGAGGCGGAGGACAGGAGAGAGAGGTGTAGAGCCTGCTGGCGCTCTGGTCAGACCCGTTCTCCCAGATCTACTCTGACAGTACAGCTTGCCAGCACTAGGAACAATATACTGCACCAACATCGGGCTATTATTTATGAAACGGGCACTGGGTGGGTCCACAACTGACACTCAGTCAACTCTAGCCACAGGCTGTTATCATTAGTCCTTATTTCTGATATGCAGGCATGTGAATCTTACTTCACAGCTACTGCCGTCTCAGCCTACAACATCTGCAATAAAATCTAGGGTAAACTTTGTCAGAGAAAGTTACTAACCCACTAAAGGCTCTATTGGCGCGTTTCCACTGCATGCCTCGCTCGGCCTCGCTCGGTTTGGTTAGGCCCGGCTCACTTTAATGCTGCGCTTCCATTACAGTTTAAGAACTGTCTGGGGTAGTTACTATAGTAACGCAGTGTAGGCGGAGCCGTGACGTCATCTTCAATGAGAGCCCCAGAAAAACAACACCGCCGTTAGCTCTTAGCACTCAGAGCTCACAGCTCCTCATATCTGTTCAGAAACTAGACAAAAGTTAAACAAGTACAAACCACAGACTGCCTGTGTCATGGCGAATACAGTCGCTGCTTTATGTCTGTAGGCCGTTGTTGTGAGTGTGGACGGTCGGAGCATATATAACGTTAGCTTAGCCAAGCTCCATTTAGAAAACACGCATTTTAAAAGGGTTTTTCGCCTGCCGTCTGTCTGCAGACTTGTCAAAGCATTAATTCATGGTTTTTACTAACCGGTATCAGTATGTTGTTACTTCGGCATCATTTAGAAACGTGTATTACAATTAAATCACGGTCAAATACGTTCATCTTGTTGTAGTTGTAGCCCCCTTGCCAGCGATTCTGTCTCTAGTTTAGCATACTCAGCCCGACTCAGCCTGGTTGTTCCTGGCCCTAGAACCACCATTTTATGGGGCCAGAAAAACTGTGAATTAGGACCCGCTAGCCGGTACTAGGCCAAGTGGAAACGCAACCAAAAACGGGCCCCGCACGGCTCGGCACGCTTAAAGCCAGCTACCCGCTGCAGTGGAAACGCGCCATATATGTGACAAAGGTCAGGCTTTAGTATGTGATCATGGAAATAAGGAACACACATGTGCTTGCAGGTGGTTCAAGGTGTGGATCAGATAAACACTTGCTGAACAATAGAAATGCAATTTTGTCATTACTTCTGAAGCAAAATCTACTACACACAATTATTATGAGCATTAAAAAAGTAGAAACTAAAGTTCTCGTCAAATAATGTATTTATAAAAGCAAATCATATAGTGCATTTACTGTTTAATTCTTCTTCGTAAATTTAACCTAGTATGAGCACTGTTGGGTCTTACACGAACAAATAAATATTTGTCTAAATGTTGGATTTCTTTTAATGATTTCACATTATATTTTGTGTTTTTAACTGGTTTAAAATAGGTGAGGCTAAGTTAGAATAAACGGTCACGTCATGTACTTTGAGCACCAATCAGAGTTCGGTCAAATTGAAATCAAAATAAGATAACAGTCATGAGACTGTTAACAATTCTTCACATCGACACTGTCACGATGAGGCTGATAGCTAAAGGTAAATGTTAAAGACATTTCGAAACGCGCCGGTAGGACCGTCCCTACAAACTTGTGCCGTGCAGTCACACATTTATTTTCTTTAAATCCATAAACCTCCTAAATTCTTGTAAAGATAACAAGGTTTCCAAAGATAGTAAATATGTCAGGCTGAATTTTAAAGAAGTGTATATAGAAAAAGCACAAGCCATGTAGAATATTTACATTAGCTGGTGCAAAACAAAGTTATACAGAAGATATATTTCTATGTAATTATTTGACAAACTTTAACTTACTTGAATGCACAGCTCTCCACTTTAGTTCCCAATACTTCAGATATCTTATTTCTCACAGGATGTTGTCATATTATACTGCTCCTAGGTTTTTGTATATTTATATTTGTTATAAATATTTATCTATTTTTATTATTAATGTTATATAAAAAAATGATAATCCTATATGTGGGTCCTTTTTGTAAATGTTTTCTTCTCTTACTGAAATACAACATTTGGACATTTGTGCCTGAGAAAGCAACCTTTCATTGAGCTAAACCCAGCACTACTATTACTACTATAAAACATCTCGTATGCAGACAAGCAGGACATTTCTATGAAGATGAACTGAGGGTTGTAATAAACCTCAGAAAACATGGTGCTTTGACAACATTACAGTAAAGCACGGTCCCTTACTCATTTCTAACTCGGCTTAAAGTTCAACAGGAGTGTGTGTTTCTGGTTGTGTGTTTTTGCTTGCAGGGACCTGCACTGTAGGTGGGCGTTGGCCAAAGTTCAAGTCTGCACATTATGACTCACAAAACAACGTGTGGGTGAACTTGGTGACCCACTGAAGTATCTATCCGTCAAACAGACACACTGATGTATGTTGTTTCAAAACACGGACCCTGGTGATCATGTGTACTCGCTGGAGCAGTCGGAGGAGTTTTCTATTTCAGTGATTAGAAGGGGGGAAAGGTTCAGTCATGAAAATATGCACATGAGGCCTTGAGGTCGGTATATTTAAATGTTATAGGAGGAATGAATTCATACTTAATTCCTGTTTATGACAAATGTAATCACATGTTTCTTAGGTTTGGCCCTGGTGCACAGCAGCAAGGATACAATGTTGCTCTCTACAATGTTGCTCTCTAAAATGTGTGTGTGTGTGTGTGTGTGTGTGTGTGTGTGTGTGTGTGTGTGTGTGTGTGTGTGTGTGTGTGTGTGTGTGTGTGTGTGTGTGTGTGTGTGTGTGTGTGTGTGTGTGTGTGTGTGTGTGTGTGTGTGTGTGTGTGTGTGTGTGTGAAGAGTCCCTGCAGAGGTCTTAGGAGAAAATACAGTCACTGGTTTGTTAATAACTTATAACAAACCCGTAGGGTGCCCAGCCTGAAACCACAAACACACCCTTTGAATTAGTGTGTGTGTGTGTGTGTGTGTGTGTGTGTGTGTGTGTGTGACAACCAACCTCAGCGTTTAGCGATTGGTGACTGTGTGTTTGGCATAACCAATTAACGGCTGTTAATGGTTGGTGTCAAACTGAACAGTTAGTTTAAAGTGACACACACACACACACACACACACACACACACACACACACACACACACACACACACACACACACACACACACACACACACACACACACACACACACACACACACACACACACACACACACACACACACACACACCACACACACACACACACACACACACACACACACACACACACACACACACACACACACACACACACACACACACACACACACACACACACACACACACACACACACACACACACACACACACACACCTTAAGTCAAAGAATATTTCTTATTCCCCCAGGGCTGACATGTTTCCAGCTCTGGTCCACAACAGGAAGAGTTGCTCACAAATATGTTGTTACATCATTATCCTGGAACTAAAACATAAATGTCTGAAGAGTGACCGCATACAGAACCATCATAATGATCATTATCATGCTCAGCTTCTTTCTCGGGTTTCTTTTTATGAATGTAGAAACATTTGGTAAAGTAGATTTCAACTGGACACAGGATCAACATTTTATCATGGATAATTGAACGTTGAATGATAGCAGTAACATTTAATAAATCATTCATGAGACCTGCACATCATCAAAAGATAACAAAAGAAAAAGCAGGTGGGCAGTTGTTGAACCTGAATTCTACCAGGAAATGGTTAACTTACAAAAGTGTAATTGTATCTTCCGAGTGTATTTATTCAGTATAGCATCACACCAACAAAGCACAAGGCAACAACAAGTTTAATAGAACCCAAGGCTTTTCCTGCGTCTACGCCAGAGCTAACTCTATAAATATATTGAACATCATTCCTGTCTGTCATCCAGACTCCATCTTAACAAAACATTTTTCAAATTCTTGAATGACGAAATTTTCCATACAATTCCAGACTCTGAAGGAGGCCTGTGAACCTACCAGTGGTCTGACTCTTCCTGAGGAGACTCTGTGAGAGTAACGGAGCATCTTTATAGAAGCATGAATCATGCTGCTCCTAAACAAACAGCCTGTCTGCAGACAGGGAGGATCACTACCAGGGAAACACACACACACAAGTAAACATACATGCAAATTGTACTCATACTATAAAAGGAGTGGAACAAGGACACTGAGTAATGTTGTATCTGAGGTCTCAAGGTTCACATAAGACTCCCAAAGATACACACATAATGGAAAACAATAATCAATCTTCCTTGAACACAAGCAGTCACTGTATTTATCACAGTGGAGCATTTATGGTTTGGCGTTATGGACATTTTTAGTTTTTTTCTATAGAAGAAGTTTAGAAATTGTTGCGCGGGGGGGGAGCAAAGATTTATTGATTGCAATACTGTCTCTGGTCAAAGCCTGCCAACCTTCATTACCCACAATGCAACATTTGCTAGTAGCAGAGATACAGAGCGGGATGCAGAGGTCTTGTACGCCTTCTCCCTTTCTAAGCCCACACCTTCTTCACCATAGAAACCGAAGTCGAGCTGACTCAAGTGACATCACTCAAGGCAAGACGAAACTTCATGCAGCTTCCTCTAAAGTCACAGAAGATATGTATTCAAGTTTATTTTACCCCCACACGTCATATCTATTATACTTTAGTGTGTTGTACAGGTTTTTGTTCATGTCAAATAAATGATTTTCTAAATCCCAAAGTTTCCTCCAGAGGGAGTTTCTCTCCCAAACAATCCACCCCGTCTGAAACGCCTCCATAGGACTTCTTGGTTTACTTCTAGTGATGTCACTATGTAACACTCGCGCTACTATTAGCTAGTACTCAAACACATTGTATGTGATAGGCTAAGAGGAGGGAAATCTCTAGCGGTTGACCAATCACAACAGATCCGACCAGCTAACCAATCAGAGCAGACTGGGCTCTGGTTTCAGAGAGAGGGTGAAAAGAGGTGCTGCAGCACAGGCAGTGTGAGAAAGAGCTTTTTGAACATTAAAGCATGGAGACATGTCACATGAGTATGAGCCTGAAAATGAGGACAACAGGGCTCCTTTTATACAGCTGTGTGCCTCACAATATACCTGCCTTCACAAAAGCCGGTGGTGCTCTTGGAGGTTAGCTAGAAACAATCAAAAGTTGCATATGTATAGTTTATCAAATAAGATTCACACACTCCTTGGGGGACTTTTGGTTGTAAAGTCAATTTAGAACATTCCGAAGAGTTTTTATTCACAAAAATGTGATGAAAAAGTAGCGAGGACCAACATTACACTATTAGCTATTTACCTTATTTTAACACAACATCAGTACAACTGCCTTTTACCCTTCTTGCACCTTAGCACTGTCATACACATGTTTATCTCTTCATGGTCAGCAGGACTAAAAGAAATAAAATAATGGAGCAAACATTGAATGTTCAGCTTGTCATTGAAAATTAAGCCTTTTTTTACTGTACCCATCAAAACACTTAATCTGTAGACATTTATAATAATCCTACTTGAGGAACCTGCATTAAATGTGCACGTACCACATCAAATGCCTGCATGAGGCTTGTTTATTTGCAACAAGTCCTTCTTGTTTTAGTTCTGAACATGCCAAAAGGTCGCTCCGCACATCACCAACACCACACTGTGTAATATACTTCTTTTAACCAATAATCTCTAGTAAACCCCCATCTAAAACATGTCCTTTTTCTCACACTTTCCACTAACTATTTTCTGTCTGTTTCTCACCTTCCTGTTTCCAAATAAGCACTGCTGGAATGTGAGGGGATCATTTTGTTTACAGGCCAAACATGAGCAGCACACAAACTCCATGTTGACTTCCACATTTCGCTAAGTTCTCTATACACAGGCTTGTCAGTGACTCTTCAGAGAAACTATAAATCTATAAGTCAGCGAGTCTGCAGTGTATCTGAAATAACCTAAATAAAATATTCATCAGCTCAGGACAGGATCTGATGAAAATAGTCCATCTTTTCGAAATTAGTATTTATACAGAAATCTAGGTTAGGCACTTGAAATGAAAATGGTTATACCTGGAAGCTCCTGGGTCTTGTTTTTAAATAGCTGTCTTCAACTAAACCTTGTTTTGTGTAAACAATCTTAACATTTGACAGAAAGCAAAGCATCCTGAGTCTCAGTTTGTACTTCTCATAAAATCCAACTTAAACCCAAGAGGCTTTTCTGCACTCAGCATCCAGAACATTTCACAAATGACTGGCTCCGACGGTATCTTTCCCTCCGGTGGAACATTCCCTCCCTGGCATGCTGACACTAAATGCCTCCCTCTCCAAAAAGGTCTCAGCGGATTTATTCCACATGTGGGGTCTCCACAACCTCCTCACAAATATCCGGCCCCCCACTGTGAAAATCTCACCGCGAGGAGAAAGTGGAAATGATCCCCCTGGGATTACTGAACCTGGCTAATGACTGTTTGGTGACATTGACATAAAGGACGTGTGGGAAATAAGTGTGTGTGAAAGAGCGGAGATTAAGACAATGAATCGTCATTTTCCCATCCTGTGGGATTTGAGCGCACGTGTACATGTACACAGAGAGGAGGACAGGAGCGTGCCCTGGGAGCTTTGTGTGTTTGGAGGGTTGTGTAAGCATGCAGAAGGAGGTACAATGCAAGTGTGTGAGTATGGTGTCCTTCCTCCTGGAGGGACCATCTTATACTGTATAACAGGGATCGTTAGTTTAGAGAAAATCCTCAAGGACACAGCTCTCCTCCCTTCTCTCTGTCTGTCCGTCTGTTCAAGGACACAGCTGTCTGAAACCTCAGTTACCCTTTCCTTTTCTCCTTTTACCATTTTCAACTTCCTCCTGACTTCACTCAGGCCCTTTTGAAAACATGGAATTGCTGGCTGCTTCCATCTGTTCAAATGATGCCATTTATGTCTAATGAAAGTGACATTTGAACGTTAAATGTTGCCGGCGGTTATAATCACACATGAAAGCCTTTTAAACAGGCGGAGCTGCAGCGGCAGCATTGACTCCAAAATGTTGTAAAAGCGATAAAGAAAGTGTGTTGTGGCCCTCACGCTGCCATCACTGACAGATTTGACAGTGTTTAAATGGAAGGGTGTTTGCTACCTACCTCGGCCTGCAAACATTTGTGGAATAGTCAAGGTGGGAATTAAGAGAACATCTATAGGTAATGTAGGACAAAGGAATAACATGAAAATAGGAGTTTATTACTATTCAGCACAGACATGCACTAAGGAGAGGTGGCAGAGCAAAGGGCTGCCAGTAGTCAGGAAACAGTTGGGTGTGCGATGCCTTGCTCACAGACACCTCGGCAACTGGCACCTCTACAGCTACCAGTTCTCACCCCTTATTTTTGGTCCCCAAGCTATTTCCTACAGACTGAGCTACTGCTAAGCATGTACACCTAGCAGAGGAGCATTCTGGTATCCACTCGGGCTCTATTAACCACAATGTCATATGCAGATAGAAATATACACATAACCATTAATGTGCCAAATAAATCCATTACTTTCAAAAACCTACAATGGGTGTTAAATTAGCTAGCTACAACTTAAGTAATGGGCAAAGGTCCTTAGAAAAACATACTTGTTTATACAATAAGTGTTTAACAACAAAGAAGTAATGGAAAAGATGAATCAAACGGTACATGTAATGTAACAGTGTATTGCATTATCAAATTTGTTTTGGAGTTATAATATCAAAAGCATACATATTAACATTAAGTTAGGAGTTTTATTCCTATATTTAATACACTTGTGGGTCAGATTTTTCTTAAAGATGGGGTGGAGTGATTGGTAAAAGAGCACAAATAAACTCAAAACAACAGCAGCCATTTGGTTTTTCAGGTCAGGTGAGTACACATTCTACAAACTGATTTTTGGTTAATCACTTACTTAATGTGACTTAGAATTCCTCCAGCCTGGCCCTCCACCAAACCTGGGTGCTAAAGCTCTTAAAGTAGCCGGCTAATCTCCTTCTTCTGGAGTTGATGGACTTTGGATTAGTTTGTGACTTCTAAACTGTTGTTTATATATCAACAACACAGATTTATTTAAACATGCCGTAAACATAGGATGCAATGTATTCCTGCACTGTGCTTTCTTTTGCATAGATATAGAAGACGTCTGTTTCCAGACAGTCCAATCTTTTGTTCTCCATCCGATTGCGCTCCATGAAATATATCATTTTATTTGGTTTAAACAGTGATTTCTGTACAGCAGGCCTTTGTCTATCGTCTGAAACATTTCAAGGAAGGATTTATTGAGGGAGAAGAGGAGTGTCTCATGAGAGATTGGAAGGGAGTCTCTTCGTATCATTCTTTGTGGACCATGCAGCAAACCAAATTCATCATTTCCACATAGAAATACCACGCCAAAGCAGCACATCAAATTAAAAGACCAATCATGTTAATTGTGTTCTTTACTGACATATGTTCAAAGCCACAGAGGTGAATAGTTTTGATGATTATGTTTTCGGGTGTTTTTTAGGGAAAACTCCCTTGCCTATTAGAGGAATTATATTATAGTGCCCACACTTTGAACCTAGGCCTCTCTCAAAAAACATTTGTCAACCCAAACCTCCCGTCAAAAATGAGGATAACTTAAAAAAACGAAGCATTGTGTCTGTGAATGGACAGCTTTCAATATGTCCTTTTCAGGCCTTCATTACATCCTATTGCAATACTACATTTAGAAACGTAAGGTAGTAATCCTTGAGAGCTTCCCTCCAGTGGGCTCAATCACCTTTGTGTCTTCATTCGGGAATCAAAAGTGACTTGACATATATTTCAAGAACAAACAGATTATTATTATCGCCTACTGCCAATCTGTCACAAGCTGTAGCTCAGCGTTTAACTAGAAGGCAGGCCGATCAATACTGCTAATGCTCAAGATGCACTTTGTGAGGGGATGGCATGGCAGGTGGAGAAGGGAAAAGAGGTGGAGATAATTGTCAAAGAAAGAAAGAGGAAGAGTCAGTCCCATAGATTTAAGCTTCACAGCTTAGTTTCCGGGCTGAAGCAACGGGAATATGACATTAAGATGGCGCAATGTGTTCAGCACGGTGAGGGAAAAGAATATCAGTACGGCTTTACTCAAACTACATTTTTAGATTGAGTTTTGCCAGATTACATGAGAGCACGACCACATCAAGTCCTGTTGGTTTTCCTGTATGTTTTTAAATGATGTGCCAGCCATTACTCTGTCCTCTTATATCTACTCAAAACTATGTCAAGTTTGATATTTCTTCTTGAACATTCTTAAAACAGCAAGCACAACTGATGTTGCAACCAGCAACACAAATGTACGAGCCCCAGAAAAATGACTAATGCACCATGTGTTAAGATTATTTTGCTGCTAATTCTTAAAGTGTAGTATGAACGTTGCTAAAACAGTGTAATTTGAAACATACAAGAAAGAGCCTATTTGCACACGGAAGACAAATCAACAAACAAGAATGCAAAAAAATGTTTTCTGTAGTTGTTTTCTGTAGCTGACTCACTTTGAGAACTTGAGAACAGTATTGTCAGAGCTGAAACAAAACTAGATATTATCCTACTTGTGTTGGAGTATACGTGAGTGTGTGGGAGGGAGTTATAATCTACCAGTGTTCCTGATCTGCTTTCTGAGGGCCTTTGGAAGATCAGACAACAGTGTGCTTCACCCACACTGAAGCATCAAGCGGTCACAGAGCCAGCTCGTGCTTCACCCTCCTCTTCCCTCGATCTTCACGTACCTGCAGGATGAGAACAAAGTAGTCGACGGGCTTGCCTCCTCTGGTAGAACGTAGTGATGGAGCGAGCGCTTGTCACTGGTCACTGAACTTGATCTCCTGGATCACATCGGGGTGGCGCAGGATCCGCAGCAGCACCTGTCTGAGATCTGAGTCGGGCTGAACAAGCTCACCTCTGTAGGAAGACAAGAAGAAAATGTTCTTTGAGGTGAAAGGGGAATTAATGTACACTTATTTGACTGCCCTAAACAACAAAAAAGGATCATAAATACATTTTGGGAGGTTTATATACTTCATTACACCAAAAAAAATATGTTTTTTTCCGAACTGACTTGAGATCCAATTACCTTCTTACTTCCAACAAACACATCATGGATCAATGTGCATATTAAATGATACGTTCAATGCTTTTGTGAAAAATGTGGATAAGCGTGTAAGGCTTTGGCATCAAGTCGATTTTTAATAAAACTGGATAATATTTCGAGAACAAAATGTTTACTGGACCTCTCTCTCTCTGAAATTATGCAGATCAGAGCGAGCATATCACAACCCCGAGGAACCTAAAAGGGCTGTGACTGTTTATTAATTTATTTATCTCTTGTGCCTGAATGGTTGCCCCTAAAATCTCCTTTGGCTGCCTTCAATCTCTGTGATTTACAGAGTTTTCTGACATAAATACAAAAAAAACGTGTCGCCAAAGTAGCGTAACGCCTACCCCTAAGACCTTCTAACATTAGCTGCTGTTCTCTAGTTAGCCGTTAGCTCAGTTAGCCTTGCTGTCGGGACAATATCTTATGTTCCTGCACTTGCTTATTCATTGGCAATATCAGCCAAGTTCTTGTCTGGCTAGTTAATGATCATAAGTAATTCATTATAACAAATGCATGTCTGAGTTTATTGCCCTCTACAATGCTAAATAATAATACCAAAATGTACGTTATGTTGGTTCAACAGAAGAGGGTTACATATTTCAAGGCATACATTTAGCCTTGACAAACTGAATGAATTTAGTATTGCAAGGAATTTATTGTTGTGACATAAATGGACATGACATTACATAGAATAATATAAAATGTATTCAAATGAAAATCAGCTCAATGTTAGGCTGATAAAGAAATAACTAATAAGTACTGCAACATTGAATCCTAATATGGCTTGCTCAAGTGTGAGAGAAGAATTTTGAAATGCTTGACTTACGTTTTGTTTTACATTGTGAGACATACATATATAATTAAGATGACACACTGGCCTCTGAGAAAGTGAAATGAGCAAAAAAGAGTAAACTCCCTCTGGAGGGAACACGGGGATTTTAGCCTTTGCAAACCATTTAAATGAACAAAACCTATATAACACACTACAGGAGAGGGAAAAACCAAATTAGCATAATAGGACCCTCTTGATTATTTGTTCAAAGATAAAAAAAAAGACAAACAAATATATTTGATTCTCTAGAATATTGATCTGCGTGAATACCAATGGCAACCTGGTGATGATTAACCTTCTGGCTAACACTAAGACATTTACATATCTGTTAATGATGGTGCATAGTCTCAGGTTGTGAAATGTATTTGGTTTACATGCAATTCTAAACTGTCGCAGGCCAGGCTGTTGCAATCAGAGCTCAAACCTAAGTGTCCTCAACCCAACCCACACTGAGAACAATGAAGCAGTCCGCCATGCAAACAAACTCCTTCCATTATGATTTAAATATTAAGTTAACAAGTACATCTTCAATCAATCAGCTCATAAAATGCAACACAGACTGAAGGAGGCTTGCTGTTATTGAAGCATAATGGTGGCATTATGCATATTCAATCCCCTGACTGGAATAAATCTCTTAAAGATTAGCGATAGTCTGAATATCCCGTATCAGGTATCAAAGGCAACAGAAATCAGACATAATGTGAAATAAGAGCTGGGTAATGATCACTGACAAAACAGATAAAGAAACCGGTAAACAGTAATTTCGTGGACCAAAATAAAAAGGGGAGAATCCCATTCCTGTGTATTGAATCAAGAAAGAAAACTGAAACCCATCCTCCTGAGAAAGAAACAGCAACGTGTCAGCAGAGTTATGCCTGCAGAGGTAATAGACTTCCCCGCAGTGTCTGTGAGACAAGGAAGTGCTACGTCATGCTAGCCGCAGCTAGTGCTAACTGCTCCTGGCACAATATGTCCGCTAACGCTTGCTAACCAGATGGATTGCAACACGTTCTCAAATTATTTGAAGAAGTGGCGATGCACCACATGCAGCTGGCAATAGTCCTGAGTGTTCTTGCAGCGGTAAGCACAGACAGGGACACTGCAGGGATCTTAAAAATACTTTCAGAGTAGACAAACAAATGTCAAACTCCTTCCTGCATGTGAAGACCTCAGATGGCAGGAGGGCAGAATTCATCCTGACATCTTGAGGGTATTTATACAATGGCTAAATGTCCCTCTAATATTTTAAGTGTTGAAAGAAGTAATCCCATCTTTAACTGAAGTAAATGGTTTGCATCAGTAAAATGTAGGTGAACGTATCAAAGGTGAAAGGAGTCATTGGGCAGTAAAAGGTTGGTTTGTAATATATGATGTTTTATGGATTAACATTACTGCTGCATTAATTTGTATGTATATATTATTGTTGTAGATGTTTAAAGGTGGGGTAGGTAAGTTTGAGAAACCGGCTCGAGATACACTTTTTGTTATATTCCATGGAATGCTCTTAACATCCCGATAGCAATGAATACCTTAAGTGCTTTGAAAAGAAATCCATAAAACGGAAGCCGTAGTACTGTAAAAAGCACGACCAATCATTTTAGCGGCCCGGCTAAAATGACTGGATGGCCTACCTGCCTGTCAGCCTTCCATCTGTGCACAAACTTATCTCGTGCCCTCATTGGGCATGTGCGTGTCCTTGTGTGTTGGAGGAGGGGCTCTGTTAGGAAGTGGCAGATTTTTTCCGGCTGTGTATTTTCAAATTCTAGAGCACTCGAGCTGGTTTCTCCAAAATTACCTACCCCACCTTTAAGTTGATGCTAATGTTAACAAATCGTTTACCTATTGTCGGTGATTTATTCTACAGCAATGCATCCTATTCTATAAATTCATCATTTTTTTGTAGATGTGTCCAATCATGTGAGAACTACAGATCTCTAAAAAGCCAACTTTGATGTCTTGTTTTCATCTTTGTGACGATGCACTTCAACTGAACCAAGAGGCTTTTCAAAATGGTTTATTAGCTAGATGAGAATGATCTCAATGAAGAATTCTTTAGTTCATCATAAACATTAAAAGGGAATACATTTTGATATACATGTTTATCACTAGAGGGGTGCGGGGGAAAAATTCATCTGAAAAGTAACTGAAGCTGTTAGACAAGAAGAATATGTGAAATAGAGTTATCAAGCTGAATAATAGGAAATCACTTCAATACAAGTTCCTATATGAAGTGCATATTTCAACTGTTAAAAGTTATAAAAGACCTTGTGGTTGTGTGTTTGTCACTGTGATGATTGTGTGTGCTCATGCTTGTATAAGTCCGTTCCTCACCTGTAGCCAGGAAGCGATGTGCGGCCAGCAGCAGCTGAGGAGAGCACTTCACTTTTGATTCACTCTCGTTCTTGAAGGCGGAGAAGTCTATCTTGTTTTTATTGGGCGCCACTTTTTTCCTGTTGCGGTTATCAGCTGAGAAGTAACAGACAAACGCGTTCATTAAGTCAATGTTCAGTCACAAGTTCAAAACTGTTGAGCAATCAGCAAAGCGAGGCCATGCTGTACAGATGTTTTACAGCAGCTAAACAGCATTGTAAAAATCATATCAGCTGTTCTGTGAAGCAACAGCAGGAGCCGCTTATTGCTTGACCCTGTGATAGAAAAGAATCTGTTAAATTCCCAAGATATCAAAACAAAGTCATTAAATAATTAAATTCACTGATAAAAAACGGTGAAAACGTATTATATGGTAATATATTCACACATTTTTGAATATTATTTGATGCTTTTAGGATACTCAAAGTCCTACTTTACAAGAAGATATGTTATATAGTTATTTTGTATGAAATATTTGTACATGGAAACAAGATAAAATGCTGAACAATGGTTCCAAGAGATCGACGAAAGTGCAAAAACAATCAGCATTCACTGGGGGTCTGTTACTCTTTCCTGGACTGGAAAACAAATTTAATAATAAAGTTCTCACAGTATGCTCCTCTGTACTAGCAACACTGTGGGGAAATGGACTAAACAGAGGCTTTAAATCTTATTATAATGACATTCGGTGTCTGAATTTGACTGTTTGTACGTATACAAAAAAAACTCTCAAGATAACAGCAGAAACGAAACTTTTGAACCGAAGTGTAACAAAGATGTAGATGAAAATGATCTGTAAAGACATTAAAGACACCCTTTAGAAAAAAACACCAAACTCACTGTAAAGATCCGATTCATCCAGAATCTCTGATTTGATAATCTCTTCGATGACGTCTTCGAGGGTAACCAACCCCAACACCTCGTAGAAGGGATCTCCCTCCCCCTCGTTGTTCACCTTCTGGACGATGGCCAGGTGGGATTTTCCTAAAGTGGAAGAAAAAAGATCATTAGTGTTATTTTCTTTTCATTAATACATCCAAGCAATCAAGTGAAAACAATGCGTCGTCACATAACAGCCTGCCAGACAAAGCGCAGGTCTTTAAATTAACTGTGTGTGTGTGTGTGTGTGTGTGTGTGTGTGTGTGTGTGTGTGTGTGTGTGTGTGTGTGTGTGTGTGTGTGTGTGTGTGTGTGTGTGTGTGTGTGTGTGTGTGTGTGTGTGTGGTGGTCAGTCCTGAGTGACACACAGGCAGCAGAAGAGAAGATATGGCAGAGATTTAATATTTTTACATCACAATTCATATTTCAGCTTTAAAATAAACATGCATGTTTGCGGTAATGTTACACATTTACATTTTTAATGCTTGAGACAAGTTCTATGCATGAAAATGAGTAGCCAGAACTCATAAGAAAGCATCAAAATGGAGCTTGTTTGCAAAGAAATGTATCCAGAATGTTTGAGTTGTTACTTCTATATTGCTCTGCTGGGCCGAAACCAAGTCAACATATCAGTAATGTCCCGGGAAAGTGCGTTGTTGGTTTCAGGTAAGTGAGATTCAAGACGCTACATAAAGATAGGAGATTGATTCTAATTCATCAGCAAGAGCAATTCAGTGATGTGCCCGCGCAACCTATTATTTTGACCTTGGGCACGCCCTAACAAATCAAATGCCCCCACATGGATTAAGTCCTGCTGCCGGGTCTGATCAGGACTTTTTAAATCCTCTGTATACACATACAAACGCCACAAGCATGAGGGCAATGTGATGTGCAGCTGCAACAGTTGGTGGAAGAAATGCACCATAGAAATGCATATAAAGAGATGTCCTGTTAACACGGTGGTAGCCGTCACTTCCTTCGAATGGGTCCTTAGGGCAACGCGGCAAAGACATGAGCAGGACTGATTATATTGGAGTGGTTTGAATAACAAATGTGATCTGTAAAGATTCTTATGGCGCGTTTCCACTGCAGGCCTTGCTCGGTTTGGTTAGGCCTTATTAGGCCCGGCTCACTTTAATGCTGCGCTTCCATTACAGTTTAGGAACTGGGTTAGTTACTATAGTAACGCAGTGTAGGCGGAGCCGTGACGTCATCTTTAATGAGAGCCCCAGAAAAACAACACAGCCGTTAGCTGTTAGCACTCAGAGCTCACAGCTCCTCATATCTGTTCAGAAACTAGACAAAAGTTAAACAAGTACAAAGTAAACCACAGACTGCCTGTGTCATGGAGAATACAGTCGCTGGTTTATTTATGTCTGTATAGGCCGTTGTTGTGAGTGTGGATGGTCGGAGCATATATAGCTTAGCTTAGCTTAGCCAACTCCATTTAGAAAACACGCATTTAAAAAAGGGTTTTTCGCCTGCCGTCTGTCTGCAGACTTGTCAAAGCATTAATCCATGGTTTTTACTAACCGGTATCAGTATGTTGTTACTTCGGCATCATTTTGGAACGTGTATTACAATTAAATTACGGTCAAATATGTTCATCTTGTTGTAGTTGTAGTCCCCTTGCCAGCGCAGTGCATGACATTAAAGATGCCCTGTGGGCCATCTAAGCTAATTTACAGATGGCCCTGAGCCCAATAGAGATTGCCCTGAAAAATGGGCGCGGGCAAAATGACGCACGAAGGGTTTGGGGGGCCTCCCCCTAGAAAATTTAGATTTTTGCAGGTCTTAGATGCTGTCTGGTGCATTCTCTAGACTGAATTATAAGATGAACCACCACAATATTATATTGTACAATTTCAATTTTATTCTTCATTTCACTTGTTTGTTTGTTCTTGTTTGTGTTTGCTCGCTTGCATGCCCTGCATAGCTATAAGAAATACTTAAGTTGTTGGTCAAGACCCTTTCCTTCCACTTGCCTTCCCAGATGTAAAAAAGTAGAAAACATTACATTCAGTTATAAAAAACAAACATTATTTACAATATTATGGCCTCTGTATAAAATGTTTGTAATGTTATCTACTTTAAGTTGGCCCGCCTTAACCTGCCCTCAGGCCCTTTTTTTATTGTATTTAAACAACAAATCAAAGTCATTTATAGCCTCGGCAGGCTCAGTGATCGCACACGGACACGGTGGGGGACATGTTCTTTGCTGCTGGCTCAAAGTTGTCAAACTGATCCTGTAGACCTGCTACATATTCACGTAATGACCTGACTAGATCCACAGCATTGCAGAGGTCCAATTCCACTGCCTGTAGTGCAGCGCTCACACCCTGGAAACGTTGGAGAATGGCATTCCAGTTTATTCATATTTTTATGCAATACCCTGGCCTCCTCTCTTGTGCTCAGATTTTGGTCCACAATGTTGAGCAGAGATTGCTGGATACAGGCGTAATTCAGACACAGGGCTTTGGTTGCAACAGCATGCGCTGACCATCTTGTATCGGAAAGCGTTTTTTAAGTTTCAATTCTGTGATTTTCATTAGGCTGCAAACCCGCCTTGATCCTCTGCTTTGATGCAAAGTTAAACAATGCTTGCACAAAACTGAAAAACTGTTCAGTCTCTCCACAACAGTTAACGCTGTTAAACCCCACCAGATTTAAGGTGTGCGCTGCGCAGGGAACCCACTCTGCCAGTGGGTTCATCTGTTAGATGCGGGCCTGCACGCCTTTGTATGTGCCTGACCTGTTGCTGACCTGTCATAACACTGTCCTCTACAGTTATTGATGTCAATGCCCATGTCTCCTAAAACACCAATTACTGAATTGAACAGCGCTTCTCCGGTGTGACTGGAAATGG
The DNA here is from genome assembly GCF_902827115.2 of Pseudochaenichthys georgianus. Taxonomy (NCBI): domain Eukaryota; kingdom Metazoa; phylum Chordata; class Actinopteri; order Perciformes; family Channichthyidae; genus Pseudochaenichthys; species Pseudochaenichthys georgianus. The sequence continues at coordinate 13,551,787 of NC_047511.1, read as the reverse complement.
GGAGGAATTTGACAAAACGCTCCTCTATACAGCCCTCTGATGATACGTACTGTAGGATGAATGTCAGCTGGTCCACATGTGTGATATCTGGCGTGGAGTCCACACTGACAGAGAAATACTTTGCCAGTTTTACTCTGCTGATGACTTCATCCAGCAATCCCTGTCCCATCAGCTGTATGAATTCCTCACACACATTTAGTGAGAGGTAGGATGGATTTCCTCTGCCGGCATTTCCGTATTTCTGAATATGGGCTTTTAAAAAAGGATCAAACTGACTGATCAGCTCCATGCTACCCAAATAGTTGCCATTGTTGGTGTCCCCAAACCTGTGGCTGTCAGACTCAGGGATTACGTCAAGTCCCCGCTCTGCCAGATACTTGACTACAGTGACAACCCTCTGCAGCACCTGTGTCCAATACTCACACTCCTCATTTAACTGTTTTTTTAGTTCTGAATCCACTGTTCCACGGTCAGCTGTCTGATTAATGAAGGATACCATGGCTTTCCTGTGCATGTCACAGCTTTCATGTTCGGCTATCCGTTCATTTGCGTGCTTCCAATTAGAGTATCCCACGCTGCCAAATGACGTGTCTCTCTTATCGCCAAATACTTTGCATGCAAAGCAGAAGACACTAACTCGGGATGGTGAGTAACATAGCCACTCCCTGAGCATATACTCCCCGTTACCCAGCTTGCGCTTGAATAAGCTTTTGGAGAAGTATCTCTTCTGATGCTTGTACTGCTGCTCTGAGGCAGAGAGGTCAGCTTCTCTGTTTTGACACAATTCCGGACCCATTTTCGCCCAGTAGAGAAGCACCTGTTTGTCCATGTTGTTGCCCCAGAGACCTGGGTCAGTGCTGTAGGGGTCGTCTAGTTCTCCTGTATCCTCGTTTTCCCGCTTGTCTTCTCAACTCTGCTCTACGCGCGCCTGGTCCTTTCCTCCAGATGAGTGCGGGCCTCCCTCATGTATTTGTCCGGGTTTGCCGTTGGCTCCCCTCCACGTAGCCAGTCCTCGTCGTCCTCTCCATCTCCTCCAACAGATAACGTCCCTCCTGTCTGTTTTTCCTGTCCCACTACTCCATCGCTATCAGAACCAGACGGCCTACTTGGCTCCGAGGCCCCGCGGCCGGCATCGCCGCCACCACTGCCGCTCGGTACAGAACTAATCTGTCCTTCCTCCTCATCCAGGTTTACAGGTTTAAAATAACCTGTAAGCTTTGGCATTTTGTGTAATAGCTGCATGTCTCGAAACTCCTTTTCCCTCAACAATTTCCTTTTCCAAGCTCCACTGTCAAACTTTTTCTTCTCCGACATTTTCTCCTAAACAACCTTCATCTGTCACTCAATCACTCGCAATTTGAATAAGTCACATGTGAAACATATTCTCATTCTGATTGGCTGTTAAGTGGTGCCCACTGACTGTTACGGAGTCAACATTTTTGATGCTGTTGTTCTGCCTGCTGTGACATCACGTTACTGCGTTCTCCGCTTGTAATTATGCCGAAGCTTCAAAGTTGTATTTATCGTCTGAATTTGCCGAAACAAGTTTAATATTCTGAAAGCCAAGACTTTGTTTATTTGAAATCAGATGAAAACAAACTGTAACGGACCCTGCCGTGTTATCTATGATTACTATATGCCGTACATTCATAATTTCAGTGGAGGGAGGGGAAGCGGCGCTGAGGAACAGCAGAGTGGCGAGGGAGAGCTGTCTTCTTCCCTTTACAAGCTTCAAAAATGTATTTATCGTGTGATTTTGGAAATAAAAGTTTCATATTCTGAAAGCCAAGACTTTGTTTATTTAAAATAAAAAAGAAATACCCGAAATAAAAAATAGTTTTGGCTCATGATAGACCCCCAATCTCCGTAGGCCCCTGGGCTTCAGCCCAGGTCAGCCCGTGCATTAAGGCGGCCCTGACTGTAAGTTGGTAGAACGAATGCATCCTCATCCGGAAGCTGACCGAGCAGACCCAAGCAGCAGTCGAGAGGAGCCGAGCGCATCCGCGAAGCACACAAAATGAGATCCCTTTAGCCGGCAAATCTAAATCTCTTCGGTCAAAATAATTTCCCTTTAGCGCAATACCGCTTCAGTTGCGCCACTTACGTGACAGACAAGAAAAGTATGTGACCGACAAGAATAGTCCATTCTAATGTCTAACACTTAATGTGGAGAAAGAGATGTCCTGTATGGGTTGATTGTGCGTTGATCTGTTGGTAATACCTCGGGGTTCCGGTGGGCATGTAAACAAATGCATAATGCTGCGCTATACTTTGTGGCCTCACCCAGTTGCATAGCGACACTTATTGTTTAGGTGTCTTTTAATAAGCAGGTAGTCATATCATTGGCTAGAACTAGCTGGATCTGATCGATATGGACATAAACTAGGGTAACCAAATGTCCTCTTTTGCCCGGACATGTCCTCTTTTCACGCCCTGTCCGGGTCGTCCGGGGGGGGGTTTATACATTCATGAAAATGTCCGGGTTTTGCCGACCGTTTGCATGTACTTAAATTGACTGGCGCATTGCACAGAATACTACGGTACTCTGTTGCGTGTGTGACGTAATCCCTGAGTCTGAAGCTTTGTGGGCGGCTCTACAACTACGCTGACACACACACAGGTCAGATCAGGCAAAACGGAGGATGCTGTAAATGCAGCGGAGGGTGCGTTTGCATTTCACACTGTGAAACATCACAACAGCTACAGATCTATGGATTGCACAAGTGCCTTGCTAAAAAAAGCATTTCCAGACTCTGACACTGCCAAACAATTCAGTCGTGCGCGCACTAAAACCGAAGCCATTGTCAATGGTGTTATAGCGCCCCACTCGATTGATGAAGCACTCAAAGAAATCCAGTACTGTGGTGTTTCTACAGACGGGAGTAACCACGGCAACACACTCTCACTCCCTATTTTCACTGCTCCACGGAGCAGTGAAAATATTCCCAATCATAATCCAGTACTTTGACTGGAAGAGGGGTGGCATGCAAACAAAATTAATCGAGGTTAAAGACACACCAAATGAGACGGCAGAAACCATTGCACAATATCTCATTGAAACATTGGCAAAAAACAATTTGTCTGAAAAATGCATTGCATTTACTGGCGACAATTGCAACACAAACTTTGGAGGAATCCGACGTGATGAAGGGGGAAAGAATGTGTTTGCCAATTTGAAGAGGTTGCTGCAGAAGAACACTCGGTGATCGGTGTGGGTTGCCCAGCACACATATTGAATAATTGTGTTCATCATGGGGCAGACACAATAGATATTGACCTCGAGAATATCATGTTCAAAATCTACCAGTACTTCCACATGTACACTGTGCGCACTGAGAGCCTGAAGGAGTACTGTGATTGTGTTGACATTGAATACAGAAGGATGCTTTCTCACAGCAAGACAAGGTGGCTGTCATTGTTCCCAGGCATTGAGAGGATGATACAGATGTTTCCAGCCTTAAAGGCGTTCTTTCTGTCTCAGCAAAAACCACCCACAGTGATCAAGAAGTTTTTTGAAAACGAATTCAGTGAGATCTACCTCTGGCACATGCACTCACTCATGTCTGCGTTCCACACCCACATTCATGACATGGAAAAGGAGAAGAACTCCATTATGGAGGTAAAGAAAATAATGAACAGCATCCACACCATTCTTCGTGAACGCAAGAGCAACAACTTCATGTCCCTTAAAGTTAAGGGACTACTGGCACAAAAGCGTAGTGATGGACTTGGTAAGGAATGTGAACAGTTCTGTGCTGATGTGCAAGGCCTGTACAGTACATGTCTGGAGTATCTGGAGAAGTGGATGACTCCCATGGAAGAGTTCAATTCAATTCAAAACCTTTATTTATCCAGGTAAAATCCCATTGAGAGCAATGATCTCTTTTTCAAGGGAGACCTGCAGCAGTAGGTTCCACAAGAAGGCATAAAGGACATCATACAGCAAAATGTACAGGGATTACAATTTACATATTTAACCACATGTAAATTGTAATTCTCCACATTCACGTGGATGGATCTGAGTGAGCCACCAGAGTGGAATGATGTGGAGGCCTGCATCAAGTTCCTAGGAGAGAAGGGGGTGGTAATTGATGATGTCAAGTGTTTTGACCAGGTCACCAATCTGAAGAGATTCACAGAAAGGTGATGAGGAGTTCAGTGGCCTGCAGGTGCACCAGAAGTGGACCAAATATTTTGAGAAGGCCAAAATCATTGCATGTTACTCAGAACTACTGAAGACTGCACAGTTTGTCTTTGCACTTTCCTCTCACAATGTAAATGCTGAGAGGGTTTTCTCACTGATGCAGAGCCAGTGGACCAAGGAGAGGAACCAGCTGTCTGTTGAGTCACTGAAGGGGATTCTATTTGTGCAATACAATTTGAAAGACATGTCTTGCAAAGACTTTCATGCTTATTTGTTGAGCAACCGAAAACTGCTGGGAAAGATCAGCTCCACAGCTAAATATCGATGGGCAGACAAGGAGGATGAAGAAGAAAAGCAGGATGAAGAAGGTTGCAGTATGCAGCTATGCAGAGAGAGAAAGCTATGTAGCTGTGGGAGAGAAACTTTAAACTTTTAATTTTAAATTGGGACCCTAGAAAACTGTTTGAAGCTAGAAATATGGGAAAAGTTGTCGTTTCACTGCATGTGGTTGTTTACAATGACAGGGCCTGGAATTGTGTTTACAAACTATTAAAGTACGCTTATATTTGGTTCATTGTGCCTCAAAATGTGTTTGGTTTGATTTAGGTAATCAAATGTTATGTTATGTTCACTAATGGCAATTATGCAAATGTGAAATCAAAAACTGCATAGTGCACTTTTAAAATAATTAGATTAGTATCTTTGTGAGGTTACTGTTTTATTGTTTACATTGACAAGATACAAAGAGATTATTTGTTAAAGCTGGATTTTCTATTTTCTACTATTTCATATATTTTGTTATTTATTTTTGTCCAGTAAGACTTGAAAAGAGAGCTATTATTTTGTTACAGGTTGATGTTTAAGTTATTCTTGTGCATTTGAGATTTGTCAGAGATAGTTCTAGGCATAATAACGCATGTTGATTGTTGAGTAACCTTGGTTTGGTGTGTCTTTGGTTATAGAGAGATATTATTGTGTTATATACAGTAAAATAATATAAATAATAATTTTATATCCATACAGAGGAGGCATACTTTAAAACAATAAGGCATCTTTGAGTAAACGTTGAGTATCATTAAGTATCTCGAGGCTGGCGGCAGCATGTCCTCTTTTTTGGAAATCAAAATATGGTCACCCTACATAAACACGAGTGAAGTCTAATCTGACGGGAGAGAGAGATCAGCTGCTGCTGACGAGTCGACACGCAGCTCTGCATGATCACATGCAGCGGCGAGCGGACAAAACACACACTTCAGGTTAGAATATCACACGTAGCTATTTTAATTACCTCTCAAACTACCTAAACTAGTTATAGATATGTTTAGTTCTACTATCGGGTCACTCATTACTGGATCCGCGAGCTGCATGATACTGATAATAATATATTTAATTTATATAGCGCTTCTCATCTGCCAAGACAAATCTCGAAGTGCTTCACAACAAGGGACACTGATACACTTTGAGAGAATAAACAAATAATTGTAATAATAATAAGAAATAAAAAAATAAAAAATTAAATATAAAATATAAAATAGAGTACAAAAATAAAAGTCGGAGATAGCGATAAAAATGGCAGTACTCCAGGTGTACCATGCTCAAAGTTTATTGGAAAATAATAAATAATAATATACTGGCATAATAGATTGCCCGGTCGGGCAACCAGCAGGTGAGGCTTCATTGCCCGAGCTAAATACTAGATGGCCCGGGCCATCGGGCAGTCCTTAATGTCGAGCCCTGCAGCACTCAGACCGTTAAATGCCACAGTAAAGCGTAATGCTAAAATAGACAACAAATAAACTCTGTTTTAGATACACATTAATATGCAGAAGAGTTTGTTTTTTTAATGGTGTTGCTTTCTTGTACAATGGATTTTTTTTAGATCATTCAAATTATGTTTTTGCCAAAACGCAGACATGTGGGTATGGATCTCTGTCTTATGAAACAGGTGAAGCAGATTAAGCATATATGAATAAATAATGGCATCTAATGCACAAATCACCGCATTGATTGGGATATCAATTCCTGCTTATGTTTTATGTGATCCTCCATTGTTTCTCTCATTGAACAGATAAAGCCCCAGGTGGAGGTGGCTGGTTTTATTTAGCTGCTTCAACACATACAGCACTAATCCTATAAACAGCAGCCAATGGGATCAAAGCAGAGCTAGGTAACAAAGGCAGATTTCAACAGTAGCAAACGCTACAACATAGTGCTGGCCGATCATTTGATATGATAAATTGTTGTCTTTCAGTCAAATAAGCCTATATCAAAATAAAATCATATACAGTATGTAGATACTACGTTACACTGTGACATCTTCCAAGTGGAAAATAAGCAGCGATAACTTACTTAGTTTCCAAGAAGGACCGATGGGATTTAGGGAATCTTATTTGAAGTTTTATTTTTACATCACACTTTAAATTACCACTCAGTTCATTGCTATTAACAAATTGGACTCCAACACTTGTCCAAACGTTAAGCTCCTTTACTCCAAAATGCAACAGTGCTCCAGATATAATAATGGTGAAAAATATAAGTGAAGGTCCCCTCGAAACCCAAATGTTGGTTCAAATCAATTGTGAGTAGTGGTTCCTGCTTTCTTTCACAAACATATTTCATTCAGGAACCCGTGTAGGGAACATCTAACTATTGTCTTAATTTGTCTCATTCCTTTCTTTGTGTGCTTGCATGTAGTATTTATTTTCTTTATGATTTTTCTTCAAACTATTATGTTCATGTTATATTTAAAAAAAATTATTACATTAGAAAATACAAATTATTTGTCAAGAAGACTATTTTTGGATATGATATATATTGTAACCGAAATATGAAATGACCTATATTGGGATAGAAGATTGTGGCTATAGCGCCCAACCCTACTTCAATATCGTCTTGGCATAATGCAATACCAATAGATGCTCGTGCCTAAAGGTTGTGATCTTCCAGCAAATCATGTCAGAGCTGTTGCTCTATTGTCAACTGTGTCTTTGCGATCTATTCATTGTTATTTTAGTTTATGTAAGACTGACGTTGAATTCATCACATCACAGCTCTTGGCCATATCACATGTCAGAGGACTCATGGAGCTGATTGACACACAGCTGGCTGAGCCCCTCCGTCATTACAAACAATCATATCATGATGGATTAGCTTGCTCTAACATTAACCCCCCCGCCTCTGCTCCACCACAAATAGCCTGTTAATGTGTACAGGTCGTTACAGTTGGGGTGGGGTCTGGACTTTGGCCTTGAGCGGTACTGTACAACTTACAGAACACACGTCACACACCAATGTACACCAAGAACACACACCTTCCTGAAGTGTTTTACGTGAGAGATAGTCCCGGCCACGCTCTAAATGAATAATGACACCACCGGGGCACGATCCCAGACAAACATATGGGTGGAGCAACTGCTTTAACGTACAAATATTTTCATGCTCGCACACCATTAAGATTTGAAAAAAAGGAAATGTAAGACCCTCTGATTCCTAGATATAGCATACAGTGATATAGACACTATAAATGATCATTGTCTCCAATCCACATGCCGTCAAGTTCTGATAAAGAATAAAGGGGAACATGTATGGGGGAGTGAGAAATCATAAAAGGGTCCTTTGATGCCAAAAAGAGAGCAGCGGATCAATGAGCTTTCCAAAGAGCTCATGTGACCAGCAATTAAAAGAAGACCAAAGGCTAGAAGTGTCTCGTCTTTGTGGTTTGTGTCCTTGATGTCTGCCTGCTGGCACAGGGACACCAACACACTCCTCACACATTCTCAGCTTTGACCTTGCCTGGTTTCACTACATGAATAGAGCAGAGGGACTTTGAAGAATCCATTTCCCACAAGGCCGGCTTCTCTGATGGAGTCTGTGATGTCACGACATGAGGTGTCGGGTCGGGCAGATGATGAACGTGCATTTATGTTTAGTCGGGACGCCTGAGAGGAAGCAGCTAAACCGGATATTCATCGTTGTAAAATGGTCCCAATTGTTTTTATCCCGAAATGATGGCTAATTATTTTTACGTTTAAGTTCCTTTATCCTTCATAATTTAGTCTATACAATCTGACAAAGTGAGAAGTGCTTTTCACAAGTTCCCGTTGTTGGTATTTTATACTCAGTGAATGGCTTGTACCATTATTTAATCAACTCACTGTTAAAGCTTAACATAGGGATCCATTTCTCACTCATGAACACGTCAACGTGGAGAGAGGACTCAGGGATAGAACCGCCAACCCGAGCATTAATGGACGGTTTATTTGGAATGTTCCAATCACTTCCCCATGTTATAAACGTACCATCAAGCATCCCAGGGACATCACAAAGATTCAGTCAACCCCTCATATATTTACAACTGTCCGCCCTGATGCTGTTTTCATTTAAAATATCCGGTGTAGAGCTTTGTTTCTGCAAATGAAATGTACGTCTGAAGCAGCATAGATTCCGTTCTGAGCCCCACCAAAGCCACTGCAATTTTGGTGAATTTTAACAAAAAGAAAATTGAATTTTTAAATGAATTACAAAGTCCACAAAAGTCTTAGTTTCAAGCGAATCACCTCTTCGTTTAAAAGTGTTGTCTATCAAAAGCTCTAATCCTGCGACAACCTGCCACACATGTAGCTGATGTCTCCAGAAGTACCTACCGAGACAGGACCAGGTGGAAATTGAGTGTCTCTTGGGCGCTTTTGCTCACATATTGACACCATGTAGTCATACAGAATCATTAGGATCAGTCAGTTTGGTTATACTCAATTTATAGGAAAAGTTTGACTGTGGGAACGCCATATTTGGGAACACCAGTGCACACCAACCAGGAGCAAAATACACTAATTCACTTAACTACTCAAATGGCCAACAAATCAGTTGTATCCCCTTTGTCAGGAAGATGAACATGTCTCTTTCACAAATACTCAAAAGGCATGGGATCGGATCGGTAACAGCAAATAACTTTTATCAAAGGGCCTAAAAGACTCTGAAATAATGTCTTGAACATCTTGAAAAAGAGTAACCTAAGACACCTGTAGCACATAACAGATCTCCATTAGTAATAGCCTGTTGACTTATCCCTTATCATTATAAGAGAAGAGTATATTATGTTGGCATGTGACCTTTAAGGTTCTTTCTCCAGGATGGAGAACATTAGTCAACAATGTCGCGCAGTAATAAAGCCTCTTGAGTATGTTCATTAACTGATCAGTGTTCATTCCATGCGAGATCACTGTAGCAACCAAAATAGACATTGTGTAATGGAAAAGGCTCTGTGTGTGTGTGTGTGTGTGTGTGTGTGTGTGTGTGTGTGTGTGTGTGTGTGTGTGTGTGTGTGTGTGTGTGTGTGTGTGTGTGCCCTCTCCCTGTGGTGCTGAGTCAATATTTCAGAGGAAGTAGGACCCCCGGGGGACATACTTATCTATTGACTCCTTCAGACCGCGCACACAAAACCGCATGGCCACACACACACACACACACACACACACACACACACACACACACACACACACACACACACACACACACACACACACACACACACACACACACACACACACAGGTTGCTTCATCACTTGGCGTCTGACCTGTGAGCTGAGTCTACAATAAAACAACACAAAGTCCTCCAGCTCCTGTGAGTGTAGCAGGCTGAGAATCTGACGTGACATGAGATGCTTATAAAAAAAACCTTTCTCCATCGTTCTGAGCAATGGATTTCATTTCTACAGACTGAGGTTACAGTGATGGCAGTCGGTTCTTAATTTGTCTATATAAACCTGCTTTATTAAACTCATGTTTGTATTAACTGCTCTCAGTTTAGCGTTTTTTTTGGATATGTGTATGTTGTCAAGCTTGAACTTTACTCTTAGTGATGACATTGGAAACTAAAATGAAGTCAACATGGTACAATGAACTGAATTTGTGTTGCTGTATCAGAATGTGCATTCACAAGTACATTTTAGCAAGCTAGAAAGTGGAAAGTTCTGGCTGAACCATCAGAAGCATCTGGGGGTTTAGATCGTTGCCCAGGAGCCGGGGATTGTACCACCACCAATTCTGCTACAGTATGAATGGACGACGCACTACTTCTACAAATTAAGGCAATGTCAGACTGAATACAGGTACTCAAACTACAAATGAGAAACATACTGTATATGATTTTAGCGGACAGTCATTTGTGTTCTTAACAATGCCAATGCAGCATATTACCATGCCAGCAGCAGACAATATCTTTATGACTTGTAATACTTGAAGGGGTCACTCGTGTTACATTTCAGTTTATAAAGTATTGAGTTTTATGGTTTTGTTTTCTTCTTATCTCATTGAGTGTCCTTATCTTAAGTGTTTAATGATGTACTTGTTTCTGGGCATCTATAACAACCTGTTTTACCCACAAGTAATACAATCTCAAGATTATTTTTATTATTTTGAATTGAATTATCAGTAAATCTGATTGACAATCGATTGATCATTTGTTCAATAAAATGTCAGATAACAGTGAAGAAATATAAATCATCCTTAAGCAACGAGTAAAGTCATAACACTGCTTTTTATCATCCGCCCAACAGTCCAAAAAACATTTAAATGAATACAAGTTGTTGCTAAATTCAGCTCCAAATCTATCAATCTGTTAACCGTGTACTGTAGATAGCTTTGTAATGTATTTGTTGTAAGGTTTGTTTGTTTATCATGTGACCACAGGTTTTCTCCAAAGCTAGGACACAGCAAACTACGTGAGAAGCAGAAAAGAACAATTAGCAGAAAAAGGAACCTAGAAACCGTTAACCTTTGTCACTAAACACGAAACCCTGCTGGATTTCAGGCGCAACATTTACAAGGAAATAAACCCTCAACAGTTCAGGTTTTGGTTTCCTGGTTGATGTTATTGTTTTTGTTCAGGCAGAGTTTTGCGTGGAGTCTGTTCTGGCGGTAGATTACCCGTTCACAGCTTTTAATATGTCAGGAATAATTTCCTTCCCTCCGTTTCGTTTAATCATTTATTAAACAACACACAGATATTCCCGTGGGTCAGGTGACCTTCCAGTGTGTTTCTCTGCCCTCCTGCTCTTCCTCACCAGCCTGCGAGCCAGCTTGTTTGTTGACATGAAACATCGGCGACAAAAGGCCGACGGGGGAGAGCGATGAGTCTGTATGGGAAAGGAATGCCACACGCATACCGCCCACTCACTAAACACAACCGGCCGGCCACATGTCAGCAGCACTGACCAGCCACCGACTGCAAAACGTGCACGATGTGCGGGGATGAAACAAAACCGCATGGCTGCAAATATGCACGCTCATACACACACACTCATACACACACACACACATTTGATACGGTTTGTGTGTGGCACAGGTCGAGCTCTTCCAACCTGTTTTTCCAGCTCAAACCAAGACCAGTACAGAAAGACCTACACTGGTCTTAGGGCCAACTGAATACAAACGGATATATTTTGCTTGTCAGGACCATTTCTGATTGAGTTATGAACACAACTTAATTCCTGCATATCATGAAATTGTTCTGAACATGTTTGGCTTCAGCAGAGGCAGTGACAAAGGCTGAATTCAGATCTTGAATAGCACTATTGCATAAAAAAAATAATCAAGCGGTAAAGGGCAAGCTTCCAAAGAGTATCCGGGAGGAGATCAATTATTAACCTAGTTTGTAGGTTTTATTAGGCAGTGCACAGTAACTTATATTGGAGCCAGGGTTGTATTACTCTGGGAGTCTATGTCCGCAACTAAGGATTATTCTCATTTTCGGAAATCTGTACAATATTTTCTGGCTAATTTGAAAAATGGTTATCTTGTTTTGGCCGACATATACATAAACCTGAAGATATTCAGTTGAAATTGTATTGTTGTTGAATAAAGCATTGGAAAAGCTGCCACCCGGAATTGATTGCATTTTTTTTTTACAACTTCAACAACTAGTCTATTATTAAATCTTTAATCTTCCATCTTGGTGGACTAATTGTAATAGCTTGTGTTTTGGTATATGTCAATAAAATACATTTGTTGGCCATTTTTCAAAGTCGTCTTGTGATCATTTGTAGAAATACTAATTAATATAAAAATATAATCACCATCATGGTCAATAATGAAAATAAACATTAGTTGCTGTTTGTTAGTCTGTAGATTTTCAAAGTGTGTATATTTTGGGGGTGAAAATCATATGCAGGATATTTTTGGATATGGCATTAAAAAAACACCCATTAAAACCAAAATAATCTGACCCTTCAACCTGATCTCTTTACTCTTTTTTGAACATGAGGGAAATCCCACTATCAAGTTTTTTATTAGGCCGTGTGTATGTAATGTGACGTGTAGCAAAACCTCAGTTCAAACAAATAGACAAGACAGCAGCGTTTCTTGTGTTTGCAACATCAAGTAATTTGTGCTGAGCTGCTCGTTCTTCATGCTGACTGATATCATTATAGCTCAAACGTCACACACACACACACACACACACACACACACACACACACACACACACACACACACACACACACACACACACACACACACACACACACACACACACACACACACACACACACACACACACACACACACACACACACACACACACACACACACACACACACACACACACACACACACACACACACACACACACACACACACACACACACACACACACACACACACACACACACACACACACACACACACACACACACACACACACACACACACACACACACACACACACACACGAAGTGGATAGGACTGCAGCTGCACCGTCAGCACCTCGAGCTACAACGGCATGACAGGAAAGGAGTGAGAAGCAGCAGGCGGCTGATAAGAACACAGAGAATCAGAGAGAAGAAATTCTGCTACTGATTTCCAGCCGCTGATAATATGAGTGTAAAGGTTTGAGGTCCACCCATATTTGGGCCATTCTACCGAATTAGTACAAAGTGCAGTCTCACAACAAGAAAAACTATTTAACAAAACAATTAAGTATTCAGACATAGACATGATTTACTAAGAATATGTCATGGTCTATTCAAAAATAAGGCTTAATATATACAAAAACATCATAGGGTACTTTCTATTGGGAAGTAACTGTGCCCGACCCTGACATCTACATTTCAATTTCTGTAAATAACACTTACAATTATTTTTTAAATTGTGTTCAATTGTGTATTTAGAAGATCTTTATGATTACATTCAAACAGAAGTTGGAATATTGAGATTTATTGTGGGTATCATTTTTTAATAAAAAAACTATACTCAAAAAATCATGTCCCCAGTTTTCATGTCACTACCGAAACACAAGGGGTTTCAGTCCAATGGCTGAGTCTGGTTTTTAGCAAGAGTCAAGACCCCTGCATTTTTTACTAGACAGTGACACTGCATCCCTTTCCCTCATGGCAAGTAGCTATATCTCATACTTTTGATATAAATCTGTTCCAAAATCTGAAAATCGGCGAGTAACCTTAAGAATTGTCACTACCGAACACATATTATCCTCAATTAAGTAAACTTTTTCGGGGTTCTATGCAAAGTATTAGGTTTTTATGTGTGTAAACCTCTTCAAAGACGTGAATGCTAGCCATATACTTGCTTGCATTCTTTAGTTACGCTCAATTTGAGCTAGAATCGTCACTACCGAAACATATGGTTACGTTTCGGTAATTTACATGATCGTTTCGGTAGTGACAAAATGGAATGGTAAGCAGGTAAATCCCACCATTTTGAAATAAATGTGTTTTAAAGTCTGAAAATCAGTGTGTTACTTTAAAGGTCTCTTATTATACTATTGTTAGGCATATATTATAGGTGTAAGATATATAAAAAACATGTCTATGAAGTGTTTTGCTCAAAATACCAAACAGATCGCCCATTCTAGCCTCACCCCCCTCTCTTTCAGCCTGTTACTAAAGTGCTGATTCTGGGTCAGTAACTTCAAACATTCACACTTCAACATAAGGCATGTTATGAGTAAAGATTAAGCAATAAGGTTGAGGGAATATGATACAACCTTGAGAACAAAATACTGTGGTCACTACCGAAAGAGTGGATGTTTTGTAAAAAATAAAGTATATTGAGTTATCAACTAAAATGATATGATACTGATTGGTTTAATGTATGTTCAATTTCAACAATCATCAACTCTGGAATCAGTGATCAGTATTATGCATTTTACAAAGAATATTTGCATTATGATTTCTATGAATTGTATTAATTTAACTTTGAAATTTGATTAAAAATTCACTTTTATTAATTTAATTGTGAAAACCCTCAAGAAATATTTGTTAAAATACTATTTAGAGAAGGGAAGGTAAAACAATCTTAACAGGTTAATATAATACTTTTTGACTACAGTATATGTACTATGTTTTGGTAGTGATCATTTTTGGTAGAGGAAGAACATTCCAATACAGTTTGAAAATACGATATAAAAATGTACGGTTCTTTTACTAGATATGTGTAATTTAGATATGGTACAAAATATATATGGACCAAGTTTTGGGGAAAAAACATTTCAAAACATTTCCAACCTGACTTTGGTCCAATTCGGTAGAATGGCCCATTTAGGTCAAACCACATTTGCCAAATCATTGATGCATCTAGGGCCGCATACAACAATTAGTCATCTGCAATGTTGATCGTTTCTAAGGAGAGCCTATTTAAAAAGACAAAACAAGGGTCTGAGCAGCTGATGCCCGTTTAGATAATGAAGTGTTTTTTATAAGCTGTCACACCTAACACTGAAAATAAAACTGTTTGTTGAAGACCTAAATCAATCATTCAGGGTTTGTCTTCCTTTAAATGAAATCAGAGCTATACAGACAGGAAAGTCCGCTGATAGGAGTGTGAGTGAGTGATGGTGTGTGTGTGACTCAGAAGAACACCTCAGGGGTTGTCTCTCAAAAATAGAGAGTTAAATATCCATTGACAGGCAGATACACACAACTACCTTCAAATGCAAAATGAAGATAATGCTTTTAAAGATCTTTAGCAGTTAGCTGGAATTTAGGTTTACTATTTTATTTGTAAAAAGCTAGCAGCTAGCAGCAAACCCCTCTAGATGTTCTGTTTGTACATTTCTGACAGCAATCTTTTTTTGACACACAATATTATGAAACACATTTAAGTTAAACTCCATCATCTTTTTGGCAATCTCAGAGTGATCATTATGTATCGTTTCAGGATGTGACATGCCAATCTCCTGATGATAATGTGACCTAAAGCTGAAGTTAAAAAGACAAATAGAGGCACATTAAAAAATAAATAATATATATATATATATATATATATATATATATAACATATTTGTAGACTTCTTCACCCCTACCCTTAAAGAAAACTGTCAAAAGCTAGTAGCTAGTTCTGAGAATAAGATGTATTGTTTCTTAATTATTGATAGGACCGGCAGCAATCTTTTATGATTGCTACATCATAAATACACACAATATTAAGAAACACATTCAAGTTAAACTCCATCCTCTTTTTGGTGATTTTAGACTGATCCACTTCAAAACAAATGCCTAATGTTTTATTCTTTTGGAGGATGTGACACGCCAATTGCCTGATGCTGATGTGACCTTAATCTGATGTTAAAAAGACAAACTGTTATATAATTTCTTAGACTTCTTCAGTCCTACCCTTAACAATGCATTGTGGTGGATGCTGACATTATGACATAATCCTAAACAAAGAACCAACAAAGTCCAGTTTAAGTGTTCACATCCAAATTTGTAAGACACATTTGATACGTAGGTAATTTTGGAGAAACCAGCTCCAGTGAGCTAGAATTTGAAAATACACAGCCGGAAAAAATCTGCTACTTTCTTACAGGGCCCCTCCTCCAACACACATGAACGCGCACATGACCAATGAGGACACGAGATAAGTTTGTGCACAGATGGAGGCTGACAGGCAGGTAGGCCATCCAGTTACTTTAGCCGGGCCGGCTAAAATGATTGGTCGTGCTTTTTACAGTATTACGGCTTCCACAGATGACATTTTTTTATGGATTTTTTGTCAAAGCACTTAAGATATTCATTGCTATCGGGATGTTAAGAGCATTCCATGGAATATAACAAAAAGTGTATCTCGAGCCGGTTTTTCAAACTTACCTACCCCACCTTTAAAGTTGATTTTTAGGGTTCACACATTGATGACAACATGTTAGAAGTGATAGAGAAAAACAAGAATCTAGTGGAGAAATTAAATGTAAAAACTCAAGTGTTATTGTCATTGCAATCAATGGGCAAATATGTGAAGTAGAAATTCTAAACTTCAAAATCTTTAACAAAACAAGCATAATCCCACATGGCCCACCTTCTGCCTCAACGTATTGATTTGATTGAAAACTATATGAGGATTAATTGACAATTCTTCCAGAACGTTCTATTATCTGGGATATTCTCGTTTGGCAGCTCCTCCCATGTTTTCCCTGTACTGGCACACCTTCAGCACTGATGTGAACATAGTGGTTGTAACATAACTGCTTCCTAAATAGATTCTTCATGGAGCAATAAATGCTCTGAGTCTTTTATCACATTCGAACGCTGCCAAGAGTGACTGAAAATGCTCTTCTGTAGACACAACAGAAAACTGAAAAACAAGGACAAAGAAATGCGATAAGTGGTGGTAGAGATGAGAGGAAGAGTGGGAGCGTGAGAGAGGGACACACCCATGTCACAAAAGCAGGAGTGGAGATTCAGGTCCACCCTGTGTCAACCTTATCATGCTCAGATCGGGTAATGTTTTACTCAAAGTTGTAAATTATTGTGTTCTTTCGTACTTTTACAAAGAGGCAGTCATTATTTCTGCCCCACCGGCTTGTTTGAAAGTCAGGTTCACGGATAGGATTGGGGGTAAAGGTTGAGATTACAATTGAGATTATGTGTAGGTTAGACTGAGGAATGTGGTAAATGAATGTGTTTGGATAAAGCAAATGTACATTGTGTGTGTGTCTTCACGCAGGGTGTGTCACAAGCAGAAGTGTGTTTGAATTTGCGTTTATGGCAGGGTGCAACGGCCAATCTGTCAGAAGAACGCATGACAACAGCAAACAGTTCGGAATTGATGAAATACAGGAAAGACAAATGAGAGGAGGGTGTGAAAAACTAGAAACAACACCAAACGACTATCCTTGAAATGTGTTATTTTAAAGAGGACATATGCTAATCTTTCAGGTTTCATAATGCATTTCGTGCCTCTACTGCAGCGTTTCTCAAAGTGTGGGGTGCAGAGATGTGATAGGTGGGTCGCGAATGGACGCGATGAACGGGAGATTATTATTTTTTTTTTTTAATACATTTTTTGGACCTCAGGCCGGAATCGAACCTTGGTCCTCGTGGGCGGTAGTGGACTGTTACAGCCGGAGACTCGCAACGGGTGTTTGCGGCGGCGGTACCGGCGCTGTGAAAGTCCATCTATGCCAGAGCCAGCGGCCCACCGAAGGCAGCAGCCCCCCCCGCGCGCGCGCGCACACACACACACACACACACCCACACACCCACACCCCCACACACACACACACACACACACACACACACACACACACACTTTTCGAAATCCCGTTTGTGTCCCTTTGTGGCCCTTTAGAAATATGTTTATTATTATTTTTTACCGCAAGCCGTCATCGCCACGGAGGACCACACAGCTTCTGTGAGCGAGTGAGCGAGACAGAGAGAAAAAACGAGAGAGCACACCTTTATCTATTTTATATATTGTAAAAAATAAAGTAAGAAATCATTCCAATGTGTGCTATAGGCAGGGTTGGGTTGTAACGGAATACATGTAACGGCGTTACGTAATCAGAATACAAAAAACAAGTGTATTCAGCTGGTGTTACATTTGAAAAACGAGTAATCTGATTACAGTTACTTTCGTAAACCTGAAGTGAATACATTTTGGAATACTTATTGGAATTATTGGTGGAAAAGTTTACTCACAAAATGTAATATTCATTACCGGCAGAACTGTGTGCACTCTGCACAGCGCTGCAGCGTGTCTGTGAGCGAGAGAGAGATGCAGCGTGTCTGTGAGGCCCCGCCCCCGCACGCAGATGAGAGAGAGAGAGGTCTCTTTTAAAATATATTCAAAGTTAGAAACGGAGATGGTTAGATAAAATGTGCAAGATAACGTTCATGTAGCATCATCAAAATGATGACATTTCATAACGGGATAAAATCAAAGTGAATGGAAACAGTTTTAAAAGTTATTACATCGTTTCAGATAATAAATAATAATGATAATTCATTCTATTTAGGGGCGACTTTCAAAGCACCCAAGGACACCTTACAATTCATAACATATTCCAAGTAGTGGTGCACGATAATTATCGGCCCGACATTAGGAATGACGACGTCATCCCAATAAACCTGATAAAAGTATTAATAGCCCCGATAATATAGAATATATTTTTTGGGTAAAAAAAAAGAAAACAATACTGCGGTGTGGGTGGATTGGGATGAGGGGCGCTTGTTTTTCACTCGGCTCCTCCCGTTTTGCCAGTACTGTGGTATTAGTGGTTTAGGAAGAGGGGAGTTTTTCACAAATCCAGCGCTCCCTAACTCATGCCTGGCTGTGACGTAAATGGTGTGCGGCCGTGAAGCCAGGCCAGTAAACAAACATGTCGTCGGTAGTATGGGACTATTTCAAAGTTTCATAGTTAGATAGTTCGCTTGCTATTTGTATTAACAAATGCAATGCAGAAGTTCCACGAGGAGGGAAAAAGGCAATGAGCTATAATACTTCCAACCTGATTAGTCACCTGAAACATCGCCATCGCTACGATGGTGTGTTAAAAGCGTACGAAGACGCCTGCGCTGCTAAACTAGCGGCAAATCCAAAGCCAGCTGCAAAGGCACCGGGGCTTTTACCTATCGACGAGGCTTTTGTAAAAGGCAAGAAGTTTGCCAGAGACGATCCCAGGGCTAAAACGATCTCTAACTTCATCATAGAAATGATGGCGCTTGACGAGAGTCAAAACTGTTCTTGGCTTTGTTTTGTTCATAGTAGTAATGCTTATGTCATTTGCTCACTACTAGTCTTTTTTTTTACCACCAGGTGTGCAAAAACTACAGATTTAATATATATATATATATATAAATAATATTATTATCGGTTATCGGTAGGGGTGGGCGATATGACGATATATATCGTCGTGACGATATTAGGTCTCCACGATATGCTTTTTCAGAGATATCGTCCTATCGTGATAAAAAAAAAAAAAAATAGCGGGAGGGGAAGAGGCTCTCCGTGCGCGGCGCAGGGGGCTATGACAGCGGACGGAGAGCCTCTTCCCCTCCCGCTCCCCCAGCCTCACCTACTGATTTTAATTTCACCATATATCAAGCCCGATCGATTTCACAATGTCAGCGCACCTCTGCTTGCGTTCAGTCCGAGTTGTCTGACACGCTCCCAAAGTCCCCGCCCCCTTTCTTTGCAGCGAGCAACCATAGGGCAGGCATTTCATAAAGGGGCTCCTTATGAAAAGACTAGCAAACGGTGGAAAGACATAACTGACGCTGTGGCGTTTTATGTTTTTCCCTTCAGTTATGCTAAAGTCTTTTATTACACTTCAAGTCTACTCTAAAGTTTACATTTTAATTATTTGGCACTGACTTTTCCTCATTGATGTTTTATGTTTTACTTAGTTATGTTTTACCCTCCTTTTCATGTTTATTGATGTTCACTGCTCACTTGTTCATTCAGGGATTCATTTCTGAAATAAAACTAGCTTGAAATGCTATTTTGGTCTGTTACTCCTTTTTGTTTTAGTTTCTGTTACCTTGTACTGTTAAGTAACTTGAAAAATAACCATAATAACCGACATGAAAAAATATCGTGATATATATCGTCTATCGTGATACTGCCTGAAAATATCGTGATAACATATTTTTCAATATCGCCCACCCCTAGTTATCGGTATCGGTTTCAAAAAACCAATATTGTGCATCCCTAATTCCAAGGAAAGGTTTTAAGACAGTACAAAGAATGCAGTCCGGGTGATGTTTTTTATGTGGGGTGCAGATGAGAGGGAGCTGTCCAGAATGACACCAAGATGTTGTGTTTGAGTTCTTGAAAATGGAAAAAGAAAAAGTATTCTAAAAGTCATCTGAATACGTTCGGATTACTTTCAGAGCCATGTATTCAGTATCTGATTACATTTACAAAGTAACCCTCCCAACCATGAGTATAGGACAGTAAAAAAAGAAAAAACAGTTTAAAAGGAGAGTGATTAGTAAAAGATGCATACATAGAAATAAAGAATGCTAACTAGGTAACATAAGATAAGAATAAACCAGTTTAAAGGATTTGTTATTGGTTGTGATCATATTCTAAAGATGTTTGGATTATTGAAAAGCATACAGCTCCCTTTCGTCTGAGTGTTGAGAGCTGTATCTATGAATTCATGTTGTGCTCAAAGTGCACCAGATTGATGCATTTCACTTCAACATTTAAAAAAACATCTTCCTGGGGGTGCATGCCCCTGGACCCAATCCAATCCAATCCACTTTATTTGTATAGCACAGTTTAAAAACAGAGGGTTTGCCAAAGTGCTTCACAATGAACATAACATTATAATAAAATATAATATTACACGAATAGATAAAAAAGCACACATAAGAAGAAAAACAAGGCACATAAAGGCCATGGACAGACAGTGAAAGCATACAAATAGGTATGACATAGCTCAGCTCAGACTGACTGACCCCCCTAGAAGATGTGAGGTCCACCCCCAAATAAAGCAGGTTGAAAATAATTAAATTGCATACATTTTATTTTGATTGTTTGTTATGTGGACGTGTAGTATTTGTGATACTGTATGTTCAATAAAGGTGATTTAGCAAAATACACCTGTAGAGCCTCAAGAGCCTTTCTTGTGCTGGCAGACACATAGAAACATATTGGCGGGGCGCACCACGCACACAAAAAAAAATCCACTCGCTCCGCGCTCACATTTTGCTGGGCCCACGTGCCTTAGCACCGCTGCTATGACTCCATCCTAGGGGAAACACTGACTGATAAACAGCACATAATGCAGACGTTCCTGACGACCACAAACAAAACACAAGCTGGTCTATTTCCTGTGTTTCAGGTTCAACAGGAATTGTGTGTTTAGTCTATTAGTCTGAGACGTGACTACTGACTCACATCAAATCTAGTGTGGTTTCACACACCATAACAAAGAGGGCAAACAAGTGCAGTAATTACAACCGAAAAATCCACGAAAATAACCAGCAGGGCGAAACAACACTTGAATATGTGTGTCTTCAACGAGACATTCAAGTTTTGGAAGACACATATTTGAAATGCTCCCATAATGGGAAAAATGACTTATTTACATTTATGATTTTAAATCTAAACACAAATACTATTTATTTGGATTAGTGGCTTTCAATGAGCATTGTGGGCACATGCCCAACACAAGCACAACAGTTAGAGCTCGCATTACAGAGCTGTTGTTAACATTGGATCGTATAGATGTCCATTGACTTGATTTGTTTTTTTAAATGTCGAAAATGTAAATGTTTTTAGTTCAAATATTTGAACGTCCTATATAGCCCAACCCAGAAATTAAAACCCAAATATGTCTTTTAATATTAAACAAGACCAATTATTGATAACGATATTCATATTTGAGAAACTGTTACCTGGCATTTTTGAATAAAAATACTTATTTTGACCAACGTCTCCATTAATCCTTTCAGCTCTTTGTTCAACCCAAAGTTTTTAAGTAAAATTATAAAGACGTCTTCTTTTTTTTTTTTTTTAAATGTAGTCTCACTGTGTTTCTGCTTTTACTTCTTTATTATGAACATCAATAAGAAGAAAATTGCAACTATTACAATATACGATCATCTAACATGTTTATTTGTATTAACCTGTAATGATCTTTTTAAAGTCACTGAGGCATACATGGAGGCTAACGCAGGCGGCTGCTTGAGGGTACATCATGTGACAGTCTGTTGACCGAGTGTGATGTGCCTCCAGTGTGTGTGTGTGTGTGTGTGTGTGTGTGTGTGTGTGTGTGTGTGTGTGTGTGTGTGTGTGTGTGTGTGTGTGTGTGTTTTCTAAATGAAGCCTGATGTCCAGTGCACCTCTCTGAGTATTATACATGAGAGGAATGCCATCTATAATATCAGTAATTGTAAAAAATCTCAGTATACTTGAAAACATGTGCCTTTATTTCTATTAAATCTACCAATACACACAAACTTGCGTTTTCTTACGAATGTTCTCATATTCTACCAGTTTTGTGTTACCTCCTGCTGAAAGCCAGTGTATCATTTAATTTCTAAAAAGGTCACTTCATAGTCCCCCGTGAAAGGTCATAATGACAAGAAACACACACACACACACACACACACACACACACACACACACACACACACACACACACACACACACACACACACACACACACACACACACACACACACACACACACACACACACACACACACACACACACACACACACACACACACACACACACACACACACACACACACACACACACACACACACACACACACACACACACACACACACACACACACACACACACACACACACACACACACACACACACGTAGAAATGTCAGTTTATAGAGTATTTATTATTAACTATAGGCGTTGAACCTTTGCTTATAAAAGTAAACGCCTCAAAATCTTGTAATGAAGGGGCATATGTGTATCATAAAGAGCACGACTTAGAGAAACAGGTTTGTGTACAGTATACGCACACTGACAATGTTGGATGCCATCACCGTGGTAACTGATGCTAAGCAGCAAGTGAGAGGAACTTGAGATGTAAGCAGGGAGTCGAGTTAAGAGGGCGGGAAGAACAATGGGTAAAAAGCTTTAGACAAACTTTGTCTATCAAAACATTTACCAGAAATTGATGAATATATATTTAATGCAGGAAATAGAAGCATTCACAACATGCTGCCAGCTAGGAGAGACTTCACAAGGACACAGTTGAATATCAACCCTGTCGACTAAATACATTCTACAAGTAAAATACTCATCATATATTATACAGTTAGATAAGAAAAATAAGGCATCCAAAGTTATTCTCTGACATAGCTAATTCTTCCAAAATATGCTGCTGTAGAAGATAATAACCTGTAATAACAGCTCCTAGATGATTATTTCCTAGATTTAAACAAGGTGTTATATCTATTTGGAGTGGATGCCGCCTTCACATGAAAGATATGGTACTGGCTTTATGACTGGCTGTACAAAAAAGGGTAAAATTGGGCTGCAAGATGGAATGCATGTATGCAACTGTAATGATATTCAACTTAAATGGGTTGATTTTGAGCTACCATTTACATATTTACCAGCACCAGAGCCGGTTTGATGGCACAAAATGGGATATAAGTTTTACAATCTTACAAGAACTCTTGTGCTCTATTTGTGCACACCTTCTGAACTGGGAACACATCGAGCAGTTGCTCAAAGCTCTGCAGTTTGCAACAACACCCATTGAGTCCTAATGTTTATGAAGATTTAAAATGTGTCTTTTGAATATGCAACAAATAATAGAATTCCTGCATCTCAAGTCAACTAAGTGTCCTAGAACATGAACTCATAATAAATATGATTTTGTTGACACGGCAAATCCTTCTACACTACTACTACTACTTTAAGGTCTTCTACGGAGCCCTGAAGGGTTCATAGAGAGAAAAATAAATAAAACGAGGCCACGTTTTATGCATTCGTGCGCACAAGATGTAATTCGTGGCCTCAATTTAAATAAAACGAGGCCACGTTTTATTCATTCGTGCACGAGAAATATACTTTCTCGTGGGCACAAGAAATATACTTTCTCGTGCGCACAAGATACTTTTTCATGAGCACAAGATACTTTCTTGTGCTTCCTACCGGTGCGTCAAGTAGGAAGTGGAGCGCACAGGAGACAACCGTTTCATTGCAGACTGTTATGTTATGTTTATGTGGGGAAATGGCAGTGCATACATTATTTGAGATATATTTCAAACTCAGACTTCATTTTAGGGACATTCCAGCTAGAGGTGTAGAGCTATTTGTTTAAGCACCGGATTGGCAAAACAGGAGAGTCTGCGAACCAGTCTGCCTTGATCTATGAATTAATGTCCGTGACTCTCACAGTATCTGCATCTGCACGCAGAGAGCTGTGTCTTTTATGCAGCGCCTTCACTGTGTTTACCTTCATTAGAACCGCTGAATTGAGATTGAGGCTGCCACGTTTTAGACACACACACACACACACACACACACACACACACACACACACACACACACACACACACACACACACACACACACACACACACACACACACACACACACACACACACACACACACACACACACACACACACACACACACACACACACACACACACACACACACACACACACACACACACACACACACACACACACACACACACACACACACACACACACACACACACACACCTCGTTTTATGAATGTCCGGTCACCAGGGGGGGGGGGTGTGTTCGGTGTATGTGTGTGACACCGGCATTTGTTTTCAAATGCCCATGAACAGTAATTTACACACATCTGGCTAACTCCATATGTGTATTCCCAAGTGAAAGAAGATTGTTTAATCTTAATCTCGATGAAGGCTAGTGCTAAATGCTGTCGGAGTGCACCGGAACGAACGCCACTATCATAATATCTTCTGAAAACAAATGCCCACACACACACGTTGACACACACACACACGCCCTGGCGACCAGACATCTTCTTCATAAAACTAATAATTAGGGATGCACGATATTGGTTTTTTGAAACCGATACCGATAACTTCCTGCTTCTCAAGACCGATACCGACAACAATATAATATATATATATTAGGGCCAGGACTTTAACGCGTTAATTAAGATTAATTAATTACACAAAAATTAACGCGTTAAAAAAATTATCGCATTTTAAATCGCACTTATTTTTGCACAGCGGAACGTTTCTCACTGGATGAGTTTCAGGCGTACCGATTATACTGGAGCACCAATTTACGTTCATAACTTCAGCATGGGACTTCAAACAACAACAAACCACGGTGAACAATAGTCAAACATGAACGAACAAGCTGATGAGACCGCTTTGGTCGGCCCCGTGGATGGGACATTTTGTTTTAAAAAACGGACGGATGGAAGCGTCGATAAGAGCACGGTTGTGTGCAAATTATGCAAAAAAGAATTTGCATATCACCGCAGCACATCAAGCCTAAAGTATCACCTAAATGAAAAGCATGTAGCAGCTAGCGTGGACGTTAGCCCGACTCCGAGTGCAAGGAACCACACCCTGACCCAACCAGATGACTGGTTTCAGGGCCAGGATAAGTAAGTCCACTTCTGAGAAAATAACCAACTCCCTGGCTCACTGGATTGCACTCGACTGTAAACCACTTGGAGTAAAATCCATGTGAAAATTGCTTCTCACTGTTCTCAGGTCAAATATGTATATTATAAAATGCGATTAATTAATTACAAAGCCTCTAATTAATTAGATTAATTTTTTTAATCGAGTCCCAGCTCTAATATATATATATATATATATATATACACACATGTGTATATTTAGCGCATTGAACTGGGCTAAAACAGCTGATCACAACGTTCACACTCTGTGGTCACGAAGTACTCCACTAGCCCCCCCCCCCCCCCCCCCCCTGTCGACTTTCCTGAAGTACTCCCCCGTTGATAGAAATCAACACGTAATGAATTAAGACCCCACGGTTTGATGATTGATAGGTGTGTGGGTCGTCTTTCATTTTGACACGCAGAAAAATGTTATAATAAACATAGATAGGCCTACTGTATGTTAAATTGATATATCCGCCTTCTTTCATTTATCTTTCCATTCCCACAACAATATACATAAATAAATGGCATATTTTGGACAAAGTTCGAATGGTGATTAATCATGATTAATTCATTTTTAAGCTGCGATTAATCTGATTAAAAATTGTAATCGTTTGACAGCCCTAATATATATATATTAAATGTACCTGTAGTTTTTGCACACCTGGTGGTAAAAAAAAGACCAGTAGTGAGCAAATGACATGAGCATTACTACTATGAACAAAACAAAGCCAAGAACAGTTTTGACTCTTCAAAGTGACCATATTTATTTTCCCAAATAAACTTCTTGCCTTTTACAAAAGCCTCGTCGATAGGTAAAAGCCCCGGTGCCTTTGCAGCTGGCTTTGGATTTGCTGCTAGTTTAGCAGCGCAGGCGTCTTCGTACGCTTTTAACACACCATCGTAGCGATGGCGATGTTTCAGGTGACTAATCAGGTTGGAAGTATTATAGCTCGTTGCCTTTTTCCCTCCTCGTGGAACTTCTGCATTGCATCTGTTAATACAAATGGCAAGCGAACTATCTAACTCTGAAACTTTGAAATAGTCCCATACTACCGACGACATGTTTGTTTACTGTCCTGGCTTCACGGCCGCACACCATTTACGTCACAGCCAGGCACGAGTTAGGGAGCGCTGGATTTGTGAAAAACTCCCCTCTTCCTAAACCACTAATACCACAGTACTGGCAAAATGGGAGGAGCCGAGTGAAAAACAAGCACCCCTCATCCCAATCCACCCACACCGCAGTATTTCTTTCTTTTTTTTTTACCCAAAAAATATATTGTATATTATCGGGGCTATCAATACTTTTATCGGGTTTATCGGGATGACGTCATAATTCCTAATATCGGTGCACCACTACTACTAATAATATAGCGTAATAATCGGGCAGTTCGATGTGTCTAACCATAAGAAAGTATCTCGTGCGCACAAATTAATAAAACGTGGCCTCGTTGTATTTCTTTTTCTCTCTATGAACCCTCCAGGGCTCCGTAGTCTTCAAAATCTTTTTCCGTATATATCTGCCCACCAGCAACAAGAGGCGGAGGTCTTTCAAAGTTGCCATAACCATCAAACACAGCACCTATACACAGCACCTATTCTCATAACTGTTTGAAGTTCATCTATCTGCCGAGCTTTGCGCAAACGCGGATTGTTTTTAACTCCCTGTGCAGCCTTGTGTGTGTGTGTGTGTTAGTGTTGCACGGTGTACCGATACTTGAAAGGTACCGCGATACCCTGCCGTTAAAAACGGTACGATTCCTCCGTTTCATTAGTATCGGTACTTTAAGAATGACGGGGGAAAGTACTCCCGTGAAAAAGTGCCGTTTTAATAAGAGCCGTGTGTGTTCAGCGCTCTGCTTCCACTCCCTGCACTGCAGCCGTGCCTGCAGTCCCGCTCCTCTCACGCTGCAAGCACGTTCTAAGTCCCTCCCCTCTCTCGTGCACGCGGCCACGCGCTAGCTGCCAGAGCATGTGAGAAAACGAGAAGCATGGCTGCAAGTGGGAGTGCAACTGCCGCTGCGCCTCGGCTTGTTGACAAAAAAGACGCCAGAAGTCTGTGAACGGGCCGTTCAGGTGTTCAGAGCAGAGCTTCCTGTCGGAGCAGCAGAGCGTGATGTGCACTGAAAAGTTTTTCTGTCGCAATATTATCGTTGAGCAAACTTAACTAGCAAACTAGCATCACTATCTGCTAACGTTAGCTTTAGCCTTTGTTTTCTATTAGTTTTTTTCATAGGCTATAAACGTTAGCTTTAGCCTTCGTTTTCTATTAGTTTTTTTCATAGGCTATAAACGGAGGTGGTATAAGTATATATCTTGTACTTGAGTAAAAGTAGAAGTACCAGAATGTAGGAACAATCCTGCAATCAAAATGTTCCTCAAATAAAAGTACAAAAGTATTATCATCAAAATATAGTTAAAGTAGCGACAGTAAAAGTAGAAGCACCAGAGTGTAGGAATACTCTGTTACAGTAAAAGTACTGCATTCAAAATGTTCCTCAAGTAAAAGTAAAAAGTAGCGACAGTAAAAGTAGTCGTTGTGCAGATTGGTCCGTTTCAGAATAATATATCTGATGTGTTTTATAATGATTGATCATGAAAGTGTTCTCAAAGCTGGTGAAGGTGCAGCTAGTCTGAAGTACTTTGTAGACTGCAGGGTAGCTGGTGGATTTACTCCAGGTGGAACTAAAGTCTGATTTAACACTTGATTATATCTCACATCATTCATCCACATCTGTAGAGTAACTAAAGGTATTAAATACATGTAGTGGAGGAAAAGTACACCATGTACCTCTGAACTGTAGTGGAGTAGAAGTACAAAGTAGCAAAAGAAACATTGAAATACTTAAATAAAGTACAAGTATCTCAAAATTGTACCCAAGTAGTACTTGAGTTTATGAACTTAGTTACACCAGTGGCTATACAGATAGAAAGACTAAGCCTTGCACAGAGGCATGAAAATACATTTTCAAAATGCTCATCAGTGCTGCCAAAATGTTAAACTCACTGCTACACAATTAAAATAAATGCTTTTATATATATTTATATTAGATGTGACTCTTTGGCGTTTCTGTTCTTAGTAACACTGCTGCTTTAGTTGTTCTGACTGCTAAAATCATCTGTTATTCCTCATTTTAAAGCCGATATTCCGCGTTTCCCTTTTTTTAAGAAAAGTATCGAAAAAGAATCAGAATCGCAATTCTTGACTTGGTATCGGTATCGAAACCAAAATGTTGGTATCGTGACAACACTAGTGTGTGTGTGTGTGTGTGTGTGTGTGTGTGTGTGTGTGTGTGTGTGTGTGTGTGTGTGTGTGTGTGTGTGTGTGTGTGTGTGTGTGTGTGTGTGTGTGTGTGTGTGTGTGTGTGTGTGTGTGTGTGTGTGTGTGTGTGTGTGTGTGTGCGCGTGTGCACTGCCAAAGCCTCCCACCTTGCCAGCCAAGCTAAGAAGAGTCGTAGAGACGTTTCTTGGCTATGTCACACAGCGCTGCGCACCACAGCTACAACACGACTCAAAGACCATATACAGCGGTAGATCTGATACAGCTCTCTTTTTTCAGCCAATCATATTTGGTATAAACAAATCACGCTGCCGACCAAGTTCATTGAGGTTTTACCGTGTTACAGTAGGATGCCAGAGCGGACACAGAAACACAATCGCTTATTCCTCACTGCTGAGTTATAGACACAGCAAGAGTGTCTACTGTCTGTAACCTTGAGATGAGAAGCCTGAGAAAAGGAAAAAGATATCCCTGCGGGGGATGGCGTCAGTGTGTGTACGGCCTCTTGAGAGAGGGAGCGTGCACATTTGTGAAGGTGTGTGTGTTTCGAAAGAGGAAAAGCAGCTGGGTAAGAAGAGAGAAGTAAAACAGGGAAGTGTTTTTGATACTACACAAAAACAAGACAGAGGCTACATTTGATTTTTGACAAAGCCTCATTACCACTTCTCAGCCGAGTCACTTTTGTCAAAAACACAGCTTTAGTCTTTAGCAACAATGTTTTCTCTCACTCTGTAGGAACTGAACATGCTTTCTCCCTTTGTAATCCTTCCAACAAAGTCTACTACAGGTTGAATATAATATATGGCAACTTGAGTAAGAATCACTCCTGAACCTCAGAGAATTTAAAACGTGTATGACCATGACATCAAGAGGGACTAACAGACAGCTGACCTTCTATTAAAATGCTCGATGCACATAGTAAAGACAGCCGTCTCATTGAACCTCATTCTGACACTCGAGATCAGAGCAACAGCATAAAAGACCAAATGTTTTCTTTCTTTTACCCTGTTGCAGGAAGGATACATTCACAAAGGACTAATCCCCAAGGCTAGAATGTATGTTATTGTTTGACCTGCTCCACAAAAAAGGTCAAACTCAGCTCTACTACTAATAATAATAATAGATTTAATTTGTTAGCACTTTTACAGGTGCTCAAATACGGTTTGATAATACAGACCGAATGATCGCTAAAAAAGGAACACAGCTGGAGCTGCTTTTTGTGTTTTGCCCATCACGATCAATGCGAAAAAGGAGGCAATGGTAAGACATCTGCCAAACAGGAAAAGTTGTTAAGTAAGCGTATAACACTACTACTAAGTTAAGCCTCAAAACAACCTGTGGGAGTATCCTGATTCCTGACTAACCAAATACTGTGTCAAAAATAAACAGCACGGTTCTGTCACTCAAAGCAAATAGAAAATAGTTACTCCTGACTCTCCGGACCACAAATACTTTCATAGGTGGGAAGTAACTAAGTACAACATGTACTGTGTTTCAGTATAACTTGAACACAGTTGTTCTTTGCTTGAGTTTATCCATTGTATTTTATATATTTAAGCTACAGTTTGGAGGCAAATGCTGCACTCTTTACTCCCCTGCGTTTCGGTGGCAGCTTTGGTTACTTTGCACATTGAGATTATTTGTAATACAACACTAAAATCAACTGATGATTGACATATTGACCTATTTATTTGTATACATTGTATATGTTATGGGTTACTACACAGCAGAAGGTGATTACGTTTATACTGCAGCTGGTAAAGGTGGAGTTTGTTTGTATTTGTGACACTTATAATCTAATAATAAACATAATTCTGAAACGCTTTATAGTGTATGATTGTTAATTTAACTTTTGGTACTTTAAATATACTTCAGTAAGATTACAATAAGTATCACAAGGTGAGACCTTCTGCTGCCTCTGCCTGTCCTGGCCCACCACCACAGTATTTGATGTTGTGCACCCCGTACTCTAACTTGCATGACCACATGACAAGATGTCCACAAACCTTTCTTGAACTCCTCCAGCATGGAGTCCAGCTTGGTGTCGTGGAAGACGAAGTGCACCGGGTGGTTGTAAAACTTGGTGATGGTCTTCAGTGTGGTGCAGTCGTCCGGGTCCACAAAGGCCAGGTCCTTCACATACAGGATGTCCACGATGTTGGAGCGCTCGTGCTCGTACACAGGTATCCTTGTGTATCCGCTCTCCATGATCTCCGACATGGTGTTGAAGTCCAACACGGCGTCGCATTGCATCATGAAGCAGTTTCCGACAGCCGTCATGGCATCCTCCACGGTTTTAGTCCTGAGCTCCAGCGCACCCTGGATCATGTTGAGCTCCTCTTTCACCAGGTCGTTGTACGGCTCGGTGACCTTCAGCATCCCCACCAGCTTCTCCCGGTTGTACACGGTGCCGATCTCCTGGCCCAGCACGCAGTCCAGGAGCTTGCTGATGGGCCACGACAGAGGGAAAGTTAGCAGCATGAACAACTTGGTGACCATGATGGTGTTCGCCCCGACTGCTAAACCGTGCCTGGAGCACAGCGACTGCGGGACGATCTCCCCGAAAATAACGATGCCGACGGTGGAGGCGACTACAGCGCCGATCCCGGACTTGGTGAGGTCGTCCAGGAGGATGGTGAGGGTGGTGTTGACCAGGACGTTTCCCAGGAGCAGCGAGCACAGTAAGTAGTTTCCCTTCCTGCGGATGGGCTCGATCTTCCGCGCGTACTTCTTCTCCTTCTCGGTGCCGCAGCTCTGCACGATGCGGAGCTCCATCGGGTCCAGCGCCATCAGCCCAAGGTTGAGCCCGCTGAACATGCCGGATAGCACCAGCAGGAAGGCTATGAGGATCACCTGCAGCCAGACAGGCAGCAAGGACTTCGCCACCTCCACCACCCGCAGCCTGGCGTCCTCATCGTCCAGCAGGTACCACGTCTCCTCCTTCTCCTGGGTGTCGCGGACACACAAGCCGAACACCTTTACCGCCTCGCTCTTGCGGAGCTCCTTGATAAAGAGGCTGACCACCCCGGAGGTGTTCTTGTTGGTTACCACCATGGACCCCTTCACTTCTATATCCTTCGTGTGCTCCGGACAAGTCCTATTGAAGTCGTGCATGATGGCGCCAAAATTATCATCCTCTTTATCGCTGGAGTAAAGTTCCATAAACTTGATGAGAGCAGAGCTGTTTGAGCGCAAGCGGAGCCCGTAGAACCTGAAGAGGGTGTCGCTGCCCTCGGTCACCTGAATAACCCCTCTTTCGGTGGTCCCGGCCGGCGTTACGCTCCTCTCCAGCCTCATGCCAAGTATCCGGGGGCCGAGTCTTGTCTCCGCCGGCGCCTCCTGGGCTTGCCTGCCCGCAAAAACACAAGAAAACACGAATAAAGTTAGCGTAAACCCCCGACCACTCGACTCTATCGCCATGTTTGTTTCGCTCTATGCGAATAGGGGAAATGACGTCAGCTACTCGTTTCCACGAGCCCACCCCCCTCATCTGCATGCCAGCATACCCTGAAAATACAGCCAATCAGCGGGAGAAACGTCACTCAACCGAGCCCCCTATGTTTTCATTTTAAAGGTCGACTGATATTTCTTTGTTTTGCTTTTAAGGTGGATTAGTTTCAAGTTCTTTATTATCTTCTTCACAAGAATTAAAGTGACGCAGTCGTTGGCAATAAAAACCTATATAGGCTTCCTCCAACAATACATGTAAAATCACCCTGGAAAACATAACAATTAGAACCTAAAACATGAAATAGTGTCCATTCATATTTGGGACAACATTCGGAGTTTTAATATCATTCATTAACATTTTGAATTTCTGAATTAATTTAAACATTTTAATAAAGGATCCATTGTGATAAAGATATGTGTGAAAAAAAGACTGATATACAGAAAAAAATAAAGGTTATATTGGCTTGATTACAGTTTTTTTTAAATAAAAAAATATATATTTTTGGTTTCTTTCTTTAAGACTTTTTGAACCAGAGGTATTACAGAGGAATCGGAAACAACTACATCTATGTGTGCTGTCTTTTAATGAACATTGAATAACTTCCTGCTTCAACCTGTAGTTTAATCTTAAATATGGACAAAACTAAACTGGTACTAAAAAGAAAAAAGGGACAAGTTGGAGGAATACAGAAACCCTGGATTATTGTATCAATGTGCCTTGAAAGATAACAAACGATGTCCTCCCTTTTTATTTTTCTAACATCAGCGTGTGTACATTTATTTACTGGGAACAGAGCTCCCCATGGTGGTTATATCACACAGTGCAGCCTAATGAAAATGGCTAATAACATGACCTCCAGCATTAACGTTATGATCCTGTAAATAAATAATTAACGTGAATTTATTAGTGGCACATTTTTTAAATAACATATCAAATACTTTTTAGTCTTTAGGTTTAGGGAAAGTTATCAAATATTTCCAAGTTAAAAGGCTCAAGTCTCTATTTAGAGAAAACTGTTTTTTCAGGCCTTTTAAAAAAATAATAATGTAAGGTTGTTATACTACAGTGTTGTATTAACATAGAGCCAGCATACAAAAGTAGTTTTACAATTATTCAATGATGGCTAAAAAACCTAAATGCAAAATACAATCTTTATTTCATATTCCCAAAAGTCAAGAAAAAAAAATCCAGTCATTACAGTTTATTGGTTTATTCTATTTCATGGTATGACATTATATACACATGGTAGTCATCCCAATTAATCAAAAGGAAGGTTCTATATCAAAATGCATATTAAGACTTTCCGGTGACACAGTGTATCAATGTAAAACGAATTATCTGCAACTAAGAATAATAATCATATATAATGTTTGTTTTGATTTGTGGCTGATGGGATTATTGTGTACTACCATGTTCATTAAACTGTGTTGATTGAATCATATGTTGTCATTCATGTTGTTTCTATTCCCCGGCTGTTTGCATACAAGCCACTGATAGTGGAAACTGTGAAGTCCACAGAGACAAATGTAACATTTGTGATTTTGGGCTATATATAAATAAACATTGATTGATTGATAGTGATTGGAGATCATTACACATACCTTCTTTCTGGCCTGAGGTAGATCTTGTAGATGTAAACGCTGCCAGGAAATGAGTTATTAAACCCAGGACAACATTTAAAAAATGTTTTCACACGGCTGAAAGTACCAAACACACCTTTATTATGAAAAAGGAGCTTCATTGGTCATAATTTAATGATCTAAATTGCAGGAACGTAAACTTTCAGGAGTTAAATTAAGGAAAGATTTTTCTGATACACCATTCCTTGGTTATCTTGCAGACTAAATAATGATCTGTACGTCATAATTTAAGACACTTCAACTTCATCTTCCCATCTTTATTAAGATCTATGAGAAAGTACACCATGAGTGGGAATCTCTTGAGGTTTGTATGTTAAACATTTATATTATTATTGATTAGGTTTAAAAGGGCATGAATAACTTCATAGCTTTTCAGTTAAACTTAGTTATCTGTTGTCACCGGCAATGTTTTTTCCAAGTAAGATAAACATGCAGAAATATATTGTCTTAACATTAATGACGCACAAGACATTTAAGCTAGACAGTAACTTTGAGAAAACCTGGAAGATGAAGATGAAACATAAGCAAGTTAAATCAAGTTATGTAGATGAATATATAGAGTAGTGGTGGAAGAAGTATCCAGATACTTTACGTATGCAACAGTACCTGTGCAACAACGTAAAAACACCACATTATAATGAAAGAAAAGTATTCCAATAAAATAAAGCCCTATTTGCCGAATCTCGCCTTTGGTAATTGTTATCTTTTTATTTTGTAGGATCTGCAACCATTATCAATTATTCGAAAAATATTCACATAAGAATCCATTGTATCACAGTTGTCAACTATTTTATTGTTTGACAACTATTTCAGTAATTGTTTAATCAGTTTGAGTAATATTTAGAGACATGATACGATTCTGACTTTTTTATTGTGAACACTTTCTTTACTTCTCTGTGGCAATGAACTAAATATATTTCATGTCAAAACAAGAGATCATGTTGGGCTTTGAAAAACACTGATGGACATTTTTCTCCATATTATGTAATGTATAAAACCAACTACGGATTATTCGTGAACATATTCAACAGTGTAATCGACAAAAATAATCGGAGATAGTTTTCAAGTGGCAGCCCTACATATTATTTAATTGAAGCATTTGTTGTATCTACTTAGGTACATTGATTCCTTAAAAATTAGGAATCACATTTAATGAGATGATGTGTAAAATCTTAATCTACAGAAGTCAAATAGATACACTTTTGCGTATGTGCGCAAGATACTGCATTTAAAATGTGTTTTTGCACCAGAGACAACTTTATGTAGCCTGAGAAGTTTTTTAAGTGCTTGCAGTTCCGACCTTTTGCAGTTTTCCCACAGATCATACGTACATAAAATGTTATTTCTGTCATGATCTGTTTATTTTCAGTTTTATTTTGAATGGTCACAGTCTGTCGGTTTCATGTTTTACTTTGAAAGGTGTGCACTCCATGTCTCATGTCTGCAGTGGCTTCCTGTCTCTGTGTTTTCCCTCCTGTCTGATTGTCTGATTGTGTTCACCTGTTGCCTGTGTTTCACCTCCATATATATTTATATAAATATATGCAATTTAAAGTATGAGAGCACTCTCATAATAACGTAACACAATCAGAGACTGAAATGGGGAATTGAAATTACGGGCCAAAAGTTGTATTTGCAAGTATTAAAAGTAAGCAGAGGACACCAAACCAACTGAGACCTGTCTGTCCGCCGCATCTGCGCACACATTGTACCACACACACACCTACACACTGTACAGGACATACCTACACACTGTACCACACACACACACACACACACACACACACACACACACACACACACACACACACACACACACACACACACACACACACACACACACACACACACACACACACACACACACACACACACACACACACACACACACACCTAAGCTCCTAAAGCATAATCAGGCTACAGCCGTTGTGTATTTTAGTATGTGAAGCACTAAATGTTCTTAGAAAAATATCGACTCTTTGTTTGTATATATCTACTAAACTAAAGCAAATAAAGAGAGTAGGTCTGTTATACTGAGTGATATTTATTTTACACACTGCTCTGCTTTCTGCAGGACCTCACAGCTGTTCTCACTGTAAACATCGCGTTGCGATGAGAGCAGTTTCTAAAATAATATCCAGGGGATGCATGCAGAGCTGTCATTGGCTGAGATAAGTCCGGCCGTGTGTCACGCCTCCACCGTTCCCGGAAATGCATCCGCGGAGGAGCCGTGGAGGAACCATCAGTGTATCCTCGGTTATAGCTCCTCCAGAGAGCCTCCTCGACGCTCGATCCTCGGTCCTCGGTGTGCATTTAGAGAAATGAGACGTCCTTCAAAATGGAGCGCTGAAATTCATTTCCGGGTCACTACCGGAGGACCGAGGAGTCGAGGAGTCGAGGAGGGGAAATTTGAGTATTGAGAAGCCTCTCCTGTCTCAGGACATCTCCACTCTCCTGACAGGAAGTACATGCACGCTAGGAATTACAAAATAAAATCGCCACAATCAGTACAGCGCCACTTTCTGAACAGGAAATGCACGCAAATACAAAATAAAATCGTAATGACACTTATTATATACATATGTAAATATGTATATAAAAATAGGGACACCTTGTATTGTTTACTCTCAGTACAGCACCACTTTCCGAACAGGAAATGCACGCTAATACAAAATAAAATTGCACTGACACACATATAGGCCTACATATATCTTCCTGGAACCCGAGGAAAAAAAGTGTCTTCCAATTTCCTTTTTTTTGTGATTTCCTACCTATTTAGGGTTAAAAAAACATCTTGCAATTTAGACTTTTTTTATTTTATTTTATTTTAAAATGTTACAGTATGTCCACTGTAGAGGACGTCGGGACCATATTAGTTTGAAAAGACAGCCAAAATTAACAGATGGACTATGTAACGTATTATGGTTATAGAGTGATATTAATACAATAATACATTCACCTTTATTTAAAACATGAATAAGTAATTGATCTGAATATTGCTTTTTATTTGGTCAATAAAAAACTAGCTTGTTTTTTGGTGAATCTTTCCAGATCTTCAAAGACTTTGTAGTCAATGTAGTGGGAAAGTACCTCATTGACTCCAGTCAGCACGGGCTGTAGGGTCATCTTGACTAGTTTTATGGATGTTATAATGTTCTCCATTTGACCTGCTCATAGAAACAAACTTGACATTCCTGAGGCAATTCTCATGTTTCATGGCTCCACTTAAAATAAAAACAACAATAAGACATACGTGCTACTCTTGGCCCACAGGGGGCCATGTCTTTCCAGCTCGTCCCTATCTGTCTCTATTTATCTATCTGTGCACTCATGGAGCATCCTGCATCTTTCCCCCCCTTCTTCTTGACCCTCTTCTATCCCAGGTGTGAAATCCTCATCTCTCTCATCATCTGAGAGCTCACAATCTTTATCTCCCTGAACTATCTGGTACAGAAAATGTCTGCTTCAGTTCCG
Source organism: Pseudochaenichthys georgianus (assembly GCF_902827115.2). Classification (NCBI taxonomy): domain Eukaryota; kingdom Metazoa; phylum Chordata; class Actinopteri; order Perciformes; family Channichthyidae; genus Pseudochaenichthys; species Pseudochaenichthys georgianus. Next base: position 13,514,434 of record NC_047511.1, on the reverse strand, counting down.
TCTCCTGCAACAATATTGAGTCATAAAGTCTATGAAGATAGTCCTGACGTCCACTAGAATGGACATTTATAAAAGGGCTGTTATTTGAAAACTTCAATTATTTAATTGCTTTCAGAACTAATTATATAGTTCCTCACATGTTAATAAACAAGAATATATATGATTTTCATGGTAAAAATGACAATTATTCAACAATATTTGACTTCTCCTCCTGCTTCTATACAATTTTGTTTTTCGTGTGCCAGCCATTTTGGATGAAAAGAAAGAGGAACTTCCCAGCATGCAATTTTAACCAATGACATATCACTGGAAAGACCAGGATGTCCTCTGTACAGCAAATCAGGGATTGATAGAGTAGCTCAAAAGAGTAAAAGGAGATGCATGTTAACAATTTTGACATTTTCAATGGGCTGGGTCCCAGGAGGATATATATATATATATATATATAAATAAATAACGACATCTTGGGATTCCTAAAGCTTTTAGTCTACTATCCCATCATTCAAGGGTGGTTTTCACTATAAATAAAAAAAGAAATTTTGGACGGACACTATAATTTACATTTTTTTTTACTATGTTCAATCTGAATTTACTTTAAAATAAAAACATCTATATTTATTCTGACACTTCTACATCCAACTCACAGGTTTATCATTGCTTTGAGAAAAAAGATTATTAATTTAACCCTTTTAGAAGTGAAGATATGGTCATTTGTTCTGGGACTGTCATTTTCGAGCCTGAGACCTGAAAAACAGGCTCAGGGCTTAACAGGTTAATACAAAAGTAAAGAGGCTCACCAGCCAAATTGTAAAACAAACTTAAAGGTGGGGTAGGTAAGTTTGAGAAACCGGCTCGAGGTCCCTAGAATTTGAAAATACACAACCGGAGAAAATCTGCCACTTCCTTACAGAGCCCCTCCTCCAACACACACGAACGGGCACATGACCAATGAGGGCACGAGATAAGTGTGTGCCCCGATGGAAGGCTGACAGGCAGGTAGGCCATCCAATCCGTTTAGCCGGCCCGGCTAAAGCGATTGGTTGTACTTTTTACAGTATTACGGCTTCTACAGATGACATTTTTTTATGGATTTTTTGTCAAAGCACTTAAGATATTCATTGCTATCGGGATGTTAAGAGTAGTGATGGCAGTTTGACACTGAAGCTTCGAACGGAGCTTCAACCCTGGACTTCCTATTCCATAGAAGCAGTGCTTCGAAGCTTGCTTCAAATCACGTGACATGTGACGTCCGAAGCAGCAACTGCTTCAAGTCACGTGAGATGTGACGTCCGAACCAGCAACTGCTTCATTTCCTGAATGAATCAACTCACTGGTTCACGGTCCATTCACGCGATTCAATGCACTGCCTCGTCTCGATTCTGACAGGTGACAGGTTGAAACAGTTTCAAACTTGAGCGCTTCAACACTTTATAACCGCTCTAAACAATGCGCAATGTGTGGGTTGTTGTTGCTGTTGAGTTGTTGTTGGCATTGCATTTGAATTGGATCATTATAGAGCAAGCCAGGAAGAAAGATAGGTCGTTATGGCTCGTGAAACACTTCGAAATGTGGAGAAGCTGTGAACAAAAAGAAAATGAGTAATATAAAATTAAAAACACTTCAATGGTCTAAGGAATAGATAGCCCAGTGGATAGAGCCGGCGGCCAGGGTGCGGCGATGTCCTCCGCGCAGCTGGTTCGAAGCCCGGAATAGTTACACTTTTAATCATTGCTTTTCAACTTTAATAACTGATAAAAGGCCCTCTCAGCCCAAAAAAAGGTCCAGCACTCTCTAGTCTCTTCTCAATAACCCAATACACACAATTATCAATCTTTAATTGCAAATAGAACATGATATTCAGTCTTAGTGTGTGTGCATCGAATATTTTTCAAGGCAAAGATACGTTAAACCCACTGCAGCCTTGCACTTCGCCAGGAGAGGTCGCTGTAACTGAAGCTTCGAGAAATGAACCTATTTCCGACACAATTGTCCAAGTGGTTCGAAGCTTCATTCAAAGCTTCATTTTGCCATCACTAGTTAAGAGCATTCCATGGAATATAACAAAAAGTGTATCTCGAGCCGGTTTCTAAAACTTACCTACCCCACCTTTAAGTAGCCTAACTAAGAACAACTTTCTTCCAAAAGAAAGTGACTAAACAGTACAACACACACAAAGGTAAACTGGAGCACATCTCCTAACAATTCACCAAAACACAGGTTACTATAGCACAGAGACAGAGACACCATGCTGCACACATGCAGAGGAGAAGGAGAGAGCGACTGCAGCCTTCCTCAGGTCCTTTATGGAGGCCCTGATTGGGGATTGGGAGCACCTAAGGGAGAGGCTGCCCTTGCAGGGAGACAATCAGGGGGAGAGAGAGAGAGACACACACACGCACACGCACACACACACACACACACACACACACACACACACACACACACACACACACACACACACACACACACACACACACACACACACAAACACCCACGCAGCACCCATTACAGCACGTAACAGTAATTATGTGAACAATGTAATAATGGAAAGACAAATTATAATCTTTTCAGTAGATTTGCACAATCTATGCCAGATGGTGGTTAAACATCTCACTAACACAATGTATGTTCATTTTCCTGTAACTATATCTTTACTCTTCTGCTGCTGGGATGTTGAAGAATAATACCACTCTCATCAAACAACAACATATCCATCACACAGGACCAGGGTCGGGAGGGTCACTTTCAATTTTTTTTAATCCGTTACATTGACTATTTACATGTCAAAAAAGGTAATCTTGTTACATGTAATCCGTTACTCCCAAAGCCTGCACACTACAGGACATAATAGCAAAGGCTCTGACGATTAGTGAGAAGAGGACAGACTTTTATTTTCTTCAGTAAAGAAATACCATTTATACTGATTCTCTTGTATCGTACACCTTTACAAGACTTCTGTTTGTTAGTTGTAAAAACCGTGGAGGATGTCATGTACAATATCTTTGGTTTTCTTGTGTACTTTAACGTGTATTACTTTCTTTGTAGTAATACAACTACAACTTTGCATTTGGCCCCTTTAATTTCTGACTGTAGGCTAGCCTGACCTGTGCCCATGCTTGTCCAAACACACAGTGTCCGTTCCTGTAGCATCACTGGTGACTCTCAATTCTGCTATTTGAGATAGATAGATTTTGAGAGGGCGACTCGGTTTCGAACTAGAGGAGATCCACATGTTTATATGTTAACTTACTGCTTTCTTTATTTAACATACTCTCTTGAAATATGTATTAGTTGTCAACACTTTTAGTATTGAGAACATATAATACCCAACATTCAACATTTCATCTTGTAGAATTCATCTGGGTTTTCAGACATCTATATTTAGAAAATGTAAAAGGACCAAGTAGCATAAAATGGAGACACTCAAGTAAAGTACACAAAATACAGCACTCGAGTAAATGTGCTTAATAACCTAACAACACTGATGATGGCCCAACTTTCGTTTCGTTTTAAATGTCTTTGGTATTGTAGGTTTCTGTAACTGAATGGTTCAATAAAACACTGCGCCCACGGGGGGAGTGAGTGGAGAGAGAGAGAGAGAGAGAGAGAGAGAGAGAGAGAGAGAGAGAGAGAGAGAGAGAGAGGAGAGAGGGAGAGAGGGAGAGAGGGAGAGAGGGAGGGGTTGAGAAAAATAGAGGAGGGGAGATCATGAGAGAGGGGAGGGGAGGACAAAGGCGGGTGTTGGGAAGCCAGGAGGAACAACATTAGCCCTCGTTTCTTCTCGTAGTTTGGAGATTTCCTCGTTTCTCTCCAGGACGTTTGGGGACGCGCAGCTCAGGACGCACCACGGGACGCACCGGAGCGCACGGTAAGAAGGCGCGCTGTCACTCGCCTTTTTAGTGACTTTGAAGGTGCCACGACGAAGTTGGGAAGGTGTTGACATGCTGAGATGTGTTTATGGGGGGGGGGGGGAGAAAAAGGGAAGAGATGGAGGAGGAAGAGAGAAAGGCAGCCAGGCGAACAGGAAGCTGTTGTCTCCTCACTATTTCCTTCTGTTGTCCGGGGAGTCCAAACTATGAAAGTAACGGAAAGTTAGAAAAAGTTAAAGACTTCTGCTGCACTTTATTTGTGTCTCTAATTGTGGGTCTTTCCAGAACTACACCAAACGGCTTTTCTTCTTCTCTTCTTCAAACTTCTGCAACACTCATTACAGGCTAGATTGATCTTTTTAACTCTCTTTTTCATACGGTCGAAGTGTCTTTTGTTGTGTCTTTGAAGCATTGTTCTGTTGTCAACACTGACTTTCATATATGTGTTCGCTTCAAATGTGAAGCTTGGAGTCTGTAGTGAGTTATAGGTGAAGAAGAAGAAGAATACATGATATGAAACTATGTACATATCAGTAAATTGCAGTTTAGCAGTGATGGCTGTTGAAGAACTTCCACAGCAGCATCATATTGCGTAATGACACATCCATATCCTGTATGAGTTGAGCAAACCCTTTTGCTGTTCAGTGTCAGACAGTGAAGTAGTTTGATGATTCTAACTTATCAGTGGCTGAAAAGAAAACATACTCTACATCTCACACTAGTGCAGAGGTGGGGAAAGTAGCCTACTCAGATGTTGTACTTGAGTAAAAGTAGAAGTAGGCTAGTGTAGGAATACTCTGTTACAAGTAAAGGTTCTGGATTCAAAAGGTTACTGAAGTAAAAGTACAAAAGTATTGGCATCAAAATGTATACTTAAAATACTCATTAAGCAGATTGGTCCATTTCAGAATAATATTTATTATAGCATTAAAGTGTTATCAAAGCTGGTAAAAGTGCAGCTAGTTTGAATGACTTTGTCTACTGCAGGGTAACTTGTGAATTGATTCCAGGTGGAACAAAGTCTGATTTAAGTGTTGATTATATTTCCCATCATTCATCCATATATGCAAAGTAATTAAAGGTATTAAATACATGTAGTGGAGTAAAAGTACACAATTTACCTCTGAATTGTAGTGGAGTATAAGTAAAAAGTAGCAAAAAATGGAAATACTTAAAGGTCCCATGTCATGCTTTTCTGGTTATTACCCATCCCCTTGTGTGTTATGAAGGTTTTTATGCATGTAAACGGTCTGCAAAGTCAAAACCCCTCAAAGTACACCCTGTAGTGAGTAAAACTCTAACACAGAAAAGACCTGTCTGTGCTGCCCCAGAACGCCTCGTTGGAGATTTCTCTTATTCCTCCTTGGTACAGTGACGTGACCATACCCAAATGGACCAATCCGTGGAGCTCCTCACACACACACACACACACACACACACACACACACACACTCTCTCAGCGGCGAAACTGTGACGCGCTGGGCGGTGGTAGTGGAGCGCTTACACTGTAGGTGCGCTGCGTTTGGGTGTGTGTGTGTGTGTGTGTGAACCCCCCCCTTCCCGCGTCCATTCGCGATGTCTCGCAGATCCCACGCAGCAAGCAGGAAATGAACCCAGCTCACACTGTCCGCTCCTCGCAGCAGCGAGCCGCGCAACGTCATGCCAACACGGCACCCAGACCCCACGTAGCATTCTCATCTGTTTGTCTTTACTGGTGTCATTTTCTGGTTGCTAACGCCATTGTAACACATAATCACTGATGTTCCGCTGTAACGGTGGTGGACTCATCAGAACAGAGTGGGCGAGCTGACCAATCAGAGCACAATTATGAAACCTGGAAATTAGCATAATAGGGCCCCTTTAAAACGTACTTGAGTAAAATAACGAAATATTGTCATCAGAATATACAATGGTGATTTAAGCTAAACAAATACCTCATCATTTATAAGTTGAATAATATTTTATAATATTATGATACTGCAAAGGAACTAAAATCAATGTAGAGGAGGAAATAATTAATGATATTTCCCTCTTAAATATAAGCAGAAAGTGAAAAATACCTAAGTAAATTGACAAAAAAAAGTTGACCTCGAGTTAACCCTATATGGCATACTGTTGCCCTCAGGCAACAAACCACTTTTTTCAACCTCACACTGGTCCTTTTTAACATATTAGAACTTAAAATAAAAAATATATGCATGTGCATGAATACGTGAAGAAGTATATTTGATTGTTTAAAGACTTATTACGTATTCATTATTTTGCTAAAACTATGTTTTTTTGTTCGTTGCTTCAGGGCAACACTGTGCCACTTAGACCACTTTTTTCCAGGCAATATCATGCAAGTGTACAAATGTGCTTAGCTGTAAAATGATAAACCTAATCAATGTTTTTACCATCTACTGATATTTACAGGAAATGGACACCAACACATTATATGGGCAGAAGGGACACGATCAGGCTGTTAGGGCTATTCCGTCTGACAGTGAGGAAAGTGAAGGTCAAGATGTCACACACACACACACACACACACACACACACACACACACACACACACACACACACACACACACACACACACACACACACACACACACACACACACGCACGCACACACAGAGACACACGCACAGACAGACACACAGACACACACACACACACACACACACACACACACACACACACACACACACACACACACACACACACACACACACACACACACACACACACGCACAGACACCAGTGGCGGAGCTGGGGGGTGGCTGGGAGTGGCCACGGCCACCCCCAGCTGAATCCTGGCCACCCTATTGGCCACCCAAAACACCCTCACCACGGGGGCCCAAACTATTTTAGAACATTAAGAAAGTTTTTCAAAGAAAAGGTGGGTGTGGTCTATGAGTGGTGGAAATGTGTCCGTTAGCTGAGCGTAGTCCATTGTAAATAATAATTGTTAAGTTTTTTTTTTACTAAGCTGACATACTGTTAATATCTATACAGGTTTTTAATTGCACTCCTTTTAGCTGACATTTAGTAAATGCAGGTACATTTTTAGCAGCTATTCATACTAAATCAGTTGTCCCTCCCCCTGGTACCAGGACCAACAGATCCACCTCTAGGGCTCCGCAGCCCTGTCCCCCCATAAGTGTTATATGTTCACAGCTCAGTGTCAGTAAATATTGTGCGGTTAGTATTGGACTACAAGATAGATGCAAGCCTGTACAGGTAGAGTTATTTAAAGCATCAATGAGTCGGTTGGGTTCTGGAAGTGTGGTTACAGTAATTGTGCTTGGTTGGCGTAGCCTGGGCCTGGTGGTGGGGCCCAATGTGATATCTTTTCATGGTGCCCAAAATCCCTGGTGTGTATGGCCAAAGGGCAGGACCTATAAACGCATTTACAACCCAATAGCATTGTGAGGCTGAACAAAAGGACGGTTTGACTATGTAAATGTAGTCTTTTAAAAAAACAAAACATTTAATGACTTTTTTTGGATAGCTTCAAGTAATGTTGTAAAATTACAACCGGGGGCCTAACAGGGTTAAGGGCTATTGTTTATTGTTATTTACTTTAAGATGTTTATTCTTAACCTATCATTTAATTAAAAAACTCTTATTTAAATGATGTGTGTGTGTCTCTGTATTCCTGATGATACACTGAGAGAATGAGCTCATAGTGCTGCTGATCACCATAACCTAAACAGTCTGTATATTACATTATACATTTGTATAATGTAAGCTTCGTTGATACTTTGCCTGCGGGAATACGAAAAAAATAGTTAGATATACTGAACATTATTTGATCTATTCCACCAATTAATCCCAAATAATGTAGAGGTGTGTTGTAGGTGCCTTAAATAACCCCTTATTTTATAGTGAGATGTGTTTTTATGGTCATATAATAGTGATTTCAATGCCACCCCAAAATGATCACTGGTTCCATCCTGGCCACCCCACTCAAAATGTCCTGGCTCCGCCACTGACAGACACACGCACAAACACACACAGACACACATTTTTAAATTGATATAATATCAGGGACCCCTAAGCTCCTTAAACACATGGTGAAACATTTGTTTCCAAAATAAAAAGTCATGCCATAGAGGGTTAATGTACTTAGTTGCTTAGCAACACTGAAAACGCAGGGGCCTAGCAAACAAATATAGGGCCCCCTTGATAAGTCTTAACTTACTAAGCTTTATACAGTGTAATGTTAAAGGCACAGCGCACATTTCAAAAACGAAATGTTTGGACATTTTAAGATTTGACCTGATGACGGCACTAGAGAGCAAACGTCAAAGCATCACCAAAGTTATTACAATTCATCCCGAGTTGAACATAAATGTATGTACTGAATTTCATGGCAATCTATCCGATAGGTGTTGGTCCTTTCACTTAGAATCATGAATGTGAACCTCGTTGTCGAAAAAAAGTCAGAGGATCACTTGAGTTTGTTGGATTTATCTTTTGGGGAATATGGCTGCTGTTTATCCAATTATTTGTTAATCTATCCAGTAGTTGTTAAGATAATTCAGTCTGAACCAAAGTGGCAAAATGAAAACACAATGAAAAATGGCTAAAACCATACGAAAAATAGAAAGAAAAAACAGTAATATAACGAACACTATTATTATTTAAAATAAAAAAAGATGAGTATTTTACTAAAGCTGAAAACATCACAAAATAAAAATAATTACTTTAATTTGAAGGAGGAATACGATAAGGTGAATATTGTATGAATAGATTGTATGAGTGTGTTACACATTGTTAATGAGACCGAGATGAATTATAAAGTTGCATTTGACTAAACATCAGCATTTAAATTCAAACTGAACAAGGACATGGACAAGAGGTCTGAAGGGTCATGTAAGGTGAATCCTTGACACCAAACTTCCTGCTAGTGCTCAAATAAAAAATCCAACTTTGTGTCCCAGCTTGAATGTGGTGTGTTGCCAAATTGATAAGAAGCTGCGTAAAAGCCTTAAAGGTCAATCAAAATGTCAGTGTTATCAGGTAAGTTGAGATGAGGAGTGTGTTTGTGGCCCCTCGAGGTCAGGTGAATTATTCAGAGGTTGATTGTTCGGGTCTTTTGGTGCGGCGCTCGGGGCTCGACACCGTATTGTGCCTTCGTGTCATACCTCATCTCACTTTTCCATTCTTTCTTTGTTAATGTTCACCATCAGTGGGGTATGTGAAGGAGGTCTTTATAGGCGACATCTCTATTCATACCTGCAGCAGGGTCACAAATCAGTTCAGTTTTCAGTTACTAAAGGCAGAATTATCTCAAAATGCTAGGTACCCCCAGTAAACTTCATCATTTACTTGCAGGCAGATTTACTGAGGAAACTGATATTAATCAGTAACCCACAGGAACAGAGTCGGTATGTTAGCTTTTGTTTGGTCAACCAAGTTAGATTGAAGTTGATTCTGTGGTATTGTGTAGGACTTTCCATTTATTTAAAGTACTATAATTAGTTTTCAGTGCTGCCCTGTATAAAAGGTGATATTTTGTCTTTTGTGGTCAAGGTAGATATAGCCGAGGCTCCAAATGAGAGGAAAAACAAGCAACAAAATAAACCAAATGGTAGAGTGCCACGGAAAACATGTGAAAATAAGATTCCTTTCTAGGAAGCCTAATCTCAAAGCCAGTTTCAGTTAGGAGAGACATTAGACATGTATTTTTGTACGAATTTGACCACTGGACTGTTTGTGTTTGTTTGCCCCAAACATCCAATGTGCCAACTGTATGTTAGTTGTAATCTATTATTAGCAAACAAAATCCCTCTTGGCTTTGTCTGTGTGTTTTGTGTTCAGTTTTTGACTGAACTCAGAACTCACCGGCTCTGTGGTTTTCTCTGTTTTTAAACTCAAGTCTCTTTTTTTCTTCTTATATCTCCTTGTTTATGGGGACCAGAGATATCACCAAGACGTTAACTTAGACATTTTAACCCGCATATGTACATTTCTCCCACTTTTGGCGTTATGCACTGGGCTAGTTCAAGTCTATTTCTGCGTTGACCATTCATTTATATGCGGCTACAGGGCCTTCAAATTATTTTCGTGTTCTTTCTGAACATGCAGTAATGGTGTATATCTACACAGAACATGTTTTAACTGCATTTTTTTGGCTTTAATCAAAATCTATCTGGCTGTCTTTAAACTGTACGCTGCATTTAACTTGCGCTGTACAATACGATCCAGGCTGAGTTTAAAGTATATCTGCTTGTTTTACAAGTGCAGCTGGAGGGGTCTCTAAAAAACACAGGTGACCTAAGATCCTGAATGCATCCTTTGTAGAAGGAGAAAGAGTACTGAGGCTGCTGCTCTGTTAAAGTGCTGCTTCTGATAATGTGTAGAACACAGTGCAAGAGTGCAGTAACACCTTATTGACCGAAACCATTGAGCATCTTTGGGCTTTCTATTCTTAATAACTCAGGCAAATCAGTAGCTTTTAGCATGCACTCTGGAATAAGTGGGTTTTCTGCAACAACTGCAAATACCTTCACCTCAGACCGAAGACCCTCAACTCAAGGTATCGGGGCAGAGTTTTTGTTTAGCTGTGGTTAGGTAAAATCCTGCTCTCAATGTATGACCTACATACAGTTCTTTTAATTGCACACAAGTATAGGACTTAACTAGAATCTAACAGTCCAAAAGTAGTTTTCTGTTTGCTTTAAATCTGTGCAGCTTCCAGTTGTTTAAGTGTCCTTAAACACTGAGCATAAGGTCATTTAAGATATTAATAGAGCTTTAGTGGATTTGACAAAATAAGCCGCAGTAGAGCTGAAAGAATCAGTTTATTAATATTCAATCAGCAAATATTTTGATATCTCTTATGCAGCTATGCATGTTTTAGTAGCTTAGTAAAAATAGCATGTTAGTTTACAATCTTTGTCTCTCCGTCTTTAATGAGCCCTGCTTTTGACATAGGTTGCTGTTGGGGGAAATTAGCAAGAAATGACTATCACTGATACTTCCTGCTATTGTCGTGTCACTGAAGCAGATTCCTGGATTGACATTTTTGAGGCAGATATGGCGAAATAACAAAGACGCCCAACTTTAAGTGTTTTGCTAAATCAACAGCAGGTGCACATTTCTGTACAAAAAGTAGGTCTGCTTGTTAATGTAGTACATTTGATTAGATAGAACATTTAAAAAATCAACCTTAGATTAAAGATTAACTTTAGGTTTTGATTCTGTGCTACTGTGCAATGTTCTCTCTCGTCTTCCTGTGTGGTATTAGTTGCATTGGGCAATGATCTGGAGCGTTCAGTAACATAAGAGGACGTACTATAAAATCCTCAAAGAGCCTGCCTGGGGAATTCTCAAGGCACTGACACCATAACGACATAACAAGGACATTTCTGTTATTTTATTATCTTTTTTAATGTATCAATGGTTTGGTCCATAAATCATGAACATTGACCAATATATAAGATCCAGTTTACTATGAGACAAGCAAAAGAAACCATTTAACCTTTTTCCAAACCATTACATTTGGCATTCCTGCTACAATTTTTTATTTTTTAAAGTTGCCGGTTCCTGTTTCTGAGTCATCACTGAATCGACTACTCTTTACAGCTCTATTTAACTCTATGGGTGGTGTATTGCTAAGTTGCTTTGAAGAATACAGTGTGCGCTGCCAGCTATTATTAGCAAGCAGCATGATAAGACAAGTACCTGTTGAGGGAGATAGAGCAGAACATTAAGGCTGGTGTATTTTTAAAAAGATGGGAGCTCTATAAAACCAAAACAGGACTTTTTATCATTTGATTTGGTGTAAAATACAAACATACACTGTTCACAGAATACACATAGAGTGGTAGGACGCTTTACCTTTTGAAGCCTGAGAAGGCCTTAAAGCTTATCTATTTGTTATTTCTGAGAGCACAAGGCCTCTCATACTAACAGCCTTTCTGCTGCAGCAACTCTTTTAAAGTTAGACTCCAAACCTCTCATATGGGATACAGTAAATACGCAATCTCCTCTACACACCTTCCTGTATTTCTCCTGTTCTGTTTGCTATTAGACAAACCAGACAGAGCGAACATGCTGAAAACGAAGCAGCTGTGTTCATTGGCTTATCTGTTACTGTAGGTTATTGTGTGATTGCAGGATCTATGGAAACTATTATGCAACTACTCATATCTTTCCCCAGTTGTTTTAAAGGTCCGATGTCATGGCCCTTTCTCCCGATCATAATTCCATTGTTGAGGTCTACTAGATTTATATTGTGCAATTTTCCAAACTCACATTGGTGTCTCATACAGCATCTCTGTATAGTATGTGTATTCACTCTCTGTCCTAAACGGCTTGTTGGAGCTCCTGCCCCCCCCTGTGAGCCCAGTGTGCTCTGATTGGTCAGCTCGCCCACTCTGTTCGTTACTTTGAGGGTTTGTGACTTTGAAGACCGTTTACATGCATAACAACCTTCATAACATACAAGGGGACGGGTAATAACCGGGAAGGCATGTCATGGGACCTTTAAGTATACTGGATGTAGCTTTGTTCAGGTCAAACAGTGGAATGCTGTGAGAACTGTTCTCTTATTTCTCATGGGGATTTGTGTATCTTTGTATTGGTGTAATTTTTGAAAAGAGCAGACATTTGTGCAAATGTCAAGTTGGATTTCAGATGGACTCTTAAGGTGGGGCTGAGCATCTTTCAAGGGAGATCAAACAAAGCTTTTATTGATGGTTACTCTTTACTGAAAGAACACACGTTGGGCCCTTAACATGTTTAAAAACATATTTTTTAACATTATCGGACTTGTATTCATATTCAAGACTCAACTTGGGTTTTTGAAGGATACACAATTATCTTAAGACGGTCTCTTATTCTACTTTATTCTAACTGTAAATCTTTATTGAATTTCCAGAAAATGTATCACATAATAATTGATATTCATATTGTGATATAAAATGACTTGCCATACATAAAGCACACACACAGGCTCACACTAAGAGGAAAATGTTGTTTCTTTTAGCAGCAAACAGGCGGTTGGTTTTGATAATAGAGCTCTGTTCAGTTTGAGAAACCAGAGATCAGTAATGGGACAAGACACCCATTCATCTGTGTGACCTCTGATCTGTTATGCCAGTCACAGGTGGCTGTCACACTGGGATACTGTTACTCACCTTTGTTTGCCTGGAATAGCATTAACTCCAGTGTTTGTTGGCTGTAAAATGTAAGTAAAAGGCAGACCGAGCAACAGACTGACAGACGGGACAGGTTGTCACAAGGCCATGACGCATCCATTGAATCCAGATTTGCTAGAGTTTCCACAACTTGATACAGAAACAGTCGTATTAATACTTTCACACTAGTAAGCTTTATCCACCACTGCCGTAACAAGATAGAAATTAGAGCATCACTTAAAACAGTGACTTCATTGTTAAAGATGCATCAGATTAGGTAAAACAACACAAAAGATACAAATCTAAAAAGGTTCTTCCAGGATGAATTAAACTCAAGTTGGAAGAGTTTTTTGGTGACATAAGTTGGAAGAAACTGGAACACACATTTATCCTCAAGGAGATGTCATTAAGGGGAGAGTGGAAAGTAAACAGCCGGGTCATTTGGCACAAAATGCACCGTCAGTGGTCCGAGTGTAATGCATTCTGGATGAGTTAACAGTGACATTATGTAGAATCCCCTTTATCATTCTGAGTACCTCGAACTTGCTTGAAATCTATTTCTTCTTACAGCTTCTTCCACTTGGACGTGCAGTAACATAAAGATTAATCTATGTATAGACAACCTCCTGTCAGGATGCTGTGGGATTTTTTGGGCTTTTTACAAGATATATCAGGCTGGAAAAAAAAAAAACATTATAGTGGAGTTTGTTTTGATCATTAAATAACATCAACTTTACCCTTTAACCTACCCTAATTAGATTCCGGTGGAAAAAGGTCCACCAACACAAGAAATACTACAACTACCAATAATAATGACTTTATTTGAGAGCTGTGTTCTCAATAACTTTTGTTTTGTCTCTGTGGTGCGTCAGCGCTGTAAAAAAGTAAAAAAGTATCAGCCAAAAATTCAGAGTGTGAAACTCCATTCCCCAACACAATCTGACATTCAAATTAAAGCCTCTTTAAATCTTCATGATGACTGCAATGAGTTTAAATGTCACCTTTTTTCCCTGTAAACACGGCTGCAGACGCCCCTCTGTGTCTCATGACTCTGTTTGGCAGAATAAACAGGCTGGTTCATTTAGACTGAATGGATAGGGGGACTGTTTGCTTTGGGCCCTTTATGGTGGGATATTGTCAAACAGTGGACATGTGTTGGGCGGTTATGTTGTGCCCACAGTCTATGGTTGTCCCCTTAAAAAGGGAAATAGTGAGTGAGAGAAGTGAAGACATAAAATCATGCAGCTCCCGCCTTCACTCGTCTGAATCGAGCAAGGTAGAGCGCACCCTCCCACCGGAACCCCAAGGCATTACCAACAGATCAACCCATACAGTCAGCAGGATACATCTATCTCTCAGAATTGACTATTCTTGTCTGTCACAGTTACAAGTGTGTGGTTGCGTTCGGATAGTTTAAAAATCAGCTCCTAAGTTCTAACCCTATCTCCTATTCCTTGACCTCTGAGTGAAACGTTACGGGGTTAAGGGATAGTGGATAGGAGAATTCAAAAGGATTTAGGAGAAGAGACTGCGGTGCTTTAGAGAATCTGAATGCACTTTCACTATCTGACGTGTTTATGATGCGCCAGCGGACGTCATTTTGTGCGTTTGCTGCTGTGGGGAAACTATGGAAACTACAGTTTTCTATACAACGAACTACAACATGGATGTTTAATAAGAACAAGCCCCCAGGAAGTGCGCCGGACTCAGATGCAAATATTTGTGCTGGCCAAACGGCGGTACTACACTTCCGTTTGCTTGCCAGGCCCGGAAACACTTTTTCCCAACATGGGGAAAGAGTGGTCTGTAAATCGTTGGATAATTTTTTTTAAACTAAATAAACTACCCAGTATGAACACTTGTATAGCCCTTATTAAAAACATTCGTTCCTCAAGTTGTAATAATGTGCTAAGAACGTTATTCTGAGAGTTATTTCCCTCTGCATTATGAACGCGCATCTAACCCACGGGACCGCGCCGCCCGGCACGTTCATGTTACGTGTCCCGACCAATCCGAGCACACTGTGCTCACAGGGAGGGTGGGGGCAGGAGCTATTGGAGCTACAACGAGCCGTTAAAGGCAGAGAGTGAAATTCAGTGAATACACGTAGTTTACAGAGATGCTGTTTGAGAAACCAATGTGAGTTGCGTTTATCTTTACCCATGGATGCACAATAAGAACGGACCCATATCGTCTTACTGCCACCCCACGGAGCTGTAATAATGGATATATTGCACATGTTTGCTGTAATTCATTATCATACTACATGGGCTGTATGATTAAATCAGGTACCGTAAATGTTGTATTAAATAAAGTTAATATTACTTATTATTATAAGTATATATATATATATATATATATATATATACACAGTGCAATCATTCTTTCATGCTAAATGAAGCTCTGTTGCTTGGATATCACTAGATCCTGTTACAGCGTAATATAAGTACATAACGATTGATGTGTACATTAGCATAATTACTAGCTAGCCGCTAGCTGCTAACTACCGCCTCGTTAATATCAAATCCATCATAACAACAAACCATTACCATGCTGTCATGAATGCACGGTGCTGTTACGTATACGCAAATTGACGTGCTTGATGTGAACGAGCATTTTGGTTAAAGTTGCGCATGCGCTATGAGGCACATACGGGTACTTCTCAGGCATGCCGGGTAATCTGTGACGTTTCACTCTCTCAAAAGTTGGGCCATTTTATCATCATGCGCTAATGAGCAACTCTCATAGGAATGAATGAGGCCCCGCCTCCCACGCTGTATCCAGTTCTTTATACATCCATAAATAAGAACGACGGACTCATCTAGAGACTCTGCACCGTGCTCTGATGCTGTTGTGTTATGCTTTATGAACAACAGAGAAACATATTCTTCATGACCAAAATTGGAATTGAAATAAAAAATGAAAGTGAAACTTATGCTCGTCACCCACTCCCTCCGGTCCACATTAATACAAATGATCCCAATACGTATGATAGTATGAAAAGATCTTAAAATAAATACAAATGTATTTATTATAAACGTTAGTCCTTAACATCTATCACTGTGTATATCACCATTCAAACATCTTTTAAAAGTTGAAGAAACCCACACAGCTCAGTGAAATGTTGACTTTATTTGATCATTTCAGTAAAAACTAACGTTCATATTTCTCTTTTTGATTATAATACTGATGAACGTTCAGAACAAAGCACTTTGGCAACTTACCACATACGTTTTAAAAAGCATAATAAGCACTGTAACTTTCATGATATAATTTCTCCGTCATAATCGATTGTTTCCGTGAACGGCCGACTGTTGTGTGACGTCAAATGCTGCGGCTGCAAGGCATTGTGGGGCAGCATGTTCTCCTCTCCTTTCGGTTAGGGAGGTCCAGTGGTTCCTAAGCCAAAGGAGGTTATAAAGGAAGTTTGAAACCTCCTTTCCTTTCATCTAGAGAATTCGAACGGCACTTATCATGGCTGCCACTGAGGGACTTCCGGGTCATTTCACTCGGTTAGGAAGGTTCCTAAGCTAAATGGACTATTCGGCCCATTCTCAAACCGCCCCCTACACCCTACCCCTACACCCTACCCCGACACCCTACCCCTCCGTTTGCACGTTCACGCGGAGGGTCCGCCATATTGAGGGCTGTTCCAAAGCAACGAGTGTGGAGGGGAAGTGGGCTATCAAGCCCTCAAACAGCGAGTCTGCAGCGGTGCTGACTTGAGACCGGTCTCTACCTGACCGGAGTCACGCTGTGTGTGTCCGTCAGGAAACACGCTGTTTACAAGTAGTTCCAGCAAACATCCACTGATAAATTGCGATGTTAACAACCTCATGATGACCTCATATGTTTTTAACTTAGGATCATACCTGTGTTTAGTCTAGAAAAAGGTAAATGGGTGCATTTTATTATAAAGTTGTGTATATTTACAGACCGTTGCAAAAACTAAGAAGCTTATAAACATCAGGTTTAAAACTAAAAGAGCTTTGAAACACAATGAAAGATGTTTGGAGTTTTATTTGAGTTATTCATTTAAACTTTTTGTCTAAGAGATGCTGATTTGAAACCGTTGATACATACAGTTACGGCATTTCCTGTTTCTGCCGAAGAGAGGGGAGGCCGTCCCAAAGCTTGCTGCTGTATTTACTCCCTCCATCTGACAGGAGGGAGCCTCGTTGAGCTGCGAGTGTGGCTACAGACGGAGTTCACTCCATCACAGAGGGGTAGGGTCGAGGGAGTGGTTTGGGATTGGGCCTTCGACTGCAGCCGAGAACTCCTCTCCTCTGAGCGGTCATTTTAAAGAGATGTCCATTAATGATGACAGGAGGCACAGCAGCCCTCTGTCTGATGGACAGATGTGTTCATGATTACTTATATATTTACTTTGATTCATTCACAGTGCGGTATAATGAGACAATAACAGGCTACTGATGCGGACACACACACACACACATATATATATAAATATATACAATTTCAGAATCAAACAGAGCACTCTCATAATAACGTAACACTATCAGAGACTGGATATATCCCCCCCCCCCTCTCCCCTCTGGTCTCTACAATGAGGAAAATAAATTACGGGCCAAAAGTTTTATTTACAAGTATTAAAAGTAAGCAGAGGACACCAAACCAACTGAGACCTGTCTGTCCGCTGCATCTACGCACACACTGTAGGGGAGACCAGGGACAGTTGCAACACGGGTCGGTTGTAACACCTTCAATATCTCCAATCACAAACAAGCTAGACGCAGGGATGGGCAACTTTGATGGTGGTGGGGGCCACATCATTGATGTACTGGCCACCAGGGGGCCGCAGATTCCATTGGAACACACACAAAAATTCCATGTGTTGTATGTAATTATTAACAAATATACTAAGTCTGACATCTTCATTGACATTTTACAATCAAAGGGAACATCCTCTAATAAGCTCACTAAACAAATATCAGTTCACAGAAATGTTATTTCATTTTTACAAGTGGCATGTTTGTATTGAACAGGTTATTAAACAGTGGAATAAAACTATTTTAAGCTATTGGAAAGCACGGAAAATGTGTGTGTATTGAACACTAACCCAGACATTAGTTGTCTAACTTGAACCTAAAACACTTGTAGCCAGTCTCTGCATTCCCTTATTCCACAATAAGGGGAATGTCAACACAGACACCTGTCAGCCCGCACTCTGCTGTTCCTCAGCGCCACTCCCCCTCCCTCCCGCTGAAATTATGAATGAAAAGCGTAGTAATCATAGATAACACGGCAGGGTCCGTGACAGTTTGTTTTCATCTGATTTCAAATAAACAAAGTCTTGGTTTTAAGAATATTAAACTTGTTTCGCCAAATTCAGATGATAAATACAACTTTGAAGCTTGTAACGGCATAATTACAAGAGGCAATTTAACGTCACAGCAGGCATAACAACAGCCGGTGTTTCTTGTGAGGGTTTCCCCGGGAAACAAACACAATACACACAAATGCGTCACAGATTATTTTGCGGTATTTGAAATCATGTACGCAGCTCGCGACGTAACTAGGAGTCTAGTGGACGGTATTAAAACTACAAGTAAAACAAATTTAAAAAAAAAATATTTATTTTTTTTACATTTTTTTTAATATTTATTACGTTGTTTATAAATTAATCTGAGGGCCGCAAAAAGAGGAGGTGGGGGCCGCCATTTGCCCATCCCTGAGCGAGAGTGATGAAACTCACTCTGCACATGCGCAGTTAGATGGTAAGATCGCTGAGAAAAAAAGGAGCCACATTTGAATTTCTCGGGGTAAAATATTAACTACAATTATATGATGTATTTTTTGGATACTGTCTTTAGTTCACATTTCTAGGAATCCAAACTAGTATTATTAGAATCACTGTTTTGTAAGCTACACATATAGCTAAATATGGGTCAAGCTAGCAATCAGGCAGGTTCACAGGGGGTTGAAGCAAGACTGGTGGTCCTGGGACGGTTGTAACATAGCACATTTACAATGATGGCTCATTTGCTTGAATGATCAATTGTTCATTCAAGCATACCATTGTATTGTTGATTGGTGTGCATTGTCCCTGTACAAATAAACAGAATCAAATACTGTACATTAGGCCTAAAGTGTGTGTGTGTGTGTGTGTGTGTGTGTGTGTGTGTGTGTGTGTGTGTGTGTGTGTGTGTGTGTGTGTGTGTGTGTGTGTGTGTGTGTGTGTGTGTGTGTGTGTGTGTGTGTGTGTGTGTGGGTGTGTGTGTGTGTGTGTGTGTGTGTGTGTGTGTGTGTGTGTGTGTGTGTGTGTGTGTGTGTGTTTACAGTATGCCAAATGTCAGAAAGAGGAAGACAGACAGGGGAGTGCCACTTGCGCTGCTGCAGAGGGCCTCAACTGAAGTTGAGAAGGGCAAATCATTCAGGGAAGTAGCAAAGTCCCTGGATATATGCCATGTCACCCTGTACCGGTTCCATACAAAGAGGCTGAGGTTAGAGAGTCAGGGATCACAAACACCCCCTAGAGTAGGCTACTGGACACCAAAGAAGGTGTTCTCAACAGAGCAGATGCTTTTGAGAGACTACCTGATGGAGGCAGCTGATTTATATTATGGTCTCAGCTCAAAGGAGGTAGGTATAGTAGAAGCACCTCTCAGAGAACAGTTTAATCCTTCACAGAGGATGATGCTGTGTGTGTTATCTGTTATCCTGTTCATTGTTTGTTGGAGGATGTGTGAAACCCCATTCAAATCTTGTTGCCTTAGAATTTGACAGCTTTCCCTATTTGTTGTCATGCAGTGTGAAAAAAGGTAACCGTTATTAACATGTTACAACCGTGCCTGGCATGTGCTACAACTGTACCTGTACACAAGGACAGTTGTAACAGTTGAGTTTAAAAAAAAAAATACATTTTCCAACCTGTACTTATTTCATAAAAACATGTTAAATACATTGTTTCAGTAGCTGACATATTGATAATGTATAATATAGCAAAATGGCTATCCTATTGTAAATGTTTTTTTACTTATTGGGGAAAAGCCCAAAAAGTGTTGCAACTGTCCCTGGTCTCCCCGACCACACACACCTACACCACACACACGCACATACAGCTCCTAAAATAGGCTACAGCCGTTGTGTATTTTATTGTGAAGCACAAAATGGTTTTAGAAAAATATCGACTCTTTGTTTGTAGATATCTACTAAACTAAAGCATACAAATACAGAGAGTAATGTAGGCCTGTTATACTGAGTGATATATTATACACACTGCTCTGCTTTCTGCACGGACCTCACAGCTGTTCTCACTGTAAACATCGCGTCGCGATGAAAGCAGTTAATAAAATAATATCCAGGGGATGCATGCAGAGCTGTCATTGGCTGAGATAAGTCCGGCCGTGCGTCACGACTCTTTGAAACATCTCTTTTCCCGGAAATGCATCTACGAAGGAGCCGTGGAGGAGCCATCAGTGTATCCTCGGTTATAGCTCCTCCAGAGAGCCTCCTCGACGCTCAATCCTCGGTCCTCGAAGTGCATTTAGAGAAATGAGATGTCCTTCAACATGGCGCGCTGAAATTCATTTCCGGGTCACTACCGGAGGACCGAAGAGTCGAGGAGGGGGATTTGATGAAATGAGAAAGGGCCTTTATTTAGTTGTGTTCATTTGTTTGCATGTCAGTGAACACAAAACCCCCCAAACACCTGGGGGAACATGTGGACACAGAGTTAAACACACACAAATGTAGCAGACAAAGCACACTCTGTCGTGTGTGTGTGTTTTCTACAGCCTTGTCATTCCTGTAAGAACTCACACATTCTTCAACAAACACATGTGGTTGATACTTAGTTTAAGCGTTGACGTCACCTTGGTAGCGTTTAAAATCTACCACTTCCTGTCCGGCAAACCTCAACATTGGCAGAGGGCACACACACACACACACACACACGCACACGCACACGCACACACACGTACACATCATCATTTGTACTCAATTAAGTCCTTTTCTCTACTGAATGCTGTTAAACAAAAAGTTTTTTTCTCGTAACATATATCTGTATTTTGTTTCAACGTACAGTATATTTGCAAAGGTTACAGTAAGAGTACAAAAATATTCCTGTTCCTTAACAAAATGGTAGAAACACCACAGAATATATATAATATAAGATATATCCCATTACAAGCAAAAGGCCTGAATTCAAAGTGTTGCTTAAGTAAAAGTAAAATGTTATTAGGAAAAGTCCCTTTAAGTACCCATAATGCAGAGAGGGTCCGGAGTTTAATTGTTGTATTAGTTATATGATCTGTTTTTATGTGTAACCAATGTTTGCCCAATTCTAAATACTTCCAAATACCTCAAATACCTGAGAGTGAATAGTTTATAGCATAGCAGAGTAAACAAGTACACAATTTACCTTTTTGGTTGTATGAAGTGGCAGAAAATTAAAGTGATTTATTGAAGTACTAGACTACATTGTACTAAAGTACGGTTCATGATTAAACAAAGTTACTTTCCACCACATAGTTTGCAACCCCAGAGAACCTTGTTTGGAACCATTGGCTTGGAACCGTTTTAGATTCAGCTTCTATGCTGATAAAGAGCCTTGGTGTGAAGCTCACTGTAACTACAGGATCTTATGATTGTTAGCTTAGTGTGTCAGGGCTGTGAGAGGGAAGCCACTAAAATAACTGCAACAGGCAGCAGCCACTTTTGGGTCTCGCCATCACTCAGTGAGACAGACGGCAGGGCCAGACTTGGCTCTTGATTTTGAGCTCTTACTGTCAGAAGGAGCAGATATCTGAACGATGTCTGCCCTGAGAGAGGAGCCTCCCTCTGAGTCACTCTGCCCTACATGGGAAAAACATTAAGAGGCTGGAGGGCTGATGCAAAGCTGAAGTAAGAGCTTTTGTATCCAAAAGTGGGAAAGGAAGGCAGATGAATAGCCATGTATCGGAGTTGATGTAAACTGGACTTCAAAACAATGTTGAGGCTTTCCTTCCTCTTTTCATCTTTAGACATTTGTTGATTCCTTGTGGCTGTTTGTTCAGCATGTTCCCTAAATATACACACTTGTGTTTCAAAGGCATAAACTGTATATAAAAGTAGACATAATCACTGAGACATCACCAGTTTGGTGTTCTATCTTCTTAAAGTTTGGGGCGAAGTATAACCAAATACTAATCAAGATTATTTTAAGCAACCAAAATGTTATTAAAAACTTCCATTAATGGACAACACGGAAGGGTTGCATTTCTTAGACGACAATGTGGACAACACCCAACCAGAATAACGCTGTAGTTTTAAACTGTAAATGTTAAGGTAGCCACGCACTAAAGTTTTCCCTGATTTATTGTCTATTTTTCTCTGAAGTGGGGCAACATTTACTAAATAAACATTATGCTGTGTTGAAGAAGTCCTGAAGCAAGTGATTGGAACTCATCACCACTGACAGATCACCTTTAACACTCAACCATCTAGGTTTAAAGGAGACCATGTACTTTGAGATATATATAAAATATCTCTTATCATTTACTAAACTTTTCCAGTCTTGAATAAAATGTATTTCTTTGAAAATATTGTTGCAACCTAAGAGCTCCATTAACTGTTGTTTAAAAGGCCATGGCAATGAATATCATAATAGAAAAGCATTATGGAAAACATTTCCTGCTGGCAGCTGCTGGGCATTAAGTCATTCTTATCTCAACAGGGATGATGTTTACACTCTCCAGTTTTCAGGAGAGAGTGTGTGTGTGTGTGTGTGTGTGTGTGTGTGTGTGTGTGTGTGTGTGTGTGTGTGTGTGTGTGTGTGTGTGGTGTGTGTGTGTGTGTGTGTGTGTGTGTGTGTGTGTGTGTGTGTGTGTGTGTGTGTGTGTGTGTGTGGTGTGTGTGTGTGTGTGTGTGTGGTGTGTGTGTGTGTGTGTGTGTGTGTGTGTGTGTGTGTGGTGTGTGTGTGTGTGTGTGTGTGTGTGTGTGTGTGTGTGTGTGTGTGTGTGTGTGTGTGTGTGTGTGTGTGTGTGTTGAAGATATGAGATGACTCAGATATATCCTTAAGTTTCCTCACAATGTAACAGCTGTCTCTCCTTCACAGACCAGTATGATGGAGAGATAGCAGTAGGAAGAAGAGAAGATGTCTTTTTTTGGCATGGACTGTATCAAGAAAAAAGAGCAAGGTAAGCCTTAACTGCATGGATTTTAATTATCATTATGGTTACTATTATATCCTTGACTTTTGAAACAGCAATCCCTTCAGGACAGTAGTTGTGTACTTGTTAATGTTACAACAAGAATTTTATCAGCAAATGTAGATGCCCAGTCACTACAGTGAGGCTATTATGTTAAGATAATTATTAAGGATTCGAATAAAGTGCTTAGAAAAAAAGGACACCATTTTGATGACAACTCAGCAAATCCTTCTGCTGAGGAAGTTCATGTGATGGGACACGCTTAGGGTAATGGTTCCTAACCTTTTTCTTTGTCCTAAAGGAACTCCTCTTCTAACATTTAGTAAACTGAAGACAGCTAAGTGACATAACAATAACAGTAAAGACCAACTAAGTACACAATTAATCAATTTTGTATATTGTTCATTGGACGAATTTTCTAGCAAAGTATTCTCCTACAATCTTACATCAGAGGTGTTACTTTTTGGGATGGATTTTTTTATTGAAAAAATCATTCATAATAAGTACAAGACAGTATCCTTCTTTTTGACTTTTCCTCTTTCTGATGCCTAGCCATTGTTCTATAAGCTCTTTCTTTTTTAAACTGTATTTTAATGCAGGATGAGGCTGTATATCAGAGGTGGTTGGCTGTTTGAATGTAACAGATTGTGTTCAGTGTACACCTTGTCGTAAAGTGCATACTTTATAGTGTATAGAGTAAAACATGCTGTTATTTGAGATCAGTATTTGAAACCAGTGTGTAACATAGCAAACTTTGTGGTCTCTTCATGGCGAGACTAAGCTGCCCTACCACTG
The DNA here is from genome assembly GCF_902827115.2 of Pseudochaenichthys georgianus. Taxonomy (NCBI): domain Eukaryota; kingdom Metazoa; phylum Chordata; class Actinopteri; order Perciformes; family Channichthyidae; genus Pseudochaenichthys; species Pseudochaenichthys georgianus. The sequence goes on along the minus strand of NC_047511.1, from coordinate 13,490,485 downwards.
CTGGGGTTTAAAGTTTGGCTCACATTATAAACCTATGAAATGAAAATTAATGTCAATTAATAACGGTTTCCCTGTCTTTTCAAATCAGAGCTGGAGAGGAAGCTCCGCGCCAACGACCGCGAGTACAACCTCCCCTTTAAGTATGCAGTAAGTATTGCAATGTTGATACGTGTGTGTTGTTGCTGCGTCTTTCACTCACATTATTCATCAATGTGAGTCTCTATTGTCCTCTACAAATGCTTTTTTATAGAGAAGGGGGATGTACAGCAGATGCAGCCCTCTTACATTATGAAAATACTGTTTACCATTTATCAGGTACAAATATTTAGCAGAGAAACTCTCCTTTGGGGTGTGTCTTGCTGCTCAAGTGTCTGGATGTTATCAGGAGCCTGGATGTCAGCCAGAGTCTAAGTCCCCTCAGTCTGCTCTCAGTGTTGATGCAGTCAAGGTCAAAGTAGTTTTAAAAAAGAAAAGAAAAAGGTGGATAACTTATTTTAGCATTGTTAACGTGCATTGTGGTGTTTTCTTATTTAAAATAAAAGTAAAAAAGTGAGTTATGTAGAAGATAAAAGAGTGAGATGAGAAGTAAAGGCTAAAATAAATATAACTTAGAACTATGGTCCAAATAAATAGTTCCCTATCATACATATATACAGTGTAGATACTGTATATGCCGCACAATACAATGCATTTAAAAACTCTATCAAACAGAGCAGCGCTGAAATTGTAAAACAGTAGGGCACAAGTAGTCTGAGTATAGCACCCTGATCTCACCAGAATGCGTGACTCCACCACGACTCCTTAACACCGCATTGCGTGGTGGAGTCACGAACGTTGCTACATTTACGTGTCGGCACCACACAAACAACCCCAATGTAAAGTTGTAAAGTTAATGTTTCTTTTATTATCTTTTACTGTTTTTAAATGCCTTTATCTGAATGTCTTTCATTTTTGTAAAGCACCTTGAATTGCCTGGTGCTGAAAGGTGCTATATAAATAAACTTGCCTCGCCTTGCCTAAAGTGAATGAGGCTCCTTTGTCGTGGTGCACACACGCATTTCCTCAACGTCCAGCAGTGAGCTTTTATTCTATAAAACGTTTTTAAAATCTACTTTATTATAAAGTACATCACATAGATGCATACATTTTAGTATTCATATACAGGGATACATGTAAATCTATAAAAAAACAAAGAATATGAAACTGACAAACCTAAAAAAAGGAACATTGAAAGTTGAAACGGTCAATGGAAAAAGTAAAGCAAATTAGAATTGCATACTATTATGAAGTAATACAATTAAAATAAATATTCAATTTTACTTTACATTTTTTCTGTTCAATCTTTCACTGGATAAACCTTGTGGAAATACCAAACACTCTTCCGGCGTGTGTATTTAAGCAGGAACAAAATCTCTAGCCTGTGGGCGTTGTTGTTATTAGTAAAGACGCATGGTGACATACTGACATGGGAGTCACGGTCCGGACGGTTAGGAGCAGCCTCCTGATAAGATCCACCTGGCACAAAGCAAAAGCCTTCCACTGAAAACTTCTCTTATGAAGTTTAACTCAAGGATTTTAAACAAAACAGAAATTAGAAATATCCAGTTACGTTTTATTTCAGGTAAACAGAGCTTTAACCCAGAAATGTCTAACATGGGGAGCGTGGGTAATACTAAATGGTTTCTTGTTGGATATTTTCTGAAGATCCCTCACATGCTTGGTGCTTTTGTTAAAAGAACCTCTGAAGAAATCTTAGCAGAGGCTCATACATACAGAGAGAGGTTTGTTTTTAATTGTATTTCCCCCCTAGAAGAATGTCTAGGAAATACTCATCCAAGAAATGTATGTTAAACTTTTACTCTAACACTTTTTTGTCTGTTATTTGCCTCATTATTGTCGTTAATCTCAGTTTTTTTTAAATATCATGTTTAAAAGCAGTATGTGTGTAGTCATATGTGAAGAAAGTATATTTGACATCAAGGTAACACTACTGTGACCTACAGTAAGGTTGGGCTTCTATTTCTTCTATGTTGTTGATTGGGAGGTAGTGCATTCAAAATGGTTTTCCGGCCACATGTCTGTCTGCTAACCTCCAGACATAATATTTTGGCCTTTGAATGTCCAGACCAGAATCATAGGCAAATATTTGTTCAAGCCATAAATGTAATTATCCACCAGGCTTCTATCATCCCGGATACAAAGAGCGAGATTTCCATAATACGGTTTTATAGATACATATAAACCATGTCCACAGAATGATATTAAAAAGATAGTTTTTTCAGAAATTCAGCAGAAGCTCTCTAAAATGACTAACTAATTCACAAAATGTGTCATTCCATTTAATAGTTTATTTGAATAGGGACAATGCACATTAATGAACACTTAAGACAGATAATGCTTTAAGTGTAAATATGCCGGATTTTAGCTTTGAGCTAATTTCCATCCGTAGTCCCTGACATACAACATAAGAACATGACATTTATAAACATAGCAAAAATAAATACATGATATGCAAAAAGAGCAAGAGCATCAAACACAAGCATTTACCACATGGTAGTACAATATAACAGCAACAACATGTAAAGTGCAAGAGAAGATACAAGAGCTACATCAAGTGCAAGAGGAGATACCCCTGTGTGAAAGTGCATTTAGAGGTGATTGCACGTCTGTTTGTTTCTCAACCATTCTTTGAGTTGACCTTTCAAATTGAGAGTGGGACAATCCGTATCTCATTTAATGGAGAGGACATTTTGTCCAAAAGTGGTCCGTCTACGATGGACTTCACAGTCTCCTCTGGTTTCTGACCTAGTGCAGCGTCCAGTGTGTTTTGTGTGGATGAATTCCTCTAAGGGGGGGGGGGCAGTCCATGTAAACATTTATAAAAAAAAACACATACTTTTAAAAGACTTAAAATGGTCAAAACTTAAGAAATTGTGTTTTTCAAGATTGGTACAGTGGTATGAATAAGGCTTTCTGTCAAACACCTTGATAGCTCTCTTGTACAGTTGTTCTATTTGTTTCAGGTTTGTGGCACAAGCAAACGACCAGTTTGTAAAACAGTATTCAATGTGAGATAGAATCATACAGTGGAGGTATGACTTTGCAGCATTGACAGTTAAGAAAGGTCTGATTTGTTTAAAATGTTGCAAGTTGAATTTAACGGTATTGGATACTTTCTTAATATGTTTCTTAAGTTCGAGTCCAGTATGACTCCAAGATACTTGAAGTGGTAGACTAGTTCTAATTCCGCTCCGTTTAAAAACACGTTGGATCCTTCGTCGTTTAATGAACATCATGCATACTGTTTTTTTTACGTTTAACTGTAAGCAAATGTTGTTCAGCCAGTGTTGAACCTTGTCCAAAGCTTTTGAGAGACAAGATGAGATTATTTCTGTATTTTTCCTGTGTATAAAGATGACCGCATCATCGGCATACATTTGTACATTCAAATCTGGACATACATTAGGAAAGTCATTAATGTACAGTAATGGTCCAAGAATGGAACCTTGTGGAACCCCAACAGGGTTGACAAGGTAGGGGGATTTGGCACCGTTGACCAGAACACACTGTTTTCTGTTCGATAAGTAAGACCAATGTATAGAAACTTCAGAAAAATTGAAATAAGTCAGCTTGGTAAGGAGCACTTGGTGGTCAACAGTGTCAAAAGCCTTCCTGAGATCAAGGAAGACAGCACCTACATATGGGCTTGTGTCCAACATACATTTAACCTTTTCCACAAAGACACAGTTAGCTGTCTCAGTGGAGTGGTGAGCACGAAAACCAAACTGCATTGGGTGGAGTGGAGCGAAGCCTTTGTCTAAATGTTTGGTGATTAGTTTTGACACCCATTTCTCAGCTATCTTAGAGACTCATGGGAGGATGCTGATTGGTCTGTAATTGGAAATTATTGCCTTATCCCCAGATTTAAAGATCAGTGTCACCGTGGCCACCTTCCAGGATGATGGAACTTCCCTCGTGCTGATAGATTGATTCACTAGCATAGTAATTGGTTTTATTAGACCGTCGATATTTGTCTTTATAAAGTTGGTGTCTAAATCATCTGCATCCCTAGCCTTAGAACCTCTTAACCCTGAGATTATACTTTTTAACTCAACCTCTGTGATTTCCTCCTGGTTAAAAACGGGGTGTGTATCCACAGTCGGGCTAGGTGAGACCTCAGATGGTGGGAAAAGCTTCGTAATGTCCAGAGCACTATTTATGAAATACTCATTGAGAGAGTTGGCCAATACAGCCGGGTCTTTTATCAGGGCATCATTGATTATGAATTCTAAAACATTATTTTGGTATGTTTACCTAATTATTTAAGTATTATTATTATTTATTTAAATATTTAAGGTTTGCCAAACTTTTTTACCGTTACCTTTTGCACCTTCAATTATATTGATGAAGAAGTTCGCTTTGGCCTGTCTTATTGTTTGTGTTACCTTGTTACGAGCATGAGTGCATTTCTGTCTATCAGTCTGGATTTCAAGCTCTGCTTTAATAGTTGGTCTCTAGATTTCATTACATTCCTGCATTGTAGATTTAGCCAGGGAAGATGATGTTCCTTCCTGTCCCTAAGGCACCCTCTTCTTGAGAAGGAAGACATTGTATAATTAATTTTAGATATAAACAGATCACTGTTTTCACCAATATCTTCAGAGGACAGAGTGTCCCCCCAATCAATCATTTCCACTGCATCCATAAAACGTTGTTGCAGGTTTTTGGGGATGAAGCGAGAACCCAAGGCAGGGGTTTTAGGTGTAGCCATCAACCTTTGTGAGTTTCCTGGTAAAAAGAATACGATTATGGTCTGAAAGACCAGTCAGGAAGTTGTAGGTTCTATTTCGTCCCTACTGACCGCCAGAGGCGGTGCTTTAGCACTGGATATGTCCATCGCGGGCATGCGCAGCTCGAGTACCAATAACAACAAAGTCACCTGTGACCCACGTGACACCGGCTATATCCGCCGGTATTGTCAGAGGACCTCCTCCTTTTCATCTTCTCGCTGCGCGAGGGTACCGTGGCTACGTTTTCGTAGCCTACAGCGTTCAGGTTTGAGCGTTTGATCGGAGGGATTTCTCTGCAAACAGCTGGCCGCGTGAAGCTTCGCGACTGACAGTCGGGGCTACGGGTCGTTAAGGCCCTGACACACCAAGCAGTCACCAGAGGACTAGCCGACGCTGAAGTCGGCTGTTGCCTGGCCGTGTTCTCCTGCGTTTTGGCCATGTGTCGCACGGGAACACACCGCACCGACTTCAGTGCGTGAGTGGCAATAACTCTCCTTACCAGCAGGCGGCGGTAGTGTGTATTCGTCATTCAAAAGAGGCAACAACCGGAAGACAGAGAAGAAGAAGAGTATCTTTTCTCCGTAATATCATACAGAGCTGGCCTCTCCTGGATCAAGGTGATGAGCAGGTCTTCGTTTGCATCATTCCAGATCGCCATGATGAGATGAAAATGAATAGCAGTCTGTGTGTGCCTTCTTAAATCGTTTGTTTACGTCCCTCACTTCCGCTTCGCTTCTCATGCACTGATTTGCTAGCTGAACAGCCAATCAGAGTGATTATTTGGTCCGACTGCCAGACCCGATGCATGGCCGATTCAACATGTTGAATCGGCCATGCATCGGGTCTGGCAGTCCAAATAAAGCGTGTCACGGTCGACGGTGCGGGACACACCAACCTGACTACGGCGCCGCGAATGCCCGACAGCCTCTGACGGCCTCTGACTCCCAAAATCGGGTTGGTGTGTCAGGGCCTTTAGACGCGTCCTCCAGGAGCTGCGCCGGCTGTGCAGAGCCGCGACAGACAGGTTGGTGTCAGCTTGTTGCTAGTGATGGCTGTGTTTCCACACCCGCTCCCAGCCAAGTTGTCCTGATTACCGTCTGATTGTTTGTGGCTTAGACTTTCTGGTGACGACAGTGTTCCGCTTCCTCTCCCATAAAGTTGCCCTTATGCTCTTCTGAAAGTTCTGCTTGTGGCGTTGTGCCCGAGCTATCATTAGCATTTGAGTCCCAGCTTTGGCTGCGTCCCTCATTCGATTTAGTATGGAAAGCCAAGAGTGTCATACTTCAAACCCGTTTTTCGTTTAGATGCAGAAAGTAAGGTAAGTACTTTCTATTTCCTAGAAGCTATTATCTGGTCTTAACATTTGTGTTCTGACTTGGTCGCTTGGTTGTTAGCAGCAGCCGCTTGGCTAACACCTTGCTGTTGAGCTTAACTATTAACTCAGGGCAGTGCTCCCGCTCCCTGTAGCATAGGGTTTGATTGCAGTAGCGCTAGTTCGTTGTATTACTGCTCCTAGTACTAGACTCCTAGCACTAGGATGTTCTGCAGAGAACATCTTCACGGCGGGTGCTGTGTGCTCGGCATGTGCGGTTACTACTGTAACCAGACACGGTTCTATGCGGGCTGTTCTCTTTCTTAGAAGCTAATTATCTGGTCTTAACATTGTGTTCTGACTTGGTTGCTTGATTGTTAGCAGCAGCCGCTTGGCTAACACCTTGCATGTACGGTTAAGCTTCATTATTTAACTCAGCCGGTGAGGGCAGTGCTCTCGCTGCTGCTCCCGGTAGACGCATGGTATAGTTGCAGTAGCGCTATATCGTGGTATTTACTGCTCCTAGTACTAGACTCCTAGCACTAGGACGATATGCAGAGAACAATCTTCACTGTGTGCTGTGTGCTCTGCATGTATGGCCATTAAGGAGGATTTCATCCTCCCAATATTATATTGTCTAGTGGGCAGCCGTTGGCTGACACTTTTAGGCACCGGCCACAGTTACTATTGTAACTAAGGTTCTAAGCCGTAAGTACTGGCCATAATTACTACTGTAACTACGGTTCCAAGCTGTGTAAGTACTGGCCATAGTTAATACTGTAACTACGGGGTTAAGCCGTAAGTACTGGCCATAGTTACTACTGTAACTACGGTTCCAAGCTGTGTAAGTACTGGCCATAGTTAATACTGTAACTACGGGGTTAAGCCGTAAGTACTGGCCATAGTTACTACTGTAACTACGGTTCCAAGCCGTGCACGTACTGGCCATAGGCAATACCGTAACTACGGCTCTATGCCGTGTAAGTACTGGCCATAGTTACTACTGTAACTACGGTTCTAAACCATGCAAGTACTGGCCAGAGTTACTACTGTAACTACGGGTCTATGCTGTGTAAGTATCCAAGCCGTGCAAGTACTGGCCAGAGTTACGACTGTAACTACGGTTCTAAGCCGTGTAAGTACTGGCCATAGTTACTACTGTAACTACGGTTAGATGCCGTGTGAGCCCTGGCCATGGTTACTGCTGTAACTACGGCTCTGTGCTATTCTATTCTTTAGAAGCTAGTTATCTGGTCTTAAACATGTGTGTTATTTGACTTGATCTCGCTTGATCGTTAGCAGCAGCCGCTCGGCTAATGTCTTGCGTATACTGTTAGCTTCTTTATTTTACCCAGTTAGGTGAAGGCAGTGCTCTCGCTCCCGCTCCCTCTACCGGTAATGCGGATGTAGCTACATCCCTTTTTCTGTTCGGCGAGTAGTAGCACCGCCCTACTCTTCCCGTTCAGCAGGTAGCCGGTGAAGGCTGTGTTCCCGCACCCGCTCCCGGTTACACTGCATCTGGCATTCGTCTCTAACTCAACCAGTGAAGGCAGTTCTCGCCCCCGCTCCTGGTGGACGCCAAACCGCCTTGTTTTTTCTGTTAAGCAGGTAGCTGGTGAAGGCTGTGTTCCCGCACCCGCTCCCGGTTACGCTGCATCTGGCATTCGTCTCTAACTCGACCAGTGAAGGCAGTGTTCTCGCCCCCGATCCTGGTAGACGCGGAACTGCCTTGTTTCTCCGTTAAGCAGGTAGCCGGTGAAGGCTGTGTTCCCGCACCCGCTCCCGGTTACACTGCATCTGGCATTCGTCTCTAACTCAACCAGTGAAGGCAGTTCTCGCCCCCGCTCCTGGTAGACGCCAAACTGCCTTGTTTTTCTGTTAAGCAGGTAGCTGGTGAAGGCTGTGTTCCCGCACCCGCTCCCGGTTACACTGCATCTGGCATTCGTCTCTAACTCAACCAGTGAAGGCAGTTCTCGCCCCCGCTCCTGGTAGACGCCAAACTGCCTTGTTTTTCTGTTCAGCAGGTAGCTGGTGAAGGCTGTGTTCCCGCACCCGCTCCCGGTTACACTGCATCTGGCATTCGTCTCTACCTCAACCAGTGAAGGCAGCTCTTGCCCCCGCTCCTGGTAGACGCCAAACTGCCTTGTTTTTTCTGTTAAGCAGGTAGCTGGTGAAGGCTGTGTTCCCGCACCCGCTCCCGGTTACGCTGCATCTGGCATTCGTCTCTAACTCAACCAGTGAAGGCAGTGTTCTCGCCCCCGCTCCTGGTAGACGCTAAACTGCCTTGTTTATTCTGTTAAGCAGGTAGCTGGTGAAGGCTGTGTTCCCGCACCCTCTCCCGGTTACGCTGCATCTGGCATTCGTCTTAATTTAACCAGTGAAGGCAGTGTTCTCGCCCCCGCTCCTGGTAGACGCTAAACTGCCTGGTTCCGTTAAGCAGGTAGCTGGTGAAGGCTGTGTTCCCGCACCCGCTCCCGGTTACGCTGCATCTGGCACTCGCCTCTAGCTCAGCCAGTGAAGGCAGTGTTTTCGCCCCCGCTCTTGGTAAACTGCCTTATTTACTAATCCAGCTAGGTGAAGGCAGTGATCTCGCTCCCGCTCCCTCTGCCGTAACGTGGGTGTGATTACATCCCTCTTTCTGTTCGGCGAGTAGCAGCAACGCTCTACTCGTTCCATTAAGCAGGTAGCTGGTGAAGGCTGTGTTCCCGCACCCGCTCCTGGCTACGCTGCATCTGGCTACCTACAGAATGGTTCATTCATGTAGCGCCTGTAGGGTTTCTCTTGAGCCCGAGGACGGCCACGACCACTGCCCCTCCTGCCTCGGCCGCTTCTGGCGGTCAGTGGGGACGAAATTCGAGCATCTGAGGGAGGTTCTCACGGTAAACGCCTGCATGAGCTGTAGCTGCATGCCTCGGGTGCTCAGAGTGGCTCGAATCACTGAGGTGGAACGTCTGGCAGCAGCCAACAGACACCTCTCCTTGTCACGTACTCCTCCAGATCAGTTTTCGGCCGTTCCCGGCGACTTGAGGGAGCGATGGCTTTGTGTGCTCCCCCCCCCCAATAGAAGGACTAGAAATAGGCTGTCCTCTAAAGTGGATCGGCTAGCTGCCGATAGGGGCATGATGAAGTCGCCTCTTGGCCCTTCAGCCTGGGCCCGGTGTAGGGGCTGCTAGCGCCCCTCCTTCGGTTGGCACCCCTCCTTCGGCTGACGCACCTCCTCCGGTTGACGGAGAGTCCTCCGTCGCGTACCAGTCGAGCCAGGGGAGCTGTTTAGATCAGCTGCCCTGGAGGCACTGGAGTGTGCCGCCCAAGCTAGGCAGACCAGGCAGCAGCACTCGGGTCCTCGCAGACCTGTGCCCACTCCCAGCAGGCCCAGGGGCCGCTCTAGCAGCCGCCCTCAGCCGCTGGATTACAGGGGTGGTCTGCAGAGGTCTTAGCGGCCCACTCAACCGCCTCCCAATGACTTTCGTGCCCCATGTCACCCGCCTTCCAGGCGGCCTCGTGCCCCAGAGCCCTACCGGAACCCCCCCAAGAGGCTCCAGGGTCCGGGGGGCTGGGCTCTGAAATCCCGGGGGTGGTCGGCGGCTGCTTTCCCAGCAGCAGCTCAGTTTCTGGGCAGTCTGTACTTCCGTCCCTTGGGTGGTTTTCACCTTAACCCAGGGGTACGGACCGCAGCTCCGGCCCCTAGCCTTCGGCTGGGTCTAATTGACAGTCGTCAGCGATCCGGCAGGGGCCCTACCTCTGGGCCAAGAGTTGTCCGTCCTTTTGTCCAAGGACGCAATCAACCCAGTAAGACCCTCTGCTTAGCCAGGGGGTTCTACTCGGCATACTTTCTCGTGAGCAAGAAAGTCGGCGGATTTCGCCCGATCTTGGACCTCAGAGGAATCAACAGATTCCTGAAGGTGCTGCCATTCTATATGCTGACTACTGCATACGCACAGGTGGAGTGGTTCCCAACCGAGGGATGCCTACTTCCACGTGGGCCGGGCAAGAGGGTGCCTTATATTCAGTTCCTCCGGCCCTTGGGCAGACTGGCAGCTGCCTCGGCCGCTGGGCCCTTAGGCCCGCTGTCGTTGTGCCCCATGCAGATGTGGCTGAACAGCCTTCACTCGGACGCCAAGTGGCACAGGCACAGTGAAGTCAGGGTGTCGCAGCATTGCTCCACTCTCCGTCACGCTGGAGGGGCAAGGCCTATCTCTGGTAGGCGTGCCCATGGGCGCCATCCCATCCCGCCAGGAGACCATCACCATAGGTGCATGTCTCTCAGGGTGGGGTGCAGTGCGGCAGGGCAGGACCGTTCAGGGTCAGTGGTCTGCCCAGCAGAGTGCGTGCCGGGTCAACGTGCTAGAGCTTCGGGCCGTGCAGCTTGCACTCACGCACTTTCTACCCCAACTGGGGGGCAAGAATGTGCGTGTTCCTTGGGGACAGCATGTACATTGTTGCTTAGACAACAGTCCCTTCTAGATAGTGGACGTTCTCACTCCACTCTGAATTTATGTGGCTGCGATTCTGCCCAACATGTTCGGGTCGACGGCGCCACGGCGGGGTGCCACAGGTCGGTGTCCCTCTTTATGAGAGGGGCTTTACGGCAGCGTCCCCCTTGCACCCCGAGGGCTCCGGCTTGGGACCTGCCCTTGCTGCCGGATGCCCTATCACCTCCTCCCTTCGAGCCCCTGGCCCAGGTGGGGCTTAGGTGGCTGCCCACAAAGGCAGCATTTCTGCTTGCCATAGCCTCAGGGAAGCGAGTCGGGGAGTTGCATGTCCTCTCCATAAACAATACATGCCCGAGGTGGGACTCTCATGCGTTGCCCTTTGGGCAAATGTGGCATTCCCGCCCGGGGTCCTTCCACAAACTCACTTCAATCAGCCTGCCCAGCTGGCACGCTTTGACATTCAGGAGTACGGCACATCGAAGTTGCTGTGCCCGGGGGGTGCCCAAAGGGCGTATATCAAGGCTACTGCCTGTATACGGCAGGAGGAGCAACTCTTGAGTTTGCCCTGGCGGCACTAAAGGAGGTTAGGCCCTCTAACCAGTGGCTTCCCCACTGGGTTGTCGATACCATCTCACAGGCTTACGGGGCCAGTGGCCGCCCCCTGCCACCAGGCTGAGATGCCACTCTACAAGGAGCATCTCAACATCTTGGGCTGCCCTGAGAGGGGTGCCCCTGGAGACCATCTGCGCCGCGGCGTCGTGGGCGTCTTCTGGCACATTCTCCAGTTGTCATCAGGTCAATGTCGCCACTCCCCATTCTTTGGGCGTGGTCCTTTTGCCGAGCTCCGCTGCTTCCAGTGGTGAGCAAGGGCTTGGATTCTTCATGACATTGTTGGTATAGGTCATCCAGTGCTAAAGCACCGCCTCTGGCGGTCAGTAGGGACGAAATAGAACGATAGTTACGGCTGTAACTACGGTTCTATGAGTCCCGGATGACCGCCAGAGTTCCCTGTCACTCAGAATTCTTGTGTGCTCGCGAGAAGATTCGGGGAACAGATAGCTCTGACAATACCGGCGGATATAGCCGGTGTCACGTGGGTCACAGGTGACTTTGTTGTTATTGGTACTCGAGCTGCGCATGCGCGCGATGGACATATCCAGTGCTAAAGCACCGCCTCTGGCGGTCATCCGGGACTCATAGAACCGTAGTTACAGCCGTAACTATCGTTTTAACTATTCTGTCAGCTTTGTTAGTAAATAATAAATCTATCGTTGAACAATTATGTCCTAGATCCCTCGTTCCTTCATAGGCTACCATAGGCCATATTCAATATGAGAAATTGTTTAAATTCTTGAACAGAATAGACCTGCTTCCTTAAAATTAACAAGCTCATAATGTAGCATTTACAGTTTGTGTTGTTGCCCATCCCTGCTAATGTTAGCCTTATTCCCCATTAGTTTAGTTTAGTTAATTTTATTTATTTAAACGACAGTGCCCATTAATCCACATTGCTGTAAATGAGCCAGTATTAGACTAGAGAAATAAAAACATAATTAAATAGAGTACAGCAGTACAACAATAAATAGGAACAGCAGTACAAAAATATAGAGGAACAAACAAACATGCAAACATATGAAATATCATCATACCTTGATGCAGTTAAAAGTGTTCACATTTTTGATTGCTTAAAAAAACATTAGCTAAGGTTGGATTGCTGTTAGCTTGCTTGATCTTGCTAAAGTTAGCTTGGTGCACAGTAGGCTAAGGTTAGTTGGTTTGTTAATACTGAAATGCAAGGAATGTTCTAGATTTCTTATTCCAAAATAAACTTTTATCAGTTTTTGGACCATTATAGAGATCAAAAGTAAACAAGTAAAAGTCCTGACGAGGAAAAAAAATGTTAATCTGTTTTAATACAGAAGTATGAAGAAAATGTTAAAGGAACATCAAAAAGTGTTATTATGCAGAATGGCTCCAAAATGTTCTGACCAACCTCGTGATTGAGATTTTTTATTTCAAGGTTTGATGGTTATTGGACATATTCAGCGCGTTGACCACCTACACACATGAGACTAGTATGTTATCACTGAAACATAAAAAGGGCCTAAAGTATATTTAATGCAAAGAACTAAATCTTATATATCTTCCTTTTTTTCACACCTCTTCTAGACAAATGCCATCAAGACCTCCAAGTACAACCCCTTCACCTTCCTACCTCTTAACCTGTTTGAGCAGTTCCAGAGGATTGCTAATGCCTACTTTCTGTTTCTTCTGGTGCTCCAGGTGAGTGAAACAGACACACAAACATATACAGTATGTGCAGGAAACATAAATGCAACGCTTCCATCCAACTAGCTATTAAAATGTATTCAATCTCTCAAAATAAAATGAAAATTAGACTTGTTCCTCT